>NW_021604658.1:1979695-1981015 GCF_004785775.1 Grammomys surdaster | reverse complement strand
CTTTCTTTCTTTCTTTCTTTCTTTCTTTCTTTCTTTCTTTCTTTCTTTTTTTTTTTTTTTAGACAAGTCGAGGCCAGCCTGGTCTACAGAGTGACAAGGCCCTCATGGATATGTATCCTTGGGTGGTCTTAGCCTGGAATGCATCATGCAACTCAGATGGCTTCAAACTTGCTTCAGTCCAAAGAAGATAAAAATTAAGCTAGTAAGAATGAACAAACAACAAGTGTGAGCTTGGGTTGCCTAGTAACCTGGGCAGGAGACACCCTGAATAATTCAGGGTACAAAGAACCTGTCAGTATTGATAACAAGTGTGGAGAACAGAGGGAGGTATTTGTCACATGTTGTGTGGTTAGGCAGTGACTAGGTATGTGTGTTTAATAAACTTGGACCAGGTTACAAAAAAAAAAGCCACTGTTGCAAAATGCAAACACAGCAATTTGGTAACAATGAATCACCAGATATTTTTAAGTAGGGAAGTAAAATGGATACATTTTGGTTTAGAAGTATAGCTTCCTCTCCTGAGTACATGTAGTAATGGCCTTGAACTCCCTATACTGCTGAAGATGACTGTGAATTTCTGATCTTCTTGCTTCTGCTTCTCCAGCGTTAGAATTGCAGACCTGTGCTACCACAGTTGGTTTACAGCATACTGGAGAACTGAACCTATGGTTTTATGCATGAGCTGCAAGCACTCTAGCCACTGAACTACACTCCCAGCCCCTCACTAGTGTTTGCAGATTTCAAAGTTTAAGATATTCTCCAGAAAGGTGAAGAGAACTAAAGTCTAAAGGAAGAGGAAATAAAGGACCAGGCTGGAAGGAATAACATTCTCAAATAAGATCAGAAAAAGGCAAAGCATGGTAGAGTATATCTTCCATCTCAGCACACAAGAGGCTAGAAGATCTCTGTGAGTTCAAAGCCAGCCTGATCTATGTGGGGAGTTCCAGATCAGCCATGTCTACATAGAAAGACCCTGTTCAAAACAAAACAAACCCAAGAAACAAGAAAGGATTCATCCCAAAGACATCAAACTTCACAGAAGGAAGTCTGTTAGTAGAATTATTGATGTATAGACTCCACAAGTAAAGTTAAGAAAACATTATTTACAGCTTTTGCGGGTGGGGGTGATGCTCAGTTGGTAGAGAGCTTGCCTACCAAGCACAAAACCCTGATACAACCAACTGAGTGATGTCTCCAGGCCTCTGTGATTATATTTTAAGTTCCAAGAACACCTTTGCTCTCCAAGTTTAAGTGTTTCCTTGTAAAACAACTTCTCCTCCTCCTCCTCCTCCTCCTCCTCCTCCTCCTCCTCCTCCTCCT
>NW_021604658.1:1977853-1979685 GCF_004785775.1 Grammomys surdaster | reverse complement strand
TCCTCCTCCTCCTCCTCCTCCTCCTCCTCCTCCTCCTCCTCCTCCTCTTCCTCCTCTAGTTGAATAAATGTCTCTGAAAGTGTCTTACTTAGAGTCACTATTGCTATGATGAAATACCATGACCAAAAGCAAGTTGGGGAGGAAAGGGTGTATTTGGCTTACACATCACTGAAGGAAGTCAGGACAGGAACTCAAGCAGGGCCAGTATCTGGAGGCAAGAGCTGATGCCCAGGCCTTGGAAAAGGTGCTGCTCACTGGCTTGTTTGTCACAGCTTGCCCAGCTTGCGTTTGTGTAGAACCCAGGACTACCAGCCTAGGGGTGGTTCCCACACTGGCCTGGGCCCTCCCAGATCAATCACTAGCTAGGAAAATGCTCATCTGGGTGTGGTGGTCCACAGAGGCAGAAGGACCTCAGAATTCCAAGACAGCCAAGGCTATACAGGGAAACACGATCTTTAAAAGAAAAAGAAATGGCTGGGCGGTGGTGGTGCACGCCTTTAAACCCAACACTTGGGAGGCAGAGGCAGGCGGATTTCTGAGTTCGAGGCTAGCCTGGTCTACCGAGTGAGTTTTAGGACAGCCAAGGCTATACAGAGAAACCCTGTCTCGGAAAAAAAGAAATGAAAAGAAAAAAAAAAAAGAAAATGCCCACAGGCTTGCCTATAGCGTGATTTTTTTTGTTTTGTTTTGTTTTTTCGAGACAGGGTTTCTCTGTGTAGTCCTGGCTGTCCTGGAACTCACTCTGTAGACCAGGCTAGCCTCGAACTCAGAAATCCACCTGCCTCTGCCTCCCAAGTGCTGGGATTAAAGGTGTGCACCACCACTGCCCGGCTAGTCTGATCTTTTAGAGGCATTTTCTCAATTAAACTTCCTCTTCTCTGATAACTCTAGCTTGTGTGTGTCAAATTGACAAAAAACTCAGCCAAAAAAGTATAAGTAATTTTTGCTTGTTATCTTCATATTGAGATACAGACTTCTTACCTTTGCTTCTGCTGGTTTGTTTGGTTGGTTTTGTTGTTGTTGTTTTGTTTAGTTTGCTTATGTCCTGGAACCCTTCATTGCATATAAGGGAGTGCCTTGCCAAACACTCCCATGCAATACCAAGATGTCTCTAGGGTCCACATGCTGATGAAGGTGGGAAGCCTTGACATCGTTTTCTTTAGTTTTTTTGTTTTGTTTTGTTTTGTTTTTTTGGTTTTTTTTGTTTTTTCGAGACAGGGTTTCTCTGTATAGCTCTGGCTGTCCTGGAACTCACTCTGTAGACCAGGCTGCCCTCGAACTCAGAAATCCATCTGCCTCTGCCTCCCAAGTGCTGGGATTAAAGGCATGTGCCACCACCGCCTGGCACTTTCTTTAGTTGTTATGGGCTGCTCAAATTCCTTGGAGAAGCTTCTTCGTGGAGCGTGCAGGTCTGGTTGTCACCATTTTAGGAGCTAGGACAGGAAGGTTTCAGGAGTAGAATATCTCGGTGCTAGAGTCCTCATCATGTAACCCAGTGTCTCTGAGACCCAGTGTATTCCATATCTAAACAATTACTGCCTGGCAGGATGGGACATGGTGGGCATCAGATTGCCTACTATTTTTTTTTTGTCCACTCTTCTGTTTTCAGTTTCTTTTCCCAGATCCAAGATACATATTGTCACCACCAGTCCCTTAGGGTTTTTGTTTGTTTGTTTGTTCGTTTGTTTGATCTTAGTGAGGTCTTTATGTGTTTAGTAATATATATCATGTCAACTCTGCTTTTTCCATTGCTGCCTTAAGTGTGTATGTGTGTGTGACAGAGAGAGAGAGAGAGAGAGAGAGAGAGAGAGAGAGAGAGAGAGAGAGAGAGA
>NW_021604658.1:1931296-1977843 GCF_004785775.1 Grammomys surdaster | reverse complement strand
AGAGAGAGAGAGAGAGAGAGAGAGAGAGAGAGAGAGAGAGAGAGAGACCAAGGCAACTCTTAAAAGGATGACATTTAATTGGGGCTGGCTTACAGGTTCAGGGGTTCAGTCCATTATTATCAAGGCAGGAGCATGGCAGCATCCAGGCAGACAAGGGGCTGAAGGAGCTGAGAGTTCCACCTCTTGTTCTGAAGGCAACTAGGAGAAGACAGGCTTCCAGGCAGCTAGGACAAGGGTCTTAAAAGCCACATCCACAGTGGCACACACTTCCTCCAGCAAGTCCACACCTACTCCAACAAGGCCACAACTCCAAATAGTGCCTCTCCCTGGGCCATGTATATTCAAACCACCATAGTGTGCCCTTCTGTCATCACACGTGTGTGCAGAAGCCAGACATCAGCATTGGGTATTCTCTTCAACTGATGAACACAGGTTCTCTTACTGGACATGGAGCTCACTGATTTGGCTAGAATGGCTAGCTAGCTAGGCTTAGGAGTCCTCTGTCTCCACCTCCCCAGTGCTAGGATCCCAGGTGCCTGTTTCTAGGCCCAACTTTTTAAGTGGGTAAAGGAACTGAACTCAAGATCTTAAAGCACTTCCCCAACTGAGCCATCTCCCCAGGGCCAAGTCTGTGCTTTTCTAGGTCTATTAAGACAGTTGATACTGGGGCTAGGGAGATGGCTCAGCAGTCAGAAGCACTTGCCACTCTTTCAGAGGAGTAAGACTCAGTTCCCTACACCTCTGTGGGCAGCTCACAGTCACCTCTGATAACTCCAGTTCCAGAAGATCAGACATCCTCTTATGGCCTATATATACACAGATACATATAATACAAATAATACAAATACATATAATACATATAATACACATATAAGTACATAATTAAATTTAAAGGACCAGTTAATGGGACCAGAGAGTTAGATCAGTGGTTAAGAGTCCCCATTGCTCTTATAGAGAACCTAGGCTTGATTCCCAGAACCCATATGGCAACACACACATGCATACATGCAGGTAAGACACTCAAACACATAAAATAAATTTAAAGGTTTTCTAAAATAAGCAAGAGTTAATATCCAGCAATCCACATTCCAACTGGGGACAGTTTGTTACTTTGTTTCTATTCCTTTTTTTCTTTATCTTATCAATTTATATTAAAAAAAACCAAAAACCTTGACTGTTGTTATTGTGTAGTTTGGCAAAGAAGGGCATTTTTGGCAGTAAAACACAGTTGTTGAAACTACCTCTTTTTGTTGTTTGTTTTAAACTAGAAGCCAGGAATATTTTAAATACTACTTTGTACAAAATAAAAAACAGTACACAACAGAGTGAGTTGGCCACGGTGGCAAGAGCATCACTAGGCTCCTCTTCCTGTCACCATGAAGTCCTTCAGACTTGTAAAAAGAAAATATTCCTCTTGCAGTTAAAAACAGAAGAGGGACCCATCTCACAGTTTCAGGGTCAAAAAATTTCCATGAGGCTGGGTCAGATGAAAGGCTTGGAGGAGAGGATCCACTGAGAAGCTCACTCTTTCTTTCTTTCTTTCTTTCTTTTTTTCTTTCTTTCTTTCTTTCTTTCTTTTTCTTTCTTTCTTTTTTTTTTTTTTTTTGAGACAGGGTTTCTCTGTGTAGCCCTGGCTGTCCTCAAACTCACTCTGTAGACCAGGCTGGCCTCGAACTCAGAAATCCACCTGCCTCTGCCTCCCAAGTGCTGAGATTAAAGATGTGCACCACAACATCCAGCTTATTCTTATTATTTTATTTATTGTTTTGTTTAGCAAAGCAATTTCCTAATTTAAGATAATCATATTTGGAGGCTGTGCACTGATACCTTTTCCACAGTTGACCTCCACTTGGGAAAGACAAAAGACTGATACCATTTAAATTTTAGGGTATCCAAACAGAGAACCCAGGAACTTAAATAATGTTAGTAGCCCTGATGTTAGTGTCAGAGGTGCCTGGATGCTCTGTTGACTCAATTCAGTACACACTTACTGAGCTGCTCCATCCTGGGACTCTTCTACTCAGCGGACATGGAGAAGTAAATCAAAAAAGATAAAACTCCCTACTGTTGGGGAACCTCCATAAGAGCCGTGGAGAGGCAGTAAAAATTAACATAATAGCTGGGGGTATAGCTCAGTGGGGGAGTGCCTGTCTACCAGGTATGAAGTCCTGGGTTCAAGTCTTCCCAGCACTGCAATAATAATTACAATAATAATAACAGCAACAACAACAAGTAGTTTATTTGAAATGTTAAAAAGTGGTATGTGCTATGGGGACAAAAAATAAGGCAGAGAAAGAAGATTCAAGAGAAAGTGGTCATTTACAATGCCCTTAAGGATGATCAGAGGAAGCCTCCTTGGAAGGTACCATGTAAGCAAGATGAGGAGATAGAGAAGCCTAATGGTTAAGGTAAGTGGAGGAAGAACACCAAGAAGAAAGGGTGGAAGAGCACGGTGACACGGTGCTGGGGACAGAATGGAGGGAGTGAGATAGGAGTTAGTTCTCTGCATGGTAAAGGGAACAGGGTTAGAGAAACAACTGCAAGCTGCCCACATCTGTGGGAATGAGAACAGAGACCAGAGTGAAAAGGAAGATAAAGGGTTAAAACAGCAGCGTTGGAAACACTGAGGAAACTGAGGGAGGGCTTGGAGCTAGATGGGAAGAGGGACAGGGCTCTGAAGCAGCTACAGCTGACTGGCCTCCTGAACCCTCGAGGAATAAGCCTAAGGTACTCACAGGTAGTCTGACTCTAATTCAGGAAACTGTGGCAGACTAAATTGTAAAGATGGCTTCTAATAAGAAGGCAGTGGTGGCGCACGCCTTTAATCCCAGCACTTGGGAGGCAGAGGCAGGCGGATTTCTGAGTTCGAGGCCAGCCTGGTCTACAGAGTGAGTTCCAGGACAGCCAGGGCTACACAGAGAAACCCTGTCTCATAAAACCTTAAAAAAAAAAAAAAAGAATTTCCACTTAGGAGACCACCCTATGAACAAGGAGCCAAAAGTGAAATAACTAAAAAAACTCTTCAGCCGCCTCTTGGCTTCTGAGATAGAGCTAACTATTGGCTACAAACTGTCCTGTAGATATGAGAATGGAGAACTTAGTGTAACAGCCAGCACTTGTGATACTTGCAAGGTTGTGGGGTGGAAACACTAGCCAGTGAGTAACAGTCAGCAGACAGTCAAGGTTAACACTACCGTCAAGGATGGACAGAGACCAAAGCACTTAGTCATCTCCTGGGTGGGACTAGGAGACAGGCATAGAACATGTGGGTCCTCCACTGGATCAATCCATGGCAGCCCAAAAAAATTAACCAGTCTCAACAGAAATCACTTCAGCCTTTGCTCAGTGTCTGCCATTGCTCTAAAATGTCTTCCACACAATGGTTTTTTCTCCTCTCTCAGAAACCCTTTCCCAACTCCCAGGAATTCCTTTCACTTTTCCTTAGTTTCTCAGTTTCCTCAGTTTCATAGGGAGTCTTACTTTGGGTTGCTACTGCTGCAATGAACCAAAAACACTTGGGGAGAAAAGGGTTTACTCGGCTTTGGCCTCCACATCACTGTTCCTCATCACAGGGCAAGTCATCTGTCAGCAGAAGCTGATGCAGAGGCCATGGAGTGGTGATTCTTGCTGGCTTGCTCCTCATGGCTTGCTCAGCCTGCTTTCTTATAGAACCCAGGACCAACAACCCAGGGATGCCATCACTCGCCCTCTTCCATCAGTCACTAACTAGGAAAATTTCCTACAGGATTTCCGGATCTAATGGAAACATTTTTTTTTTTTTAAATTGAGGTTCCCTCTGCTCAGATAACTTTAGCTTGTGTCAAGTTGACATAAAACTATCCAGCATGGCAGGCCCTTTGTTGACTTGACACAAACATATCACAGTGAAGGCACATTTCCATTCCCATCACCCCCAAGATCTCACATTAAAACATAAATGACATTAAAATCCCATGATCTTTACAGATCTAAACACATTAGAAGTTTAGTTTCTTTAAAATACCAGTCTCTTAAAATCCAAATTCTCCTTAAAACTCCCAAATCTCTTTTAAAAAATATTTAAAAGTCTCTCAACTGTGGGCTCCTATAAAATAAAAAATAAATTAAGCACCTTTTTACTTCAAGATGGAAGACCTAATCTCTTCTTTTTTTTATTTTTTTAGATTTATTTATTTATTATTTATGAATACACTGTAGCTGTCTTCAGACACACCAGAAGAGGGCATCAGATCTCATTACAGATGGTTGTGAGCCACCACGTGGTTGCTGGGAATTGAACTCAGGACCTCTGGAAGTGCAGTCAGTGCTCTTAACCACTGAGCCATCTCTCCAGCCCCCCTGATCTCTTCTTAATCACTGCTAATTTCTCAGCTCCAGCTGACCAGCATTGAGTATCCCAGCAAAAAGAAAGTTTCCCTGAAGTAGTTCTGGTATCATGTTAATATCAGATGATTATGCAGCCCCAGTTACCCAGAACCATGGAATCTTAATTCAAATAATAAATGGCCCCATAGAGTCTTTAATCTTCCCTCTGAAACTTCCTGGGCGAGGCCTTTGTAGTCTGCACTGCTCTCAACACTCTTCCAAGCTCCCACGGACAGCTTACTGAGCTCTCAGTGGCTTTTCTAGCCCGAAGTTCCAAAGTTCTTCCACAATCCTCTCCAGAACAACATGCTGAGACCTGTCCCAGCAATACCCTATTCCCCTGGTACCAGCTTGTCTTAGTTAGGGTTACTGTTGCTGTGATGAGACACCATGACCAAAGAAACTTGGGGAGAAGAGGGTTTATTCAACAAACGCTTCTACATCACTGTCCATCAAAGGAAGTCAGGACAGGAACTCAAGCAGGGCAGGAGGATGCAGAAGCCATGGAGGAGTGTGCTTACCGGCTTGCTCCCCCTCTCTCATGGGCTCTCCTTGACACTCCAACACTGTCAGTGGTTGTGACTGAGGGCCAATCTAAAGTCCTTAGAAACTGGAATCTGGCCAGGCAGTGGTGGTGCATGCCTTTAATCCCAGCACTTGTGAGGCAGAGATTTCTGAGTTCCAGGCCAGCCTGGTTTACAGAGTGAGTTCCAGGACAGCCAGAGCTACAGAGAAACCATGTCTCGAAAAACAAAAAAAGAAAAAAGAAAAAAGAAATTGGAATCCTTCTGCTCTGAAAATTCTGAGGCTGTCACAGAAATGTCCCAGAGGCTGGTTGACTGCCAGCCTTCAGCAGTCTATGCACCGTGTGAGCACCATGCTGTGGAGTCTGGGATGATGGTGAGCACCATGCTGTGGAGTCTGGGATGATGGTGAGCACCATGCTGTGGAGTCTGGGATGTTGTCTAAGGCCTCAAGCCCTCCTATCTCACTAGCTCTGCTCTGTGGTCTGATTTCATGTCACACTATCTGAGCTATAGAAGTGGACCCTGTGTGTACAAGCTTCTCTCAAATCTATATTTTCCTCATTTTTACTCTATGCCCCCTCAGGATGGAGACAGTGTGGAGATGAGGGAGTAAGATGAATGCACACACTTCCTCTATAGTTTCCATTTTTTTCTGTGTGAGCTTTGCCTCATTTTCCTTCTCTGCAGGGAATCTGGCAGGTCTCAAAAAATGGGAAAGCTCTATTCCAGTCCTAGGTCTACTATGCTGTCTGCTGTTCCCATTCACACTGTACCTTCCTTCAGAAGAGAGAGTTTAAAATACAAAAGAAAAAAAAACCTACTTGTTTCTTTCACTTAAAAGATAACCATATGTTTTCACATAGAACCAGGCTGGGGTTAGATGTGAGTTCAAGGCTTTCAAGTCCAGCACTGGGGAGGCATACCTCTGAGGCTTGCTAGCCAGAAAGCCTCAATCACTTGGAAAGCTCCAGGCCAAGGAGACACTCTGCCTCAGAAAATAAGGCCGACGTGTTTCTGAGAATAACACGTGAAGTTGTTTTCTGGCCTCCAAATGCATGTGCACACACTCAGGTTCGCATACATACACCCGCATGAAGTGCACACACACACACACACAAGAATTCAAGTCTGATGAATGTTATAACATGGATTAAACTTGAAAACATGTTAATAATAACAAGCCAGACATAAAGCAATGTTAAATAATTCTACTATATTAAATATCTCGTTTGTTTTGCTCTCTTTGTTTGACATAGTCTCATGTTGCTCAGACTGGTCTTGAATCTGCTGCGTAGTGGAGAATGACCTTTACCTGGTCTTCCCCTGCTTTACATCCCGTGTTGAGATTAAAGGCATGAATCACATGGCCAGCTATATTAGGTATCTAGAATAGGCAAAGTCAGAGTCAGAAAGTAGGAGAATGTGGAATTAGAAGGTTCAGAATTTTTTTTGTTTGTTTTTCTTTTTTTTTGGTTTTTCGAGACAGGGTTTCTCTGTGTAGCCCTGGCTGTCCTAGAACTCACTCGGTAGACCAGGCTGGCCTCGAACTCAGAAATCAGCCTGCCTCTGCCTCCCAAGTGCTGGGATTAAAGGCATGGGCCACCACTGCCCGGCCAGAATTTTTTATTAGAGTGATGATAAAATTCTGGAAACATATCATGATAATGAGTGCACAAGATCAATCATGTAATCTATGCTAATGTTGTAGTAATTATTTAATCTCAGCTGGGGCTTTCTTCTGCACCTTAGATCATTCAGTTGTCAGATAAAAGACACAAAACCTTTATATTTATGATACGCCTTTAAAGCACTAGAACTGGGCAGATTTCAACCCTCTAAGCTATTACTATCTACTTCCCTATCAATAACCCCGAGTATAAATTGTCATATTCCGTCTGGGCCACTCTTAACTCTAATTGGCCAGTCTTCAAGGCTATGTTTTCATGACTGACCTACTCTATTATGTCTTTTCCTCTCTCTTCCTTCTTTCTTGGTTCTCCTGCCTCAGACCCCAAGTTTGGAAACTAAAACTCCACCTGTAAGATTAAATGAGACCAACTGGTTCCACGGGAGTGGGGTTTATTAAGGATGGAGGGTGAGAGAGAGAGGGAGACAGAAGATGGCGGAGGAGAAAGAGCGAAGTCGGGAAGCTCCGCCTATTTATATGGATGAGAATGATGATGTAGTTTCTGTAGCCAGGCGGGAATTGTGGGAGTGTCCCCCTGGTTGCCTAGGCAACGATGCGCCACCACTGAGTTTGAACCCATACCAACACCACCTATCTGTCTTCTGCCCAGTTATAGGCTGTATGCATCTTTATTGACCAATCAGGGATTACTTGGGGGCAAGGTTACATAGCATCACTTAGTGT
Organism: Grammomys surdaster; assembly: GCF_004785775.1. NCBI lineage: Eukaryota > Metazoa > Chordata > Mammalia > Rodentia > Muridae > Grammomys > Grammomys surdaster. The sequence goes on along the minus strand of NW_021604658.1, from coordinate 1,970,580 downwards.
TTGGGAGGATCTCCTCATCCCTGAGGCAACCAGGAGACCAGTATTTAGCATTACAATACATAGCAACTGACCAAGACTCAATAACTTGTCCATTTAAAAATAGTAAAATATGGGTCAGCAGGTAAAGGTGCTGACACTCAAGCCTGCCAACCAGAGTCCAATCCTCCCAAATTATAACACTTACTGTTATGTCCTCAAAACGTTTACAGAGGAAAATATATGAAAGAGTAGAGCAGACAGCTTGAAACATCTGGCTTGCTTTGTTTCTCTAAGTCTTAACTCAAGGAACAGAGATATTGGTCCATATACTGAAATTTAATCTTATTTTAGACAACAGACCTTCTCAGCCTACCCTTCTTTGTTCTCTCCAGATGACACAGGATCAGTGTTAACAACCACATCAGAAGGGGCTGGAGAGATGACTCAGTGGTTATAAGAACTGACTCCTTTTCAGAGAACCCAGGTTCCAGTGCCCTTAACTGTCTGTTGACTGTTACTCACTGACCCGTGTTTCTACCCCACACCAGGCAGTTCACAACTACCTTTAACTCTAGCTGCAGAGGAGGATCCAACAACAATACCAAAGGTTCTGCACTTATGTATATGGACATAACCAGACCTTGAATTTCTGATCTTCCTATAGTATAACCAATTTAAGCTTATCCCTGACTAGCATACAAATAAATGAGATTCAGAACTAGGGTTATTTTATTTGACTTTGACAATTACTGGGGGTTTGCGGGTAAGCCCTAATCTACTCTTCTAACTGCGGGCCTGGCCACCTCCTGAGCGGTGTACTCCAGATACTTGCTGTTTCTCTTGGCCACATGCTCACCATCCATCTCCACTCAGGGTGGCTTCCTCCTCTCCTCTCCTCCCTCCTTCTCTCCTCATTCCTCTCTTCTCTATCTCTAACCAGGTAACTAACTCAAAGCCCACCTACCTCTAAACCCCCCAGTAATTGGCTGTAGCTAATTTTATTTAAACAATAGTTTAAAATCAAGGAACAAGATTTGCACAACAAAAGCTTGTAAATGTAAGAATTCACTTGTAGGCCTAGACCTTTGGGTACAGATTAGCACTACAATACCTATCGACAGACCAGGCCTCTGCATCTTCCCACCCATCCGGTGCTTGGATTACAGGCACATGCCCCATGCCCCATTCATCTGGTTCCTACCATATTTATGTGGGTCTGGAATTAAACCCAGGGCTTCATATATGCTAGATAAGTACTCTATCAAATGAGCTATAGCCCTAGCCCAATAGGTCTTGATTAATATAATGTTATATAGTAACCAGGGAGAATTTAAAGAAGCCAGAAATCTATGGACAGTAATTGTAAACATGTCCAGAAATTTCATTTTCTGTAGACCTAGGTGTGAGAGGTGAGGATTAGACTTTTCCTATCTGTAGCTTTCCCAAGTGGCTAGAACTTGCTCTGTGGTGTTTTTGAGTGCCATAGATCACTTACGGTGTAGCTTATATGATGTGATGACGTATGGTACCATAGCTATGCTGTGAAAACTCTTGTTTTGGGATCCATGCAGCCATTACTGTGTGGTGGATCAGTCTTGACTATATGGATTTAGACTTGGTCTTTGGAAAAATACCTCAGACTTAGGACAAAAATGGTCACTGTGAGCATTTCAATATTCCTACATGTAACAGAGGCAAGGATGGCAGGGCAGGGTTGTAGTGGCAATAATGTGAAGCCAGGGCAGGAAGATGGGATTTCAAGGCCAGCATATGCTACAAAGCAACATCCTGTCCCAATCAAAAAAGAATAAGGGTCAACAGCAGAAAGTTGTCCAGCTCAGGCTACCATACGGACAAACTGCATCACCTTCAGTTTCATTGATTTTGATATATTGGGGATTGAGTCCAAGGCCTCTCAGCTTCGAGGCAATAGCTCTCTGCAACGAAGCCCATTCCCTTCTCCACTTAAATAGGTTTGTTTTGTTAACATTTTAAGACAGTCTAAGTTGTTCACTGTATCTCTCTGGCAGGTCTGAATCTGTGATCCTCATGCTTCATCCTCAGTAGCTGGGATGATAGGCCTGTGCTGCCCATTCCAGCATGTATCCTTCTCCTGAGGGAATTCACATGTTTATTACATGTAGCCAGGAGAAACACAAGGGTCATTATGGAGTCTAAGGTGATAAGTTCCTAGCAACCTTAGGGGGCTAAAACAGGGTATCTATGATACATGTATGATAAACCACTTCAACCTTAGTGATTCTAATATGCAGTAAGAATTTTGGTTTCTTTAAAAACATAGAAATATTATAAGAATGTGTTTTCATTTTAATCCCAAGTGTGGGATATGAGGTTGTGTACAGCAGCTGACTATAATTTGCTTCGTGCTCTAGCAGGGGTGTCGTCCTGTCAGCAGCAGATAGTTTCGGCAAGTGTGTGATGTTTGAAATTCTGGGGACTCTTCAGAGGGTATACAAATGCTAGGGCCCTGAGAGGTGTGTGGGTTGGTGGAGGGTTGCAGTTTGTTAAGTAGTTGTGTGCAAAGAAGAAACAACAAGAAGAATTTAGATATCCTGATGGCAAAGATCAAACTTGTCCCAAGGAACTCTATTCCCCAACTCAGAGGGAAGTAGTCTAGGGGTAATGCCACACCCTTTCTCTTCTACCCTTTATTCTCTCCTATCTAGTGTTAGGTAGGGGGTTGAAAGGGAGGAGGAAGAAGCTTAGAGAAGGGTGGACAAAAAAGGAACCCACAAAGTAGCCAAAGGTTCAGCTACAGTAATGTAAAAGTAACTTTTATTCTCCTGTATGTAATTGTTCTCTCTGAGGCTTACTGCCTCTGCCTGCTAACCTAGGCCTAGTTCCGGAAGCTTCCTTATAATCTTATCTAGGACTAGAATGTTTTCAGCCTCTGAGACTTACTGCTGAATAAACTCACACCTTCCTAGTTCTTTCTGATCTCTGACTATTCTGGCTCAAAACTCCTCTCCATGTTAACTGATTCAAACTGGCTTCTTTCTCAGCCTCTGTTTTGTTTTTTTGTTGTTGTTGTTGTTTTTCTCTGCTTGGCCTCATATTAACTTTGGCAATATGCTCTAATCTTCTGGCTCCTTCTTATTCTCTGGTTTGTTCCCTCTTCAATCTTTTTCTGTAAAACTCTCCTGGTAAAACTCCCTCCTTCTCCTTCTGGGTCCTCTGGAGGAAGTCAGTTCTCTTACTGAGTGAGCCATTGCTCCAGCTCCTGCAACTCTCTCTGTAGACCAGGCTGGTCTGTACTTATAGAGAGCTGCCTGCCTTTGCCTCCTGAGTGCTGGGTTCGAGGCTGTGCACCACTCACCCCACCCGTGCACCCATGCCCCAGGCTGTGTGTGTCCTCTTGACCAAGGCTCCCAAGGCCATCTCACGTGTTTTAATAACTTCTGTTTCAAAGCTGTAAAGGAATCAAGAGGTCTCTCCCCAAAATAAAGGTTGAGTTCAAATCTAGGGCCTTGTGCATGCCAGCCACTTGCTTCTTCACCAAGCTACTCCCAGCCAGCTCTATTTTTGAATCTCTAATTTTGACTATCAGCATCTAAGATCTTACAGCGATGGATATGTTTGTCTGACACCCTTCAGCTACTCACAGAATCTGTGTCCCAGTTCTGATTCTGACTAAATATCCTAAGAGATCTGCATTCTTTCATGTATCCATTGAGTACAGATGCTGGATAAAATATAGGAATTCATTTAACCTGGAATTGCAGATAGATAATAATGTTTTAATATGTCATAATAGTTATACATGTTTATATGAAAGGGGTCCAAAAATATATTTGAGCTTGAAAATTAATGCAGGATTTGCTAAAGGAACTATGCTTGCTTTCTCTCTCTCTCTCTTTCTTTCTTTCTTTCATTGTTTTATTTTTTGAGACAGAATTTTTCTGTGTAACCCCTGCTGTCTTGGAACTCCCTTTGTAGACCAGGCTGGCCTTGAGATCTGCCTGCCTTTGCCCCCTTTTGCTGGGATTAAAGGTGTGTCCCACCACAGCCTAGCAGAAACTATGTTCTTTATGATCCCAAAGGCATAGGTAAAACTATATCATGGCTCACCCAAAAATACCCCACAAAACAAAAAACAACTAAACAACAAAAATCTGAGTTCGTCTGCCGGGCAGTGGTAGCGCACGCCTTTAATCCCAGCACTTGGGAGGCAGAGGCAGGCGAATTTCTGAGTTCGAGGCCAGCCTGGTCTACAGAGTGAGTTCCAGGACAGCCCGGGCTATACAGAGAAACCCTGTCTCGAAAAACCAAAAATAAAAAATAAAAAATAAAAAAAATTTGAGTTCACTGCTATCTGCCAGTTCCCACCTGCATCCATCTTGGGAGATAGAGAATCAGTACAAGTTTAAATTCAAGGCCAACATGGTATTGTTACAGGCCAGCCACGCCCAGAAGTGGGACCCTGACTCAAAATCAACCAATCAGTCAATCAATCAATCAAATCAAAGGGTGTATTAGAGGTTTCTATGTATTTTTTTTTAACTTGATAAATCTGTCAACCCTATTTTGAGGCTGACTACAGCTTTCCCAGGTCTGTCAATTATAGAATAAGAAATCACAAAGACTGAAGAAGTTTAAATGTGTGTTATGGTTAATCAGTTTCCGCTGGATTTAAAGTGCATTCCTCCATTTGTTTGACATGCATTCTCAGACTACTAGAAGAATTTGGTAGGCAAGCCAAAACATAAAAACAATTAATACATTTCTTTTTTTTTTTTTAATGTGAAACGGAACTTGAATAATTGCTCAGTGGTTAAAAAAATGCTTGTACTCACGAAATAAGGGCATTGGCAACCACTTTTGATCCCAGCACCAGTGAGGCAGAGACAGTAGGACCTGTGACTTGAGACCAGCCTGGTCTACAGATAAAGTTCTAGGAGAGCCAGGGCATATCAGACAAATGTTAATTGACTGTAAAAAAATTTTTTTTACCTCTTTAAAAATATTGGATAAATGAACATACTAAAAAGTTACAGTTGTAAATGGTTTTACAATGAAATCCAAGCTTCCCCTCCTTAGTGACTCCTAGTTACAGGACAAGGTGCTTAATAAAACTTAAGCGGGGGGTAGGAAGACTGGGTCTAACGAAGGATTTGTAGCGTTAAGTGGATTCCTTGAATATGTAATTTTTCAATATTTAAACCTTCCTTTCTTCTCTCCCCTCCCCCTCCCTCCCTCCCTCCCTCCCTCCTTCTCTCTCTCTCTCTCCCTCTCTCTTTTTTCTGGGTCTCACGATCGCCCTGGCAGGCCTGAAACTCACACTGTAGACCAGGCTGGCCTGGAACTCACGGAAATCCACCAGCCTCTGCCTCTGGAGTGCTGGGGTAAAAGTGATGGGCCACCACATCCCTCAATGTAGATTTTCTGTTTGCGACAGGGTCTCACTCCGTCTACCTTGATCTCAGGAGATACCCCGGCTTCTGCCTCCCAAGTGGTGCGTTCTTAGTGCACCGCCACGCCGGGTCCCTACTGTGCACTTCTGTGAAAAAAGATCAGTTCTAAAGTTAGTTGATCTAAAAGATCAATTCTTAAAGTTGAAGAGGGTTCTCGTCTACAAACTCACTGAAACGAGTGTGTGTTGGAGAGCCACAACACGGCGGGTAAATACCATCCCAACTAACGCCCAGCCTCCCCAGTGCCTCGCCCTTTAGGAACTCGCACCCAGCGCCCCCACGGCGGTCCCCGCTCTTTCTCCGCAAGTTTTCCGCCTGCCGCATTCCTTCCCGGGCGCGTCGGCGCGCGCTGACGTCACGACGCAGCACACGCAGCCCCGCCCATGCAGGGCTGAGCGCCTGGACGGAACTGAGCTCGCTCTCCTGTTGGGAATGTGAGGCTCTTGGTTCAGTCGTACTCTGCGTTTGTCCCGATCTTCCTGATCTTCCGTGTCCGCCGCTGCCGCCGCCACCACCACCGCCAGCACCGTCTGCCCTCAGCTCGCGCGCGCACGCGGAGGCCGGGCACCCGGGTCCGAGAGGCGCGCGCCCGCGTGGTCGCCGCCCCTCGGAAGCCTCCGAAGCCGCACACGGGTTCGCTACGGAGGGAGGCGGAGGCCTGCGGGAGGAGGCGGAGGAGGAGCGAGGGAAGATGGCGGCCGTGGAGCTCGAGTGGATCCCGGAGACGCTCTACAACACCGCCATCTCCGCTGTCGTGGACAACTACATCCGCTCGCGCCGCGACATCCGCTCCTTGCCGGAGAATATCCAGTTCGACGTTTACTACAAGGTACGGCCGATCTGCTCGATCGGACCCTGCCGCTGCTCCCGGGCCGCACCCCCTTCCACGTCCACGGCCCGGCCCGTAGCCCTCGAGGCACGGTCGGCTGCGGTGGCCGCTTTCCGATACCCGCCACTCGCCATCCCCGCGTCTGCCTCCGGGTCTGTGCGGCCCGGGGGGTTCTTTTGCGAGTGCTACCCGCCATCCCCTTAGGGGCCCCAGGGTAGGCCTACGGGGAATGCCTGGCCCAGCCGGGTCCTACCCGGTCCTCTTGTCGCTGGGGTATTTTCTGCCCTGTCCTCTCTAGTGTTAGTATCAGCTGCACTTTTTTGTTCCGCTCCACCCCCAGTTCTCTCTACTTTGTTATCTCGTCGATCCTCTTTACCCGAGTAACTGCTTTTTTCTATTTTTTTTTTCCCTCCCTTCGCTGGTCGGAGTTCCGTCCCTTTTCCTTTCTCTCAATCCGAAGTGATTTAGTTAGGGCTTATTGGAAATAGTCTGCGGGCTTCATTTGCATATCCTTGAAAGCTTTTTGTGTGGTTTCGGGTTCTGTTTTGGTTTTTTGGTTTACACTTTCTGTGGAATTGGGAATTTTACTAATGGGAGAGTGTTGACTGGCTCTATAGAAAGGACGCAGTGAAATTCCCTCAAAGCAAGAAGGAAAAATCTAAATTATACCTCTGTGTATGAAAAGTGTGATTTTGCAGCATTCTTGAGTAGCTCCCCCTCAAAAATCTGAACAGAAAGTCCCAAGTTGCTCTCCAAGGAGTTTCAAGGGTAAGTGTCCTTAGACGTGGACAATTTTTGCAGTGTTCTGAGAGGGAGGAGAACTTTATGGACTTGGAGCCTCCCTTTTCCTCTCCCCCACATTTGAATGTGAACACTGGACGTATTCAGTGATCCTTGCTTTGAGTCAGCGAGAACTTCAGTTTCCAGTAGCCACTTTTGCAAAATATGACCAGTAGAGGTTTTTTATTTTAGATCTTTAGTGGTACCTGATCAGTTAGTTGTCTCTCAGCATTGTAGTGTGATACTTAGCAGATTTGTATGTTTTTGTATTTGTTTGGTGTTTCAGGGCGTTTGTTTTATTAGAGAGATTATCTGCTTTTTCCAGCTTGAGAACATTTTTTCAGAATTAGCAACTAACATACTGCAGTCTATAAACCCTGCTGCTTTGCACCAACTCTTTAACAGGTAAAATCATTTCCCTCCTAAGTATCTGGACAAGATTCATTTTGACAACGTATGTTAAAATTTTTGGATTTAGAAGGAAACCTCCCCCCATTCCAAGTGGTTTTGATACATTGATTACTTGTGTGTGGCTAATGTTAATTTTATGCATTTAAGCTACATTGGTCCCAAGGACAAATTAGTTTGCTTTTCTCAACCTGGAAAACTGCTGCAGTATGTGCTATTTCTGTCGATCTTATTAAGTCATATGCATATGTATACACCTTCTAGAGCAAATCGCTGGGACTCTAACCAGTAAAAATACCCCTACTCTCTGAATTCTGTCAAAATGCTTTTAGTAACTTTTAGTACCTTCCACTAAAATTAAAGCTTTTCCTTTGAAGATTATTGTTAATGAGTATGAACAGTTATTGGTTTTGGCCTGTGTCCTATCTCTGTGTGGTTCAGAGTTTTCATATTGCTTTTTTGGGAGCATTTTATTTTATAGTCAGATACTTGATGTGCAAGGCTTGGAGCTGTGGTAAATACTGTTATCTGTTACTTTGTTTAAGCCTTATAACTAAATTCACCGGTGAATTCACCCTGCTAAAACCTTGTTTCCTTTTTCTTTTTTAAAAAATAAGAATTATTTATTTTATTTATGAGTACACACTGTAGCTATCTTCAGGCACACCAGAAGAGGTCATTGGATTCCATTACAGATGGTTGTGAGCCACCGTGGGATTGCTGGGAATTGAACTCAGGACTTGGATGAACAGTCGGTGCTCTTAACCATTGAGCCTTCTCTCCATCCCTTCTTTTTCTTATTTATGCTTTTGCTGTTCTGGAAGTTGAATTTAGGGTCTAGCTCATGCTAGACAAGCATTCTACTACATTCCCAGATTTCTCTTAACTTTTTATGTATTTATTTTGAGACAGGATTTCAACTCTTCGGCTGGCCTGGAACTCTATGAAGACCAGACTGGCTTCTTCACTCAGAGAGATATACCTGCCTCTGCCTTCTGGTGCTGAGATTTAAGCCTGAGCTATAGGGCCTCAGTGCCAGACAAATCTCTGTGAGTTGAGGCCAGCCTGGTCTATATATGTAAGGAGTTCCAAACTGGTAACAACTACACAGAGAGACTTTGTCTTACAAAATAAAGTAAATTAAAATAAAAGCCTAAGCCATTACTGGGTCAGCTTTTTATTTTGATACAGTGTTTCATTAAGTTGCCTGGTATGGCCTTGAATTAACAAAGTAACCCTACCAGGCCTTGAAATGCTTTAGCCTCCCAAGTAGCTAGGCTTACAGGCCTGTACCACCATGTCCAGTTTAGGTTGCTTTTTAAAATAGCGTATATTCTGACTGTAGAGATGGCGAAGTGGTTAAGAGCCCATGGTGGGAACCAGCTGTGGTGTTGCACTTGTGTCTTTAATCCTAGCACCTGGACTGGAGAGGCAGTCGGATCTGTGTGAGTTCTAGGCCAGCCTGATCTAGATAGATAGCAAGTTCCAAGACAGCCAAAGTTACACAGAAAAGCCCCGTCTCAAAACAAACAAAAAAATGAAACCGACCAAACAAAAGATTTTACTTAGTATAAGAAGCATTAAATTATTTTGGGAAAATGAACTAAGAAAAATCTGAAGCACAGTGGTGTGGAGAAGTGCACTTTATGATACCTGGATATGTTAATACTCGATGACACTGGCACAGTATCAGCAGCGTGAGAGATTGAGTATCCCACAGCCCAGAAAGACTAAAACAATTTGAAATTTTATAACATATAATGAAGTTAAGAGACAGTGCTCTATTTCAGATCAAATGGGAAAAGATTTTTGAGATGCTTTATTTAGATAACTGGCTGTTTGGTAAGTTAGACCACTACCTCAGATCATGTACCAAAATGAACTCCATGAGGTTATAGTTTTAAATATATCTATTAGAATCAACAGAGTAAGTTATCAGATCAGTCTCTTACTAAAATTTATTACTTAAATAATTTTAAAGGTAATTTACAAATTACAAAAATATTGCATAAAAATAAATGAAATGTAAAGGTTGCTTTTCTTGCCAACACTGCAATGCTATCTTGGCATGGAGAAGACTTAAGTGAACCCAGAAGCCTGGAGGAAAAAGCATGAGGACCTGAATTCAGTTGTCAGGATAGACAGGAAGTTTCCCTGTAGTAACTGCTAGCCAGCCTAACCTAATTGGTGAGCTTCAGGCCAGTATACCGGACGGCCCTGGTTCAAGAGAATGAGATGTTCAGTGTCCTGAGGAACTCTGACACTCAAGATTGTCCTCTGGGTCCCATGCGCACAATCAAAATAGAACCTGAGAGAAAAAAGAAAGTTATTAGAAGCTACCACAGTGTTTGGGAATACAAACTGACATATCTTTGTTGTTTTTGGTTTTTTGAGACATGGTTTCATTATGTAGCCCTGCTTGTCCTGGAACTCAAAACTCTGCCTTGCCTCTGCCTCCTGAGTGCTGGGATTAACGGCCTGTGCCACCACACTGCCTGGCTGGCAACATGCCAATTTTAATGTTTACAGTTTATACTTGTGTGTGTTTCATGTATCCATATATATACCTGCATATGGAGGCCATAGAACAACAACCTAGGGTATCATCTTCAAGATGACTACCCATCTCTTGACACAGTGTCTCATTGGCTAGACTGGCTGACTACAGTGTCTCAAGGATCTTACTGTCTCCACTTTCAAGTATTCAGCAGAGTGCCATCCTTACATGGATGCTAGGATTTAACTCTGGTCTTCATGCTTACAAAGCAAGCAAGCACTTTATTGATTGAGGTAACTCCCCTGCCTCCATTTCCTTCCTTCCTCTGTTCCCCTACCTACCTTACCCTTCGCTTCCCACCCTCTGATGTTGTTGATAAATGGTCTCCTGTAGCCAAGGCTGCCCTAAAATTCATGAGCTGCTAGCTCTTAATCTGTGGGTCTAGATTCTTTTCCGGTTTCATATCAGATATGCTACATATTAGAACTTTACATTATGATTCATAACAGTAGCAAAAATAACAGTTATGAAGTAGCAGCAAAAGTAACATTATGGTTGGGGTCACCACAGCATGAAGAACTGTATTAAAGGGTTGTAGCATTAGGAAGGTTGAGAACCGCTGATTTATCCTGTTCCTCCTAAGTGGTAGGATTATAGGTACATGCTACCATGCCTGTTTTTTTTTTTTTTTTAATACATTTGTGTTAGAGAGAGTGAGTGTGTTTGGGCATTTGTACACAAGCCAGATGACAATGTACTGCAGTAATTTCTCTTTCATTCTTGAGCCTCAGAGATCAGACTTGGGTCCTCAGGCTTGGCAGCAAGCCTTTGCTCACTGAAACATCTTGTTAGCACAGAGGTGCCATTTCTTATACTCTAGCATGGTAGCATATGCCCATAATTAGCAGTTCGGAGGCTAAGACAGGGTAGGGATTAAGAAATGAAAGGCCAATCTGGTAGCCTGATGCAAATAGTGAGATTCTGGTTTTGTTGTTGTTTAAAGTCATGTCCTAGTCTTTTTTTTGGTTTTTCGAGACAGGGTTTCTTTGTGTAGTCCAGGCTGTCCTGGAACTCACTCTGTAGACCAAGCTGGCCTTGAACTCAGAAATCCGCCTGCCTCTGCCTCCCAAGTGCTGGGATTAAAGGCTCGCACCACCACTGCCCGGCTGTCCTAGTCATTTTTATTATAGAAAGTCTCTCACCTATTTTACCCCTTGTATTTGGATGGAAATGTAGATATTATTTCACCTATGATATTTTAATAACTAATACTCTAGCATAATGCATGTCTGATTTCAAATTGCTTGTTTCAGTCAGGACCTTGAGTTCCACTGCTTAGTGGTGGTTTTTGGAGACAGTCCATGGTTGCCTTGATCTTCCAATGTGGCTAAGAATGGTCCTGTTCTGATCTTCTGCCTCCCATGCAGTGGGGTTACAGACATGCACCACCGTATGTAGTGCTGCCAAGCACTCTATTGATCTACATCACCTCCTTTCAGTGGACCTAGACTGTATCTTTTTGTGTGTCTGTATTGAATGTATGTAACGTGTAATGATGTGTAATGTATGTGCACTTGCACACGTGTACACCAAGATTAGAGAAGACATTGTGGGTCCTACTTTATCACTCTGCCTTACTCTGTTGAGAATTTGTCACTAGGCCTGGAGCTAGGCTATTAGCCAGCGAGTTCCAGTGGTACAGCTGTCTCTGCTCCCACAGTGCTGGTGTTATACTCACGTGTGGCCGTGCCCAGTCTTACATTGGTGATGGGGATCTTGCTTGGGCAGCAGGTACTCTTACCCACTGAGCAGTCTCCTCAGACCAGATACATCTCTTAAGTCTCTTTTTAGCTGTAAGTTCATTTTCCTCTTTTTTTTTTCCTTTTCATTTCTTTTTTCTTTATTTAGAAATGAGTTATTTTGTCCTGTGATCAGAATTTTATGTAGTCTGGAGTTTTGATAGTCGCTATATGAAATGTCACTCATTATCTCTCCACCTGGGTGCTTGCATTTGTCTCTGAGAACTTCATGAGTTTCAGTGTTCATAGCAGATTTGATTTTGTGTGGGAGTGTGGTTGTAGGTGTGTGTGTGTATGTGGAGGCCAGAGGGTAGTCTTGGATGTTAGTCCTCAGGCCCTGTGGACCTTGGTCCTTTTGTTGTTGTTTGTTTAAGACAGGGTCTTAACTATTTAGACCTGTCTGGCCTTGAACTCATAGATATGCCTGCCTCTGCCTCTTTCGTGCTGGGATTAAAGGTGTGTGCCACCATGCCCTGCTCCACCTTGGTTTTTGAGAGTGGGTCCCTCCCTAATAGCCATGTGCACAAGTGCATGGTGTGTGCCTGCCTGAGTGTGTACTTGTGTGAGTGTGTGTATGTGTGTGTTTCAGACCATCCAGCTAGGCTTTCACAGTGAAATTTTGTTTCAGAAAAGGAGAAAAAGTGGGGGAAGTGGAGCTAGCTGGCCAGGAGCTCCAGGGCCCTGCCTGTCTCTGCCTCCCCAGTGCTGGGATTGTAGGAGAAGCCACCTTGCCTTGTACAGATGTTGTGCATTGAACTCAGGTCGACTTGCTCTGCAACTGTTTTTGATAACTGAGCCATCTCTTTAGCTCCTTTTTCATTTTCTGTTTTTGTTTTGTTTTGTTTCTGGTTTTCTGAGACAGTGTCATTGATGCATAGAGTGGCCTGGAATTCAGAATCTTCCCACCTCAGCCTCCTGAGTACCAGAGTTACAGATGTGGGCTACCACACTTTGCTTTTAGGCTAGGTTTTTGTTTTGTAGCCCCAGCTCCTGGAACTCACTATCTAAAACTCAGATCCATCTGCTTTTGTCTCCCGAGTGCTGAGTTTAACCACCAGCTCAAGTTTGAGCTTCTTAATTTTTGGCAACTGTGGATTTTCTGCATTCAAAAGCTTCAAACCAGCCAGGCAGTGGTGGTGTGCACCTTTAACCCCAGTGCTCAGGAGTCAGAGCTCTGTGAGTTTGAGGGCAGCCTGGTCTACAAAGTGAGTTTCAGACAGCCAGGGAGGGGAAAAAAAAACAAGGAAGCAGCTATTTTTGTCTGTAAATTAAAGCAACCATGTTCAGAATTTGTTCTCAAGTTTTCCCTTTTTGTTATAGTGTCTATATCCTATAGTAGAAAAGAGAGATGACTGTTGCACCAGCTACTAGCACTTTGCTCCAAAAAAGTTACTTATCACACATGGCAGTTAACACAGAGACCCACAGCTGGTTAAGGTGCTGTGGGATGCTTAGCTCATGCCCCCTTTTCTCAAGGTTCAAGGTTCGTTGTGGAGTAAGGAACTAAAGTCTGTAAGAATCAGAGGGAGGAGATGACCACAGTGAGACTGCAGGGCAGCTGCATATGTGAACTGCAGCATCGGTGACAGCATGCACTAGTCCTGCTTCGAGCCAGACTGCATTCCCAGATGGTAGCCACTGGGAGAGGAAGAGTCACGTCTCTTTAAGGATATGGCCCTTGGAGAACAACTCAAGCACCAGTGGATGGCCTACAATCAAGAGGATGTGGACAGCGCAAACTGAAATCTGTTTTGTTTTGTGTGTGTGTGTGTTTTAAATTTAAAGAGGGCACAGAGTTGTGTTGTCAAGGAAGGAAGCTGGATCTGGAAGGAACTGAACGAGGAAGGATTGAATATGATCAAAATACATTGTATAATAGTCTCAAAGAATTAATAAACATTTTAAAGGGGGCTGGAGAGATGGCTCAGTGGTTAAGAGAATTTACTGTTTTTGCAGAGGACCAAGGTTCAGTTCCCAGCATCCACTTGGTGGCTCAGAACGGCCTGCTACTCTGGTTCCAGGGGATATGATGCCGCCTTCTGAACTCTGGTTCCTGCATGGATATGGTGTGCGCGTGCGTGCACACACACACACACACACACACACACTCAGGTCCATACACATAGTCACACAGTGTAGTTAAATATTTTAAAACACTTAAAAAAGAAAACAGTAAACCCAAGTACTTAGAAAAATTTTGAAAGTTACTGTGAAAAGTTAAGCATATAAGATTCATTGTTAGATCTTATAAATGTGTTCATAGCATGGTTGGGATGACGTATCTATGTGTAAAAATTGGGGTCTTGTTACCAACTTCTGAACTGTTTAAGAAAATAATAGAATAACAGTACTGAATACTTGGTTGCTAATTATAAACTATAGAGCAGAGACTGTCTTGAGTTTGTCTCTTCTGTGTTGCAAACTCATCCAATGGTGGTAACTACCAATTTGCATTGTTCATTCCAAAAATTTAAATGTATATCTAGTACCAGAAATCATGCTAAAGACTGGGAGTGTAGTAGTGACTTTATAGATTGTAGAATGTGACGATGGTTAACAAATACCTCTCCCATTTATTCTTTGTTTTTTCAAGACAGGGTTTCTCTGTGTAGCCCTGGCTGTCCTGGAACTCACTCTGTAGACCAGGCTGGCCTCGAACTCAGAAATCCACCTGTCTCTGCCCCCCAAGTGCTGGGATCCATTTATTCTTTGAAATGTAAATATACATTTTTTTCATTTATTCTCCTCTGTTCCCACCTCCCTTCTCTCCCAGATCAACTCCTTTTCTGTTTCCTTGTTGTTAAAAAAAAAAAAAAAGGAAAGAAACAGCAGGCCTGCAAGGATATCCACCACACAAGGCCTAAAAGGCTACAATGACTGGGCATAAACCCTTATCACAGCTGGATGAGGCAACCCAGTAGGAGGAAAATGGTCCCAGGCACAAGCAAAAGAGTCAGAGGCTCCACTGCCATTCTTGGGAGTCCCACAGGAACACAACGCTGTGACACAGCTATAGGGTATATAAGAGAGCCTGGCTCAGACTCATACAGGGTCCCTGTTTGTTACTAAGTTTTCTATGAGCCCCTATGATCCCTGCTTAGTTGATTCAGTGGCTTGTGTTCTCGTAGTGTCCTCTGGCTTTGCCTAGTGGCCTGGTGTTTGGCTGTGGGTCCATGCATCTGCTCCCATCATTTTGCCTCTGTGAAAACAATAGAATCTATGAGCATAGCAGAGTATCATTAGGAATTATTTTGTTGACTTTTTTTTTTTTGCTAGTTGTGTTTGGTTCTATGCTTGTTTGTCTTGAGCCTGTTTCTGGAAGTCATGGGAAAAAGCAGACTGAATTTGAATGAGAACTCTGAAAGAGCTCCATGAGGAAGTAACATGTTAGTAGAGACAACTTCAGTTATAAGTTAACCAAAGAATTCTGGTGCTTGTGCTTAATGTGGGGTAGTGGTGTATATACCCAAAAGTCAGGACTGAAAGAGCTAAGGGGGTAGGAACGTAGGAAACAAGGCTAAAGAGGGAAAAAAGGTGATGAAGATGACTTTCAGGAGTTGGTTACATTCAAGATTTTGGATTATGTTCTAACTGCATAAGAAGTGCAATTATAAAGAAGATTTAAAATGAGAATGGTATATTTGGGGTGGTTTTGTTTTTTTGAGTTAGAGAGTCTCCGCATATAGCTTCAACTGGATTGGAACTTGCTGTGTAGACTAGGCTGGCCTCCAGCCTCTGTCCTTTGAGGTGCTGGGTTACAGGCATGTGCCACCATACCTGCCTAATTTATGGTTTTTGTTGTTAGTTTTTAATTTTGTTTGTTTTTGAGACAGGATCTTACTAAGTAGCTTTAGCTGGTCTCTAACTCACGGTGTCCATCCCCATTTGCTGTTAGTGTGGTTGAAGGGTCACAAGGGTGGAGAGACCGGTCTACCAGACTGTTAACGGTAATGGAAGTAAAGGAAGGTGGTGGAAGTGGAGGTTCTGAAATACAGATCATCACCGCAGATATGTAAACCCCTTAATGTATTTATTTAGTCTTAGCCAAATTCATGTACACACAGATGAATTGTGGATATACTCACTCTTACCATTATTCCACCCATTCTGTTGTCATCCCCCATGGTGGCTGAACCTCTGAAGGAAATGGTACCCTCCTGGGTGTGTGTGTAGAGAGGTACTAGCTTTTTATTGAAAATTTCAAAGTTTCATGTGTGCATATATATTGCTTATATAGTTAGACACACAGCATTCAAACAGAAGTGATAGTACTCCAGTTTGGGAGGAACTCACTTTTTGTGTATCATGGTATCCTTGGTAACAATCTCCTCTCCTTTAGACAAGCTCTGTGTGTACATGCTCATGTAGTTGCTTTAATTATTTCTTTCTTTTTTTTTTTTTTTTTTTGCTTTTTGTTTTTTTTTCGAGACAGGGTTTCTCTGTGTAGCCCTGGCTGTCCTTGAACTCACTCTGTAGACCAGGCTGGCCTCGAACTCTTGAACTCATAGATCCGCCTGCCTCTGCCTCCCAAGCACTGGGATTAAAGGCGTGTGCCACCACCGCCTGGCGCTTTAATTATTTCTATGATTTTGTTTTTGTTTTTGTTTTTTGTTTTTGTTTTTGTTTTTCGAGACAGGGTTTCTCTGTGTAGTACTGGCTGTCCTGGAACTCACTTGGTAGACCAGGCTGGCCTAGAACTCAGAAATCCGCCTGCCTCTGCCTCCCAAGTGCTGGGATTAAAGGCGTGTGCCACCACCGCCCGGCTCAATTTCTATGATTTTTAAAATAGTTTTTCTTAGACAGTAGTTTTGGGCTTGATTCCTTTATTGTTTGCTTGTTTCCTTTTCTTTGATACAAGGTTTGGCTATGTAGCTCTGGCTGTCTTGGAACTCAATATGTAGTAGACCTCCAACTCACAGAAGTTCACTTCCTCTGCCTCCTGAGTGCTGAGACTAAAGGTGTAAGTCACCACAACCAGTTTGCACTCAATTTCTTTTATATTCTTTACAAAAATTTCTTTGTTTTTGTTAGAAATTAGACTACATTGATTTGCATGCTAATTTGATGTTAAAACTAAGCTGTTACTTTCTGTTTGTGATTGATTTTGAATGGGCTTTGGGCCTGCCATGCCAGTTCAGAATCCATGGACAAGGAACGATTTCTGTAAGGCTCCAAGTTGTCTGGGTTGGAGTTGGCTTGCATTGTCCAGGCAATAGTTGTCTTCACTTACATTATAGAAAGTTGACAGTGGTTCCTGGAAACCTTTGCTCTTAAAAAACTTGATCATTATTGCTCTGTGATCTTAGTACTCCTCATCCCAGCCAGAGGATCGGAGGCTAGAAGATCACACAGTGAGTTCAAGGCCAGCCTAGGCTTTATGAACTTAGTCTCAAAAGGCAACAAAAGCCAAAAATTCCCTCTTAATCAGGTATAGGGGTGATATTTAGAAAATGGTGCCCAGTCTGGCTTGTTCCCAGGCAGCCACCATGTTCTTGATGCTCCTCAGCTCTGACTGGGGCTCCAGCTAGCTAGATGCGCAGGCCCTGGCACCCAGGAGATGCCAGCGTAGGGGGTTAGCAGAGCCATCCCCACGCTGCATCCACCAAGCTCGGCTGAACCCCAGACAATATCTGCCATCCTCACAGTACCCAGTAGAAATGAGACTCTTAAAGCTTAGTGATTATCTAAAGGATTTATATATTTCAAAACGTTCAATCAACAAGATGCCCACACAATTAGAGTTGTTACTCAGTATCTAACCTTTTGATAGAAGTTGCTACCCAGGACAGCTTTCGGCCCATCTGTGGTTCTCCATGGCTGATAGCCTCCTTCCTTTCTTCCCCTACCTCTCTTTCTCCCCTCCCCTTCCTCTATTTCTCCCAGCTCCACCTCCTCTTCTACTGCCTAATCACCCAGCTCCACTGTGAATACAATGTAGCAGAATAAGTATCCTGCTATAATCAGGCTTTTTTTTAAGCTAATAATTTATCAAGCAGATATCTATATATAGGCAAACACTACTTTGGAAACTAAAACATCAGGGATACTGTTTACTCCTGGGCCCTTGGGTGAGAAGAAAGAGAGGAAGCCTTGGAAAAACAGGCCAGGAACAGAATACAGCTAGTAAAGGAACAGATTGGATAGTACAAACTTAGACAGACAGATAGATAGAATTACTTTTTATTTACATTGGTGTTCTGCTTACATGTATGTCTGTGAAGGTGCCAAATCCCCTGGGATTGGAATTACAAAAGTTGTGAGCTGTCATGTGGGTGCTAGAAACTAAACCTAGGTCCTTTGGAAGAGTTTTCTTTATATTTTCTTAAAAGATAAAAGAAATCTATTTACAAGGGCTTTAGGGCAGCTGGAGGAGATGAAGGCCTTGGGAGAAAGGGAGGAGCCGAGTAGGTAGAAGGTCCTTGTACCTCTTTACCCCGTCCTCCTTTCTCTTCCCTCCACATCTAGTTAGTCTCTTTAAAAATCCACTATAGCATTGAGACTGGTAAGGGAGGGCCTAGAGCTTGGAGGTAAGGATTCATTTATCTCTGCCCTTGGTTCTTGGGGTCTACCTGGGGCAGAAGCCCCATTTCCACTCCACTTGGGACTCCTGGATGCATGTGGAGGCTGGTTGGGGCCCTCAGAAAAAGTGTGGGTAGGTCTGATATCAGGCCCCTGTCAATGGAGATAACGAGGCCCACAGTCCTGTTGCGTGTCATCTCGTCCAAATCCCCCAGCACCTCAAGTGAGGAAGGGTAAGAGTTGCTTTGCTGGAGTGTTGGATGATAAGGTCACCAGGATTGAAATTGAAGAGGGGTCAGAGAAGTGAGTGAGCATTTGCTGAGGAGCTGAGACACTACAGTTCATCAAAGAAGCTGTGGACCTAAGCTTCTAGTAAGGAGAGCCTTGAGTCAGGTGTGGGCTCCAGAAGAGCCAGATAGCTTTGGGTATCATCTGAGATTTAGATACCTTTGTGCAGGCATGAGCTTTTATGTTGGAGAACTCGATCTCTGTATAGTTGGGGTTTATCTTCCAGATTTATTCTTCAGTTGGTGTTCCTAGTACCATCATCTCTATGAGGTAGTTTATGTACTGTCCCCAGGGAACATGAGCTGTCCAAGTAGAGGGCAGCCTCTGACCACATAATTATAGACAAGACTTAATCATTGACCCTAAAGATGAGCTCTGGAAAGCAGGAGTACCAAAAACAAATGCAGGAAACCCTGGACTTCCCAGGGAAATAGTAGTGTTGAGATCCATCCACCTGTAGGTTCTGGGCTGATAGGTGACATGTACTGTGTGAATTGATGTAGCTAAGTTCTAGAACTGGTATATGTGCCTTAACCTAGATACAAAGATGATCAGTTCAGCTTTTGGGCCACTAGGAACACTGTGCCAGCCATGTGTCCCAGCACCAGATTTAATACAGCTCATCTTTTTGGAGAGCAAAGGTAATCTTGATTAGGGTTTTATTGTTGTGAAGAGATACCATAACCAAGGCATCTCTTTGGTTTTGTTTGTTTGGTTGGTTGGTTTTTTTTTTTTTTTTTCAAGATAGGGTTTCTCTGTGTAGCCCTGGCTGTCCTGGAATTCACTCTGTAGACCAGGCTGGTCTCGAACTCAGAGATCCGCCTGCCTCTGCCTCCCAAGAGCTGGGATTAAAGGTGTGAGCCACCACTTCCCAACGACCAAGGCATCTCTTATAAAGGACAACGTTTAATTGGTGCTGGTGTACAGTTTCAGAGGTTCATTATCACTCTGGTGAGAAGCATGGCAGCAGCTAGGCAGACATGATGCTGGAAGAGCTGAGAGTTCTACATCTTTATCCAAAGGCAGCCAGGAGAAGGGCTGGCCTCTGCACTGGGCAGAGCCTGAGCATAGGACCTCAAAGCCTACCCCCACAGTGATGAACTTTGTCCAACAAGGCCACACCTTCTAATGATGCCATTTCCTATGGGCCAAGCATATTCAAACCACAAAAAGAGATGTGAGAAAAAAGGGAGGCAGAGTCTGGGAAGGTGTGTAGAGAATAGGAGAGAGGAACTGGACCTCATTGGAAAAGCAGATAAGAAAACATGGAATTAGAGTGGAGCAGAGCCGGGCGGTGGTGGCGCACGCCTTTAATCCCAGCACTTGGGAGGCAGAGGCAGGCGGATTTCTGAGTTCGAGGCCAGCCTGGTCTACAGAGTGAGTTCTAGGACAGCCAGGACTACACAGAGAAACCCTGTCTCGAAGGAAAAAAAAAAATGGAGTTGTTGAGTTAGCTCAGTGGGAAAAAGCCTTCTGTGCAAGTTCAGCGATGTCTCCAGAACCTTGTAGTTGAAGTGGTTCCAGAAGATGTGCTTGCAAGTCACGCACAATAATTATGAATAAAATTTAAAAATAAGAGTTTTAGGGATTAGATAATATTTTTATCAAAAGTTGCTATCTCCAACAATCTTTTGGTCTGCCAATTGTATTAATTTTTACTTTGGGATAAAATAAGGGTGAAACAAACTTAAAGCAACTGTTAAGTCATTACCCCGTCTGGTAATTTAAACAGAAGTCCATTTTATCTAGAAAAGTGAAATGTCTCAGTGTAGAAAACCGTCATCCTTTGTTACAGGTCAGGTTTCCAAACTCACAGAAGGAGTTCCCTAAATGCATTCAGATCCTAGTTAGCAGGACAGCAATTTTCAGTTAAAGGCTATTGTGAACTGCAATTCACAGTAATGATGCACAGTTGAGTTTGTTTTTATTTAACTGCCAAGTACAGGCAAAATGCCTATATAATTAGTTTTCATTTTTTCTATTTTATAAAGGAAAGTCTAAGGTTGATAACGATGAGCCAGTTGTTTTGGCAAGGATTTTAGAGGGATCATGTTTATGTATGACATGCGTGCATGAATGCTCATTTGTGTGTGAATGTGTGTGCATGTGTGTTGCTGGGTGTGTATGGAAGTCTGAGGATTACTTTGGGTGTCAGTCCTCACTGTTCTTGTTTTTCTGCTGGGTGCTAGTCTCCTGTCTCTACCTCCTATCATCAGCATAGGGTTGTTGTGATTACAGCCTCATGCCTGTGTGGCAAATGCTTTAGCCACTGAGCCATTGGAAGCTAAGAGTTTGTCTTAGTGGGGGGGGGGTTGTTTTTTTTTTTTTGTTGTTGTTGTTGTTGTTTGGTGGGGGAATGTCCAAGTGTGTTGGTTACTACATTTTTGGTTCTGCTTTACATTATTTTGCCCATAAAACTGGAATCTGGTTATAAAGTCTCAGCTTTATTTTTAATATTCTGTAATGCCTAATTGTTAAGTAAGTGTGACCGACTATTGGTACCAGCTCTTATTTTTCTGATACAAAAGTCATTTCCAAGATTAGCAGTTTTCTACTTGTGAACCAGGTTTAAGCGGTAATTTTATAAACGTCATCATTCCATGAGCATCACAGTTGTGCTCTCTTTCCTGGGCACGTGGTCCCTCTCCTCATCAGCACCTGTTGGGTCTGTAGAAATGTGTGCTCCTGTGTTCACTGTCCTCTTTCATGTTGGAGATGGAACCTAGGGCTTAACCTGGCCTTCCTGTGTGACTGATGATCTTCTGCCCGAGTATGCTTAATTTGTAGTTTGCTTTTCCTGCACAGAGTAAACTGTCTGCCTCTTTTTTTTTTTTTTTTTTTTTTTTTTTTTTTTCAACTAATGTTCTCATCAGTTAAGTTAAATATTAAGGAGCTATATGCAAAGTGAATTAAGATGACAAAATTTTGTTTTTGTACAAGTGTTTTGACTGTTTATATATCTGTGTACCATGTGTTTGCCTGGTGCCGAGGAAGCCAGAAGAATGTGTTATATATCCTGTGCCATTGGACTTACAGACAGTTGAGAGCCACCATGTGGGTGCTAGGAATCAAACCTGGGTCCCCTGAAGAGCAGCCAGTCTTTTAACTGAGGAGCCACCGCTCCAGCCCTTTTTCCTATTTGTTTCTCTTTAAAGATGTTTTTACTGTTTGTGCGCATATGTGGAACTCAGAAGACAGTTGAAGGAGTCAGTTCTCTTCCTCCACCTTGTGACTGAGCGTCCGTTTTCAGGCTTAGTTACGAAGCTCCTTTCTCACTAGGCCACCTTGGCAGTCCCTAAATTGTTCTTTTAAAACAAAACAAACACCAACAACAAAAAACAGTTCTAACAGGTCAGACTGTATGAGCCCTGTCATCCTGGGATCTTTAGAATACATGTACTGTATAAAGTTAGTGCTTGTGAAATTTATGCGGAACTAAAACTGAGGATTTGAAATGGGCTGAAGGGCTCAATGTAGCATCTTGACAGGCTTTGCTTTCTAGATACTGTCCTTGCTGTTAGTGACTTAAAATTATCTGATTTTGTATAAAGGAAAAAAGAGGCAGATTTAAGTTTCTCAAATAATAGGCTTACATATACACCACTTCCTGGTATTTTACCATGTTCCAGATGCTTCTGTTTCACAGTAGTAATCCTGAAAAACTTTGTACAATTGTTAAATTTTTCTTTCTGGAGCTGGGTAGTAGTTAATGTCTTCAATCCTGGCCTAGGCAGGTGGATCTCTGATTTCAGGACTCACTTGGTCTAGACTTGAGTTCCAGGACTACACACAGAAACCCTGTCTAAAAAATAAAAATGCCTTTAGTACAGTCCATTGTTTTTCTATCACAAAGTTTAAAGTTAAAAAGTTGGAAATAATTATTTTTGTGTTTTTATTACTACAGCTTTACCAACAGGGACGCTTATGTCAGCTGGGCAGCGAATTCTGTGAATTGGAAGTTTTTGCTAAAGTTTTGAGAGCTTTGGATAAAAGGTAAACGTGTGTGTATGTGTATAAGCTTGCTTCCTTCCTTCCTTGTCTCATGTGGGTCAAAAGGGCCTTGAACTTGCTGAACTTCTGATCCTCCTGTCTATTTGAGTGCTTGGATTACAGATAAGAGACAGGGGAGCAAAACAAAACAAAACAAAACAAAACAACCCACCACCACCACAACAATAAAACCCAAAAACCCACTAAAATGTATATACCACAAAATTTGCCGCTTAAAATAATTTTAAAATGTATAATTCAAGGACTAGAGAGATGTCTCAGTGGTTAAGAGCACTGGCTGCTCTTCCTGAGGACCTGGGTTCAGTTCCCAGCAACCACATGGCAGCTCACACCTGTCTGTAGCTCCAGTTTCAGGGCTTCTGACTCCCTTATGCAGACATACATGCAGGCAAAACACTAATGAACATAAAAGTAAGTGATTAAAAAATGTATATAATTCAATAATATTAAGTACACTTACCTTGTTTAACTATTAGTAATAGACATTTCCAGAATGTTTTCACTATCAAAACAAAAGTTATGAGTAGACAAAAACTCACCACTGAGTGCTATGATAGCAAATTCCATGGTGTGGAAAGTATAGCTCAATGAAAATTCTTGAAGAACAAAATGATAACGATAGCCACACTTTCTGTATAGTGAGAGTAGGTCAGAGAACATGCTTTTACTTTATAAATACACAGAACACTTACTGAGGGCGGTTTGGTTTTGTTTGGAGGCAGGGGCTCATGTTTAGGTGTTGGTCCTCACCTTACACCTTACTTGAGCCAGTATCTCTCTTAGTGTTCTCTGCTAACATTTGCCAGGCTAGCTGACCTGTGAGCCTCTAGCAAGTCTGTTGTTCATGCCTCCCATGTCCCTCTAGGGTACGCTGGGATTACTGGCGTTTGTGCTACTCTGTTCAGCTTTATGTGGGCTCTGCAGTCCAGACACAGGTTGTCAGGCTTGTGAGGCAAGTGATGAGCCATCTCCCTAGCCCATTGTTTTTTCATTTTGGAATGTATGTGATTTGTTTTTTACAGACTTAGTCTCACTCACCTTATTCATATATATATATATATATATATATATATATATACATATGTTTAATGGAGGAGTAGCTAGCTCTAAAGGGATATGATCAGTGACCTCTCAAAGAACCATTTTTCTCTTTTCTGCAGGCATTTGCTCCACCACTGTTTTCAGGCTCTGATGGACCATGGTGTTAAGGTTGCTTCCGTCCTGGCCTACTCCTTCAGTAGACGGTGCTCTTACATAGCAGAGTCTGATGCTGCAGTAAAGGAGAAGGCCATCCAGGTTGGCTTTGTCTTAGGTGAGTAATAGCAAAGGAGAGGGCATTTTATTCTGCAGTGGTCTTGTAGTTAAATCTAACTAGAAGGTTTCTTCAAGAGTTCCCAATCTGTACAGGCAGGTTGTAAGCAGCCGTCATACCTACCTAAGTGTGGCCTACTCAAGTTCAGTCTGTATGTCCTAAACCTTTGTGGCGTTCTAGCCCAGGCACAGTAATGACAGCATTTACCTAGGAGGAAGTAGACTTAGAGAAGTTGAGTAAGTGGACCATCCCATAGTTCTGAATGAGCTATATTTAGCATGAGTTATATCTGTGATCCCAAGCATGTCTTTCTACAGTATCAGGCCATCACCAAATTCTTTAGCTACTTACTATTTACTGTATGCTTTGGCATGGGACATAAATCTTTTCAGGGCTCTGTTTTGGTTTTCAATTCCAAAAGTAGTTATTTTTAATTTTGGGCAAGCTACTGTAAGGATAACAGAAAGATCACTTTATAATTTCCTGGAAAGATTGCCGGGCGGTGGTGGCGCACACCTTTAATCCCAGCACTTGGGAGGCAGAGGCAGGCGGATTTCTGAGTTCGAGGCCAGCCTGGTCTACAGAGTGAGTTCCAGGACAGCCAGGGCTACACAGAGAAACCCTGTCTCAAAAAAAAAAGAAAAGAAAAGAAAAGAAAAGAAAAGAAAAAGAAAGAAAGAAAGAAAGAAAGAAAGAAAGAAAGAAAGAAAGAAAGAAAAATTGTATGATAATTTTGTAACCTGAGTAATTTCACAACTGTACAGAGTTAAAAGTATGTTTTAGGCAATTATTTATTCAGATTACTATTTCATCCTCATGTCCCAGAGATCAAACTTTTTAAAAGTTAAATATATACGATGTTAGTATTTTGGAGTTTTTCGTTCAGGTGTTTACTGTAAGCATGTCTCTGGCGTGTCTCAGGCAGTTTACTGAGTCATTTAATGTTGCTGCATTTGTTCTTCAGGCGGCTTTCTTTCCGATGCAGGCTGGTACAGTGATGCTGAAAAGGTTTTTTTGTCCTGCCTTCAGTTGTGTACG
Organism: Grammomys surdaster; assembly: GCF_004785775.1. NCBI lineage: Eukaryota > Metazoa > Chordata > Mammalia > Rodentia > Muridae > Grammomys > Grammomys surdaster. Next base: position 1,945,688 of record NW_021604658.1, on the reverse strand, counting down.
CTACATGATGAGATGCTCCACTGGTTTCGAGCAGTGGAGTGTTGTGTGAGGTAAGCTGAGCAGATCTGTGATTAAGTGCTACTTAGTTACAGTGCTACTTAGTTCTAGTGGTACTTAGTTACAGTGCTACTTAGTTCTAGTGGTGCTTAGTTACAGTGGTACTTAGTGCTAGTGCTTTGGTCTCAGATTCTGCCCTTGACAACTAATAGTTGAAGTTGATTAAATCTTTAAATCTTTACATCATGATTTCATTAGTCCCATCTCCCCCCCCCATACACACACACACACACACACACACACACACACACACACACACGTGCGTGCGTGCATGTGGAGAGAGTTTTTTTATGTAGACCAGGGTGGCCTCAAACTCTGCCTCTCCAGTTCTGGAATTTAAGTGTGTGCCTTTAATCCCAGCACTTGGGAGGCAGAGACAGGTGGATTTCTGAGTTCGAGGCCAGCCTGGTCTACAGAGTGAGTTCCAGGACAGCCAGGGCTACACAGAGAAACCCTGTTTTGAAAAACAAACAAACATGTGCAACACCATGCCTAGCCTATTTTGTTTTTTAATAAAGTAAAAACGTCCTTGAATGTTGGGCAGGAAACAACTTGACCATAGACTTAAAGAGAACCAGAACTTCATATTTCAATTTCCTGAAGTCCGGAGATAAATAGAGATGAGAAGCTAAATAAACAGTGAGATACACTGGTATCTCAGTGTTTGAAAGAAAATAGTACATATGCCTCACTGAATTTTTAGGACAAAGGACATCTACCAAGACCCAGCAGGTATAGTGTATACTAAATACTAGATTCCCTGTAAATCTTAGAAAGCAGAGCCAGAGCCTTTAGTAACCTCTGAGTCAGTCACTAGCAAGGGGAATGGCATCCCTAATCAAATACTGCTTCAGATCAGTCACAGCTTACCTCCCCCTCAGTCCTATGCAGACATTGTCGGTGCTTTAGCAAGCTCAGGCTCTGTCATCAAGCAGGAGGAGCAAGAATGGCTGACAAAGAGCTGACTGTGTGCTACATCTCACAGTGATTTCTTTATTAGCTTAAATCCAACTAAGTGAAACAGGGAGGATGGAGGTAACTGTAGTCAGAAATCAGAATTGATACATGGCTGCTGACCTAGATGTTAAACCCATGAGGGAATCTTATGGAAAGCTGTACATTATCAGTTGGAAATCTGGATTAAAGGAACAAATTTCTAGAAATTCACAAACTATCCAAATGATGATAGAAAAAAATTGAACATCTCAACAGACTCATAACAGGTAGATATTGCAAATGTCTATTAACAAGTAGAAATTGCAAATTTCTTATCAAAGAAAATCCAGTACTAGAAGATTTTGGTGGTGAATTGTTTCAAGCATTTGAGTTAGCACTGTTCATCCCAAACTACTACAATGCTGAAGAAGAGTCCCTTCCCAACTCATTTTATGAGGTCACTATGACCCCATTAATGAAAGCCCAGGAAAAACATCGTAAGAAAAGACAATTAGAGACTGGTACCTCCTTAAATATAGATCAGAAATTCTTTTTTTTTTTTAAGATTTTATATATTTTATTTATATGATGAGTACACTGTGGCTGTCTTCAGACATGCCAGAAGAGGGCATCAGATCCCATTGCAGATGGTTGTGAATCACCATGTGGTTGCTGGGAATTGAACTCAGGACCTTAGGAAGAGCAGTCAGTGCTCTTAACCACTGAGCCATCTCTCCAGCCCTAGATCAGAAATTCTTAACAAAATACTAACAAACTTAAAAGAATATCTAAAACAATTTATACTGTGATTTGTTTGTTTGTTTATTTATTTATTTATTTATTTATTTATTTTTCCAGGCAGGGTTTCTCTGTGTAGCCCTGGCTGTCCTGGAACTCGCTCTGTAGACCAGGCTAGCCTCGAACTCAGAAATCCTCCTGCCTCTGCCTCCCAAGTGCTGGGACTAAAGGCGTGCGCCACCACTGCCTGGCTATACTGTGATCTTAAAGTGAAATTTAAACCAAGAATGCAAGAGAACTTCAACACACAAAAGCCAAGTAGTATATTATATAATAGACTGAATATGATAATGTTTTCAACAATGGACGTTGAAGAAATACTTGACAAAGTCAGCTGTCCTTTCTTAGTAAAAGCATGCAGAAAGCTAGGGCTAGAAGGGAACCTCCGTGCTATGACAAGAGCATTTATGACAGACCGACAGGGCATGGTGGTCTGTGCCTGTAACAGCAGCCTGAGCCACATAGCAGGACACTGTCTCAAAGAACCACATAGGGTGATTCTGTGGGGAGGGCGGGGAGGGAAACACAGTTAACTTGGTAACCCGCTGGATGTTTTTTCTCACTGGATCAAGAGAAAGATAAAGGATGTCTTCTAGAAGTAGTCCATATTATGTTGGAAGTTTTAGTCAAAGTAGGCAAGAAAAGGAAATAGAGAACATCTGACTGGGAAGTGGGGAAAGGACTGTATTCATTGAACCCAGAGACTTGTGACTGGTGTAATGATGTACATCTGTAACCCCAGCACTCCAGAGGTGGTGGTATTGGCATTGCTGAGAACAACCCAAAACCCCTACAAACTTTGCAGAGGACAGTATCAAGACACAGTTTTACTTTTGTGATCTTAGCACTCTAGGGACATAGCAAGATCCTGTCAGTCTTCTTTCCTGTACCCAGCTTGTTCTTACACACTTACTTTCAGGTAGAATCTCAGTATATATCCAAGGCTGGCCAGAAACTCAGTTCTCCTACCTGAGCCTTCTGAATGTTAGTGCAGGGGTACACCATCATTCTCACGGATACTTGCTCAAATAAAGACAGCCTGCAGAATGGGAAACGGTGCTTGCAAATCAGGTATTGGACAAGGATCTGGTATCCAGAGTGTATCAAGAAGTACAGTTCAACAACAAATGGCCCAAGTTTTTTAATAGACAAGGAACTTGAGTAGACCCTTTCCAAAGAACCTGCATAGATGGTGTTGTGCATATGAAAAAAAAAGTTAGTAGCAGAACTGTAAGTCTGTAACTAAAGGGAACTAAGTCAAACACATTAGAAGATACCCCACTTCGTCTGTACCAAGGCCATGTAGGATTTTGTTTATCTCAGGGGCAAGAGCTTTGTTCAGCATGTTTCATATCCTAGGATGGATTTCCAGCAATGCCAAAACAAGCAGAAAGTTAGTGGTATCGAGGATGAAGAGAAATTGCAAACCTTGCGCACTGTAGCTGAGTGTAAAATGATGCAACTGCGCAGTCTACAGTTTAGCAGCTTCTGCAAATCTAAACGGAATTACCATGTGGCCAGCAGTTGTGTTCCATGGTGCGTAGTCAAGAGCAGGGCTGGAGATACGGCCCGGTGGCTAAGACTACATACTCGTTTTGTTGTGTTTTAGTTTTTTGGTTTTTGAGACAGGGTTTCTCTTCGTAACTCTGGCTATCCTGAAACTTACACCGTAGACTAGCCTGGTCTTGAACTCAGAGACCCACCTGCCTCTGTCTCCCGAGAGCTGGGACTAAAGATGTGCTCTACCACTGGTCAGTTTATATTTTATTCTTGTATAGGGCATGAATTTGATCCCCAGAACCTACATCAGGCAGTTCACAACTGCCTGTAACTCCAGCCCTAGGATCTCACACCTCTCTGACATCATACATGGGTGTACACATGTACACGTAAATAAATAATAAGAAAACAAGCAGAGACTCGAGATTTGTATACTGTGTCGCAAGAGCTAGAAGGTGAAAAGAATCCAAGTCTCTATCTACAGATAAAAAGATACTTGTTCTGTGTATACATGAGGTCACTCCATTACCCAGGCTGGCCTTGAACTCATTCTGTAAGCCAGGCAGGTTATTGCACAAGCCTTGTGCCAACAGCCCCATTCAAGTATCTGTTGATTTTTACTCTTGTGTGCTTCTTCATACTTGAGTTCCCTACTCAAAAAACAGTCATTCCACCTACCGTTCTAGATCAGTGTGATTGATTAGCCTTCCTCTTCTGCAGAGTGCTAGAGAATGAACATAGGGCCTCACAGATGGTAGGCAAAGGCTCTACCACCTAGCCATGCCTGCCTCTTAGGTGGTTTTGTTTATTCTTAAGACAGTTTCATTATTTAGGCCTAGCTCTGTGTCTAGAGTGCCGATACAAATGTCCTGCTTGGTTGTCTTTGAAATGTCATGCTTTTATTGCCTCTGAGTTCTAAGCATTTTCAAATAATTGTATTGGCTCTATAGATGATTATGGCATTCAACCAGCAGTGTAATGGATAAGTATTTGTTCTAACAACTATTCTTGTTTCATATAGTCTGTAGATACAGTCTACTACTGCCTAGGGTTTAGTCTGATCTAAAGCATGTTGATACTCTTTGATAATTTGATTGTTAGCAGGCTGCATTTTATTTTGAGTAGCGTACTCGGGATTTTCTGCCACAGGGGTAGAGGACAGATAGGTCGCCCGGTTGCATCATTGACTGTACCATAGTGGCCTTATCAGCAGAAGTGAGCATGACCAGGAGCAGTGGCAACTGCTGAGATGATACAGATGAGAGAGTCGAAGAGAACGGCAAGGGGAGGTGCGTCCGATTCATCGTCTTCACTGTTTTCTGTGTTAGGTCTGAATTTGGAACAAAAGGTTTTTTGTGTGTTTGGTTAGCACATGTTGAGTACACAAAATATTTGAATATTTAGAGAATGAAAGAAATTGGACCAGATTGATCACAGAAAGCTTTCAGTACTGTCAGTGCCACGTTAGATAAAATGGTTCTTTCAAATGCCGAAATTCAGCCTGTCTCTCCTTGTCGTTTAGGTGCTGCTGCATCATTTTAAGAGACTGTCAGGGTCACTGTCCTGGTAGCACCAACAGTAAAGGACTTTTGTCTTTTACAGGTTGCTTCATGTGCGAAATGGAAATTGTAAATATCATCTAGGTGAAGAAACATTTAAATTAGCTCAGACGTACATGGATAAGCTGTCTAAACACGGTCAGCAAGCAAATAGAGCGGCTCTCTATGGAGAACTATGTGCGCTCCTGTTTGCAAAAAGCCACTATGATGAGGTAAGTTGGCTTGTTGTTTTGAGACAGGGTCTGTTTGTAGCCCAAGCTGTCCTTAAAAATGTGATATTCCGACATCAGTCTTTAAAAAGTACTGGGATTGCAGGCATGTGCCACACAGTGCGTGGTGAGATAAGCCAGTCGTCTCTTCTATGTCTTCTAAATTGCATTTCATGTATTGGGTGGTCTTCAGGGTTATTTTTCTGTTTAGTTTTTCAAATAAGATTTAGACCAGGCAGCCCAGACCAACCACAGGCTCATGATCCTTCTGTCTCTGTACTCTTGAGTGCTTCAGTCAGGTTAAAGGCCTGTGCCACTATTCCCAGCTTTCACGTATAATGGTCCATGTAATAGATTTTATTGCAAAGTGGAAAAATAATTTTCTAATGAAATATATAAAAACCAAGCAGGAGCATTTGTAAGGTGGACCTTAATTATTGCAAGTAAAATATAGGGCTTTTAAAGTTTTTTGTGCAGGTGTTTGACCAGCTTGCTTTAAGGGAGATCCTGATGAGTCTTCCATCAGTGCATTTGGTATGTCACTCTTGGTTAACTATTTAATCATGAGTTCAAACATAAGTATTTAATTTGCAAAGCACCCTACCACAGAAATGTTTTAAAACTTCATATAGTTAGCATCGTTCTAAAAATGTTTTTGTACTACTTTGAAACAAAATTAGCGGTCTTAGCATTTCTATTACTGTGATAAAATGCCATGACCAAGAAACAACTTGATTTCTTCTTAACATCAGGGTAAGAACTCAAGGCAGAAGCCTGGAGGCAGGAGCTTCTGCAGAGGCTGTGGTGGAGTGCAGCTGGCAGTCTTGTTCACCACGGCTTGCTCAGCCTGCTTTTTTGTTTTTGTTTTGTTTTGTTTTAAAGATTTATTTATTTATTCTATGTATATGACTGTCGCTGTCTTCAGATGCACCAGAAGAGGGCACTAGATCCCATTACAGATGGTTGTGAGCCACCATGTGGTTGTTAGGAATTGAACTCAGAACCTCTGGAAGAGCAGTGCTCTTAACTACTGAGCCAGCTCCCCAGCTCCTCAGCCTGCTTTTTTATAGTGCTCGGGTCCACCAGCCCAGGGATGGTCTCACCCATAATCCATCATCAGTCAAGAAAATGCACTATAGGCTTGCCCACAGGCCAATCAGGTAGGGCATTTTATTAAAGTTTCTTCCTCTCAGTGACTGACCTGTGTCAAGCTGACATAAAAACTAGATGGCACAGTCTCTTAAAATTGTAAACCAGATTTTTGGGATCCAAGTCTGGTGAAGCTCTTATTTTTTTATCAGTTATTTTGAATAGCAGTTCATCTTAAGTGGAACAGAAGAAATGGGGACTTGCATAAATAAGATAACAAGTAATTCTTTTTCTCCATCTTTTGGTCTTCCAAAATTTTTATGAGTGTGTTGTGAAGGGGTGCATATGCATGTGACTGACTGGAGGTTGGAGGTCAGTGTTGAGGTGTTCTTCGGGAGCTTGGGTGGGTTTGTGTTTGCATGTATGTCTGTATGTTGCTATGTGCACGTGAGTACAGAGTTTCCAGAGGAGGCTAAAAGAGTGTTGGACCCCTGTTAAAACAGGCGGTTATGAGCAATTTAATCTGGAGATTGGGAACTGAATTTGGTTCATATGTAAGTGCTCTTAACCAATATGCCATCATGTGTGTGCATGTTTAGTATGCATGAGTGTATATGTATGTTTTGATACGGGTGTGAGAGCACATATGTGCTAATCCATCGTTTAGGCAGGAAATCTCAATCCCTGTTCCATCTTGAGATAGTACCTCTCAGTCAAACCCAGGACTTACCACAATGGGTAGTCTAGTCAGATTGCTGGAACAGAGATCCCCTGTCTCCACCTCCCCAGGCTAGAATTAAGATGTGAGTCCCTCCATGGCGCTCCCCCTACAAGCATTTAAGACAAATTCTCTGGTGCTCTGTGACCAGGCTCAGGTAAGCTACTCTAAAGGTCCACCTGCACTGGGATAACTGCACACCACCTCAATGAACTTTTGGCCTGGGTTTTGGGGATCAGACTCTCAGGTCAACTTGTGCAGTGTGCACTTTGCACTATCTCCCTTGTCTCCCAAATTATTTTGTTTCTTGATATAATAGCAATTATATCACTCTCCAGGATAATTTATTTTGCCTTTATTTTTAACCTGCTGATCACTAGGAAAAGATCATTTTTGTTTATTTTGCCTCATTCCACAGATGCCAGCTCATTGCCTGCCACTTGACCTCTATGCCAGAGGCCAGCTCTGGCATTCTGGTTCTCTCTTAAAAGAGTGTCAGCAGGGGCAGGAATTGGTCTTGTGAGAAATTAGGGTTGCTTTTTAATAATAAAACAGTTACTTGTCTTAAGTCTTACGTTACTTTGCTGCGGTAGCTGGCCTACCTCTCTGAGTTCCTCTGGGTCCAAAAACTGCAGAGTCTTTTGTGTTTAGTGCCTTATCATAAAACATTGGGGGATTAAGTAAAAGGTTAAGTGTTAGGATTTCTTTTTTCCTTGTCCACAACAGGGGAGGAGGTTTGGAGCAATAAACTTTTATTGAACCAAGAGAGTCAATTGCAGAAGGAAAAGCTTTTATGCAAGTAAATATGCATAAACTCACATACATTCATATAGAAATTTATGAACACACACTCACACACCTTCATGCAATCCAGTTGGGTCCAGCTACTTAGTTATCTCATGATTACATACTTAAACACATATCCATACCTACATATGCATATGTGGAGCAAAAACCCAAGGGCCAGTGCAGAAAGAACCCTGGATGAAAAATGAGCTCAAGTCTTTACTGCATAGAGAAAGAAAAGTTTCTACCCTTTTATTGCTAAATGAATTTAACCCAAGTCTGTAAGAAAAAACTTTGTCTTCTTTAGTAAGATTAAGCCTCCCTTACTGTTAAGAAAAGACCTGTTCCATCCGACGGTAAAGAGAAGCCTGAGCCGGGCGGTGGTGGCGCACGTCTTTAATCCCAGCACTTAGGAGGCAGAGGCAGGTGGATTTCTGAGTTCAAGGCCAGCCTGGTCTACAGAGTGAGTTCCAGGACAGCCAGGGCTACACAGAGAAACCCTGTCTCAAAAAACCAAACCAAAAAAAAAAAAAAGAAGAGAGAAGCCTGCCTGCTCTTTGTCCCTCTTTCTCTCTGCATTCTGCATATCACTCCCTTCTTCTGCTCTTGCCCTAATGTCCTCTTTAATTTTTAAGGGAAAGTAAAAGGGGGAAAAATCTATCAGGCTATATGTTCTCTAAATTTCTATGTTGCTTTCTTAATTTCTAAGTTACTCCACTCTGCTGTCCTCCCCTCCTGCTCCTCCCCATACGCCGTGCAATGTAATTCTTCCTCGGTTTTTGTACCCTTTCTGGAATAGATCATATTTAAGTTGACACTGAAGTTTTGTATAGATAAACCCAGTCAGTATTTTATCTTCTGTCCCTGTACACACAATAAATTGTTAGTTCCCTTTTATGATGTTTGGTTGTTTTAAAACCTCTCCTAAGTTGTAAATGCCTGCTTTCTGTCTCAGAAGCAATTAACTCTTGATACTTGAAGATCATTAGAGTTCTAACTGCAGTATTCATATCAGAGAAGGCTCTAATGGTATTCTATTACAAAGGGCTTAATAATTACTAGTATAATTTTAGGAATTCTTATAGGATCATCATTAAGAATTAAGAAATCATCTATTTGTCTATACAGCATCACTACAAGTCATTACACCCTCATTAATCTACAGAAATCTTCCCAGTAGGGTGAGTGAACACCTCGTGATTGTTATATATGCATTTAATAATAACAGGAAGGCATATTAATAGCAGGAATCTTTCCTAAGACATGGCCCCAACCTTGCCTAGAAGACTCTTCCATCCGTTGTAGTTTTACAGTGCACAGTGAAACCGTCTCAGGAAGATAGCCTCTTAGTTTTTAGCTCCTCTAGATGGCTCTGGTTTGTTTTTGGTTTTTTCTCTGTGTAGCCCTGGCTATCCTGAAACGCACTCTGTGGATCAGGCTGGCCTCAAACTCAGAGATTTGCCCACCTCTGCCTACTGTGTGCTGGGATTAAAGGCGTGTGCTACCACTGCCGAGCTATACCTTAGTTGTTTTTTTTTTTTTTTTTTAATACGTGATTATAGTTCATGCCATGATGCCGTGGTATCAGTGAAATGTATTAATGAACATGGATTGCTTATTAGAACCATAGCATAAAGGAGGCACTGCTGAACAGACAGTACAGAAACATCTGGGTATAGTAGCACACACCTTTAATCCTAGCTCCTGGGAGACAGAGGCCAGTTGCTTGGATTTCTCTGAGTTTGAGGCCAGCCAGGGCTACATAGTAAACCCTGTCTCCAATAGAAAGAGAAGGTGGATAGAAGAGTGGGAGATGGGGGTGGGGGAGAGAATGATAAAGTGTTACAGAAGGGAAAGGAAATAGAGGAAACTATCTAGGACCAGTGTCTAAAAGATGAACTTGGTAGACTAAAGGCCCAAAGAAGGGGATGCTTCTAAGGCCATGGGGATTCTGTTATACGAAGGCCTCTGGGGAAATAGGATACGCCTCGTTTTCTGAATGTGTCTGTAATACTATTATTTAGAAAAACTGGTTTTGACGGGGAGTGTTTGATAGGACTCTGAGGCTTACCTCCATTGAACTCAGGAAAATCCTCCTGCCTTGGCCTCCCTGAACCTGGAATTACAGGTGTGCACCACCACACTTGGCTTCAGAAAACTGTGGATGTAAAAATAAAAATAGGGTGATCAGCTCATACTTCCAAAATTTGTCTGAGAATTTCAGTTGTAAATATTTTGTGTGTGTATGTAAGTAGTTGAACTCTTATGGGATAACTTCACAGTTTCATTAAATATTGTCATTTACTGTGTTGCTGTTCTTTCTCTTTTCAATTCTTTCAAAGGCATACAAGTGGTGCGTTGAGGCAATGAAGGAAATTACAGCAGGCTTACCAGTCAAAGTTGTGGTGGATGTTTTAAGACAAGCTTCTAAGGTGAATATGATCTTTATAACACTAAATATATTATAATAACTTAGTTGATCTATTAACTAGATTTGTTTTCTAAGCTTCTCTGCTTAGTTTTAGAAACTTAGTTTCTAATCAAAACTGTCTCATGGCTGGGTAATGACCCATGCCTTTAATCCCAACACTTTGGACACAGAGACAAATGGCTTCTCTGGGGTTAACCTAGTCTACATAGTGAGTTCCAGGACAGCCAAGGCTGCATAGAGAGATCCTATCTCAAAAAACAAACTTACAAACAAAAAGCTAGCTCATCTGTTTAATCTGTTTTTCCTTTATTAAAGAAACCTGTGAAAATACTTGTTTTTCTCACCAAAGTTCACATGACTATAATACTTGGTTTTTGTTTTTCCTAAATCTCTCTCTCTCTTTTTTTTTTTTTTTTGGTTTTTCGAGACAGGGTTTCTCTGTGCAGCCCTGGCTGTCCTGGAACTCAATCTGTAGACCAGGCTGGCCTCGAACTCAGAAATCCGCCTGCCTCTGCCTCCCAAGTGCTGGGATTAAAGGTGTGCGCCACCACCGCCCGGCTGTTTTTCCTAAATCTATGTAGTAACTTCAATTTCTTACTCAGAAATCCTGTGTGACCTGATGACATTTTGTAGGTAGAGGGCCGGCACTTCCTTCTTTCTCCCAGGATTGTTTTATTCAAGATAACTTGTTACATTTGACCTGCTAGACCGTCTTTGGGTTTTTCTCCCCCTCTGGTTTCTTTTTCTATAAATAAGTATATGAACTTTTGGAAGCTGTTTATTATTACCTCGCTTTGAATTTTCACACACACTCTTTGTCCAGAAGTTACTCACACTTGAATATTTCGTTTTGGTTGGTTTTATTTTTTGGATTAGAAGACACCACTGGTTTTGTGAACTACTGACAAGTTGTTTGTGGGTCTGTAACTGTGGCTAGCCCTCAGCTTGCTACACAGTCATGATTGCCCTCAAGGTGTCGTCGTCACTTTCTTAGGCTTCAGGCATGTCCTAGCCATTCACTCTAGAGGAGATTAGCAGCATATGCAGGTAGATAGTGTCTGTATGAGAAAGATGTTAGAATGCTTAATTGAAACATTAAATATGTTTGTATGAAGTAATAACATGCAAATTTTATGTATGCACATGATGTTAAAGAGTTTAGAAACTGGTAATCCACATGGTTCAAAATATTTTTTAAATAATTGAAAACTTGAATTTCCTCTGTATATAAAAATTATCATGTGAGCCTGTGGCCATGATAGCCTTATGTCCCAGATCTTGTTTGGTCTCATAAGTGAGTGGGGGAAAGCCCTGAATAGCACAACCTGTAAACAGCAGGTGGTATTTAACGAAAGGTCCAGTCAGATGGCTCGGTGGGTAAAGATACTTGCCACCAAGCATGGCAACTGAGTTCAACTATAAAAGACTCATGTGGTAGAAGGAAAGAACCAGCTGCTGCAAACTGTCCCCTGACCTTCACAGATTCTGTTCAGTTGTGCTTATGTGCATATGTGCACTGTAAATAGTTAATAAGTAATGTTAAAGTATGGGACCAGAGAGGCAGCTCAGCAGTTAAGCACTGGCTGCTTCTCCAGAGGACCCAGGTCTGATTTTCAGTACCCACATGGCAGCTCACAACACCTGTAACTCCAGGTCCAGGAGCTGTAACATCTAGCATACCATAGCAAAATACCTACACACATAAGAACTACACACACACACACACACACACACACACGCACACAAAGGGAAAAAAGTTTATTAGAACCCATTCCATAAATGGAGTGTGTGTACACTTAAAAATACTATGCTGAGTCCTCCCCACAACATTTTAATATTATAAGAGGGTAACCATGCACTGGCTTGTGGATTACCTTTGTTATAACAGGGTTTTTTTTGTTTGTTTGGTTGGTTGTTTGGTTGGTTGGTTTGGTTTTTGGAGGCAAGGTTTCTTTCTTATCCCCAGCTGACCTGAGCTTGGTCTTTTAGACCACTGTAGGCTGGCCTTGATCTGAGAAATCCGCCAGCCTCTGCCTTCTGAGTGCTGGGACTAAAGGTGTGCACTACCACAGCCCAGCTGTTATAACAGCTTCATAGTGGAAATGTCAGAATTTCCCCAAGTTGTTTACAGATAAATTATTAAAATTATTATAAAATTACTAAATTTGTAAAGAAATTACAAGTTGAAAGAATCATTGAAGTTTTTTTTAATTATTAACTGTTATAATGTGAGCTGTAGCACACTAATGAAGCATTTCAGAGTTGTTTAATAATTTCCCACTTTGTTTTTAGGCTTGTGTAGTCAAACGTGAATTTAAGAAGGCAGAACAGTTAATTAAACATGCAGTGTATTTGGCAAGGTAGGTGATTGTTACTCAAGGTGCTGTTTTAATGTGTTTCTCAGCTTTAGATACTAATACTTCTGTATCTTTTCCTAGAGATCATTTTGGATCCAAACACCCAAAATACTCGGACACGCTGCTAGATTATGGCTTCTACTTACTCAATGTGGATAATATCTGCCAGTCTGTTGCAATTTACCAGGTATGTTAATGTTTATTTCTTTCTCTGCTTTTAATCTAAGTTGACTTGTTTGTCATCTGTAAGACATATATAAAATAACTCTTTAAGGAACTGGAGAGATGGACTTGTTTGTCATCTGTAAACCATATGTAAAGTAACTGTGTGAGGAACTGGAGAGATGTTCTGCAGCTAACTCTGCAATTAACACGGGCTGCCCTTCCAGAGGACCAGGTTTAATTCTCAGCACCCACATGGCACTTCACAACTGTCTGTCACGGCAGTCTGACATGCTCACACAGATATACGTGCAGGCAAAACATCAATGCATATTTTAAAAAAGCAATAGCAGACCAATTTAAAAAACAAAAAACCAAAAAAAACCAAATAACTCTTTGAGCCCTGACTTTCTCCTGTAGGCCTCACCATTACTTTACTAAGCACTCCTCCATAAAAGATGTAAGAGTCAAATGTTTAACAATTGAAGAAAATAGTCCAGGACTAAAGGCATCAGGCTCTAGATCTATGTTCCACAGTTCTTTCTGTCTATGATTTGCCCAGACGATGGCTTAACTTTATGGAGGATTTATCAACTGTCAATCTAGTAATATTTTAGATCTTGCAATTGTTATTTCAGGTTAAAGTCCTCTACCATGACATTAGGTGTCATGTCACTGACTTTACAGTTAATAAAGAAGGGTACAGAAGAAGCTGTTAGGACTGAGGCCGAAACACTGTGGTAGAGTGCTGCCTTACTGCAGAAAATTGACTGATACGGTTTACCAGACAGGTTTCTTTATAGAACCAGGTTTTTCGGGGCAATTTGTAGCTTCTGCTCTTCTGACAGAACTTTCTCATTTGAAATGTAAAGGATTAGGTACATGGAGTGTGTGGATAGTTCATTTATCTTAGGTAGTGTACCATATTATTAAATGTCTTTATGATTCTTTTAGGCAGCCCTCGACATTCGACAGTCAGTGTTTGGTGGGAAAAATATTCATGTAGCGACAGCTCACGAAGACCTGGCTTACTCCTCATACGTTCACCAGTACAGCTCTGGAAAATTTGACAATGCGCTGTAAGTTCCACCTTCTCTGAGAAGGTTAATACTGTTCCCTAGTGTGGTAGTCCTTAAGTATTGTATGGATAAATTTGTCTTCCTGGTGGGATAAAATGTTTTTGAAGTCATTTAAAAACCATCCTGATTTTTTTTCCACCCCGATTTTTAAGACATCCATTTATCCAAGCTTCTCTTGGTTTCATATTAAGATTTATGTATTTCTATATTGGAATGAGCTTTTTTTCAGTATTTCCTGTATTTTTTTGGTTTTGTTTGTTTGTTTTTTGATTAATTCATAGCCTCTGTGTCAATGGTAAATTTAACAACCTACAAACTTATTGCTGAAAAAAACCAAAAAACTGTGTCAGACATGCTCATTTATTCCTCTCTCCTGTGACTGTTTCATGCCATGACAGCAGAGTTAAGTAGTTGTGAGAGAATATTGCCAATGTAAAGTATTTACTGTATAGCCCCTAACAAAGGAAGGCTTCTGAAGCCAATTTAAGCTGGGCGGTGGTGGTGCACAGCTTTAATCCCAGCACTTGGAAGGCAGAGGCAGGCAGATTTCTGAGTTCGATTTCTGAGGCCAGCCTGGTCTACAGAGTGAGTTCCAGGACAGCCAGGGCTACACAGAGAAACCCTGTCTCAAAAAACCAAAAAGAAAGAAAGAAAGAAAGGAAGGAAGGAAGGAAGGAAGGAAGGAAGGAAGGAAGGAAGGAAGGAAGGAAG
>NW_021604658.1:1911903-1931286 GCF_004785775.1 Grammomys surdaster | reverse complement strand
AAGGAAGGAAGGAAGGAAGGAAGGAAGGAAGGAAGGAAGGAAGGAAGCCAATTAAAAAAAAAGAAACCTGTAATATTTTGGAGGAAAATTGAAGCCAAAAATAGGCTGACATTATAGGACATACCTGCAATCCTAGCCGAATGCTGGGTCTGGAAGATCAAGAACTCCAGGTGCTTGGTACTGAGCATGCCAGTCTGAGTTCCATCTCTGAAATCCATCTGTGGAAGGAGAAAACCAACTCCAGCCAGCTCTCTTCTAACAGGGCCAGTCTGGGGCACGCTGTGAGTTCCAGACCAACTTAGGCTACACAGCAAGACACCTTTCTCCAGAAAAACCCAAACATTTCCAAAGGCAGACTTAACTTTGCAGGGGTTCTAGCTGTTACTCTGGCTGGCTTTATACTCTGGGTTCAAACAATCTACTTGCTTCTTCTTGAGAGCTGGGAATTTTAAATAAAACAAGATAAAAGGGATCACATTCTATGCTGTTTAATGTGTTTATGTCCAGAGCGACAAATCTAGAGACAGAAAGGGAATGATTCTCAGAGCTGGGGTTTTGGAAGGATGTGGGGACTGCTACATGTGTATTAAGACTCTTTTTTTCTTTTCTTTCTTTTCTTTTGTTTTTTTTTTGTTTTTTTTTTTGTTTTTGTTTTTCGAGACAGGGTTTCTCTGTGTAGCCCTGACTGTCCTGGAACTCACTTTGTAGACCAGGCTGGCCTCAAACTCAGAAATCTGCCTGCCTCTGCCTCCCAAGTGCTAGGATTAAAGGCGTACGCCATCACTGCCTGGCTCACTTTTTTTTTTCTTTTTAAGGTAATAAAAATGTCCTAAAATTGATCGCAGTGCTGGCTGTACTCATATTCTAAAAACCTAGTGCTCTTACTACCACTCAGGGTGAGGTGGGAAGATTGCCATGAATTTGAGGCCAGCCTAGGCTACTAAATAAAATATGTCTCAAAGAAAGCAACAGAGCTGAGGATAAGGCATTGTCATTATTATTAAAATTTTGTAGACAAGTTAAATAGCACTTTAATTAATAACCAAACTCAATTAGTGAATTGAAAACAAGTGGAGGTAAGTTTGAGGAACTAGAGAGATGGTTTAGTGGTTAAGAATGAATACTGTTTTTTCAGAAGATCTGAGTTTGATTTGAAGCACCTTTATCTGGTGACCTAGAACCTCTAAAGAAGTTTAGTTGTAAAATATAATAGGCAAGTGGGTTACCTTTTTTTTTGTGGGCGGGGCTGTGACCAGATAACCAGATGTTACTCTGGACAGAAACAGTGGAGAGGCCAGTGATTTGGGGCACTTTATATGCTCTGTTTAGTGACAGTGAGCCTTATGAGCATGTAGAGGGGAAAGTCCCACAGAGAGAAGAAAGAGCACATGCCAGAGTGGGCAAGCACGGGCTCATCTAGAAATGGCTGGGCGTGTGTGGCTGGGGTTGTTGTGAGCATGGCAGGAAATATTGTCAGAGAGTTGACAGAGAGAAGTTGAGTCTTATAGATCATAATGAAGACTTTGATCTTGAGGGAGATGAGAATACAACTGGTGTTAGAAGTTTAATTCACAACAAATTGAAATTTTGGAGCTGAGAATGAAGCTATGTTTGCTAGCAAGTTTGAGATCTTGAGTTTGATTTTCCGTCCAACAAAACAAAACTGATCCTTAAAACTTTTTTTTTTTTTTAAGACTTATATTTATATATCTATGTGTGTGCACCAAATGGTTGATTGCAAATGCCCATGGACGCTAGAAGAAGGTGCTGTCCTCTGGAGCTGAAGTTACAGCCATTTGTGAGCCACCTAATCAGTGTGCATTCTGGGACCTGAACTCAGGGCGTGTGGAAGAGGAACAAGTGCTCTTAATTGCTGAGCCATCTTCTGGCCCAAAAACTCTTTGATTCATTTTTATAGTTTTATTAGTATATTCTGTTAATGTTATAATATGTCTTCTTACTTTTTTTGAAATAACACTTTTAACTAAAGAGAGACACTAAACTATCTGTATATTGCAGATTTCATGCAGAAAGAGCCATTGGTATCATTACCCACATCCTACCTGAAGATCATCTTCTTTTGGCTTCTTCAAAGAGGGTGAAAGGTACCTTTGTGATCCAGTCTCCAATGGTTGTAAATTGATATGTGGCATAAATAAAATAAGGCTGCTAGATTGTATGGATATATGACTAAAATAGTTCCCTCAACTCTGCTTCACCTCTTTGATACAGCATTGTTGTTTGTTCATGTGTCTTCCTCCTGCTCTCCATTCCTTTCCTCTGAGTATGGCAGAGAGTGATGTAGGCTAGGCGGTTCCAGTGTCACAGTAAACTCAGGGCAGTTCCACAGGCTGGCTTACTTACAGTGCGGCATTCTTTTTTCTCAACTTGTAACTTTTCTCGTAATCCTCATCAATGCTTTCTCTTAATGCACTGATTCTGTTTTGACTGGATCACCTTTGTGGTACTTGTGTGCAGGTGGGTGAGTCTAACCCCAATACTGCGTTATCTTAGTTCAGTTTAACACCAGCAATTAAGTTAGATAGTAACGAGAAGAAATAAAGTTACCCAAAGCCTCACTAAAGCTGAATCACCATTTTGCTGATGACTTTAGTCCTTTCTTTCTTTAAAAAAGGTAATAAAGGCCCAGTGAGATGACCAAGGGCTGAGTGGCTGGCTGCCAGGCTTGTAGCCTAACGTCAGTCCTGCCGCACACGAGCAGGAGGGCTCCACATACAGGAGGTGGAGAGCTCACTACCTCCGTTGTTTCCTTACCTCTGTGCGCATGGCCGCACGCACACAAATCAATGTTGGGGGGAAAGTTAGCAATTCTTCAGCTTTATAACCTGATATTTTTTGCCTCTTATATCATGAGCATTTTTCCATTTTAATACACATAGGGACATACTTTTCCTCTAGGCTCCTTAATCTGTCCTCTGGTATTGAAACTGTTTTAAATGTTTGTTTTTTTTTTTAAATGCTGCCACAAGGTAGCTTTCTGTTCACTATCTTTATACAAATCAGTGTTAAGAAATTAAATTAGCTGGTGATATCTATATTCTTAAGATTTTGTATTGGGTTTGAAGTCCTGGAATGGAACTTTGAAATTAAAGTGTCTTTTGGCCTGATTGGGTTGGTCGAGTAAGAGGAAGGAAGCTGGGTTTTGTTTTTGCTTTCTCAGTTATGTTTGGTTAGAGAGTTTGTTTTATAAAGGCTGGTTGCAGAATTGTCAGACGTGCTTAAAGCATTCCTTGGCGGTTGGATAACTTTAACTTTCATGTCTCCTATAATTTTACTCTTTATTTTTTGTTTATTTATTTGTCTGGTTTGTTTTTTTGAGACAAGGTCTCATATAGTTTAGGCTGCCCTTGAATCAGTTTTGCAGCCTTGGGCTCCCAGTTGCCGAGGCTAGCCTTAAACAAACTCCCAGTCCTGCTGCCTTGGCCTCCCGGTTGCATTCAAGACCATTCCCAAACAAAGCAAAGTTCCATCTACAAAAGGCAGCAGGCTAACACAGTAGAAGCTGATTCTGCAAAATAATCTAAGGTACAGACACCATTTTCCCCTTGATTTAAATGAATAGTTTGTATAAATAGAACTTTCCCAAAAGTGTACTGTTGAAGGAGTCATGGGACTGACCACAGCTGTACACATGTGGAATCTCAGCACTAGAAAGAAGTTGAGGCAGGAAGATTGCCGTGAATTCAAAGCCAGCCTGGTATAGATCAAGATCCCAAGGAAAAAAAAAACCCACAAATGTGGAAAGCTTTGATCTTGGCCAGTCCTTAACCACAGTCAGTTATGTATTCAATACTCAGTAAATACTACAGTCCTTAATTTTCAGTTAAATGTTGGGCCCTTGGGAAGTGGGTTTGAGGGTTGTTGATGTGTGGCTTTCTTGGTCCAGCACTGATTTTAGAGGAGATTGCAATTGACTGTCACAACAAGGAGACGGAGCAGAGGCTGCTTCAGGAAGCACATGACCTGCACTTGTCCTCACTGCAGCTCGCTAAGAAAGCGTTTGGAGAGTTTAATGTACAGACTGCAAAGCACTATGGTAACCTTGGAAGACTTTATCAGTCAATGAGAAAATTTAAGGTAAAAAGGCTTTATATTCTTTATTTCTGAATTCTTTATTAAGTAAATTTAAAGTAATAAATCTTCAGTAATCTTAAATAATAAAGCATACAATTGCTTTACCTAACCCCAAAGGAGCTGAGAAAATAGCTAGTGTAGAAACCCTGCAGTAAGATTAAAAGTGAGATTACAGAGACAAGACCGTGACAAAAGGTTTCAGATCCAAAAAGCTGGTGTTATTGTAGACAGGCTCAGTCATAGCTCTTAGAGCAGTATGTTCAGGTCTTAGCAGAAGGTCTAACCTATAATAAGTATTCAGAGATGCCAGATTCTAGTAGTGACACTAGAGTTAATTTTATAGCTATTAAGAATTAGGAACTACAAAATCTAGCAATACACTTAAACTAATTTTCTTTCGGAATTTTCGGTTTTAGTTAATAATAATAGTACATTCCTTTAAGTTTAATACTTGAAAGGCTGAGGCAAGGGGATTATTAGTTTGGTGCCAGCCTGGGCTATATAGGAGCTCTAGCACCTTCCACCCCCTTGTCTTTCCATATCACCACAGCTTATGCATGTCATTAGGCAGTAAAATCAAAGAACATCATATACCTTTTCCTAAAGCTGCTGATAAAAAACAATACTGGTTTTGGTAATTTGCACTAAATTGATGGCAGTGATGGCCCTAAAGCCTAAGGTGATAAAGGTAGAAATTATATGGCATTCTAAGCTAGGAGTGGGGATACATGTCTGCAGTCAGGTATACATGCACATGTCTTCGTAAGTCAATACCACCTTAACAAGTTAAGTTAATTTTAGGGATATAGTAACTCAAATTATTACTATTATTTGACAGGGTCTCACTGTATAGATCTGGCTGTCCTAGAAATCACTATGTATAGACCAGGCTGGCCTCAAACTCAGACTGGTATGCCTCTGCTGGAATTGAAGGTGTATGACCACCCACCTTCATATTCGTTTCAGGAAGCTCTTTACTGCTCTTTAAAGATTTTGTTTATTTATTTGATTTATATGGGTACACTGTAGCTGTCTTCAGACACACCAGAAGAGGATATCAGATCCCATTACAGATGGTTGTGAGCCACCATGTGGGTGCTGGGAATTGAACTCAGGACCTCTGGAAGATCAGCCAGTGCTCTTAACCACTGAGCCATCTCTCCAGCCCTTTACTGCTCTTTTTTATTTTGATGGGTTTGTTGTTTTTGTGACAGCATCTTGTCTATGTAGCCCAGGTTGGCTTTGAATTGCCAGTCCTACTGCCTCTGCCTGCCTGTGGTTGGAAATACAGACATGTATTCCCACACCTAGCTTAGAATGCCTTAGGCTTTAGGGCCATCACTGTTATCAGCTTGGTGCAGATTACCAAAACCAGTAATGTTTTTCATCAGCAGCTTTCGGAAAAGGCATGTGATGCTCTTTGACCTTAACTTCCTAATGACATGCATAAGCTGTGGTGATATTTAGAACAAACCTACCATTGAGGAGAATTGTCCTGAGAAAAATCTAATGTTCCACTTGGCCTGTTTTTTCAGGAAGCTGAAGAAATGCATATAAAAGCAATTCAGATTAAGGAGCAACTCCTTGGTCAAGAAGATTACGAAGTGGCCCTTTCAGTGGGACACCTGGCATCTCTGTATAATTATGACATGAATCAGTATGAAAATGCTGAGAAACTGTACCTGCGGTCAATAGCTATTGGTATGTTACCTTTCTGTCTTCCTCAGGGCTCTAGAGAGCATGTCTGTGCTCTTAGATCCGCTGACAAGTGTGTCCCTCACCAGGCAGCCAGAGCTGAGCACAGAGCCTCCTGCAGTCTCCTGTCAGTCTCTTCCTCCGCACTGAAGCCAACAAGCAGGGTGTGTGGTAAAGGCCACCATTTAAGGTGTGCACCTGCTGCTGCCCCTGAGCCTCATGCCATCTGCAGGTCTCACATCTTTACCTTACTGCATTGCTGCATCACGGTCACTTGGTCACTTCCATGACTAAGGAATGTTATACTGGATTTGTGTGTCATCATTATCTAGTCTTCGATGAATAAACACACAGAGTGTTTGCATTGTTGTCATTTGACAGTATTAACTCATTGTATGAAATTGCTGTTGAGGTCATTTTGAATTGTCTGGTATTGTTGATTCAGGAATTTCTTCATATACTGTAACTGAGCCCTCTTGGTCACCTGTGCTGCAAGGTCACTCATCCTGTGGCTTGTTTTCTTGAGAGCACCCGGAAAGGATGGTTCATTTTATTTTAGTTAGTTGGCATTGTCACGGGGACTTGTAGCTCCTGCTTCCTCCTAAGTGCTGGGATCCAGGCATGTGCTACCACACCCAGCCCAAGGACACCTGGGATTTTATCGAATGCCTTTTTGTCTTCTTTTAATTTATCATTAGTACCTTTTAAATTTCGTTTGAGGGATTTTGTTTTTTCTACCAGTTATGAAGGCACTCTGCTAAAAGATCATCCTCTGGACACTTCACTGTGTTCATGTTTTGATCTGCAATCCTAAAATTAACTTGTTCATCTTAGAAGAAATTTTCTTATTTCTGTGCATAAATATAGTTGACTTGGGACCATTTCTTACTAGCCTGTCCTTTCCCCTTTGCTGTCTCTGTCACAAACAGTGGTCCATATATTTGAGTGTTAACCATTATATGTTGACTTACTTGATAAATCCAAGTAGTGGAAATGCTAATGTTCTTAGAATCAAAAATTCATAGGTAAGTATTTTCCTTGTGATGTGTAGTCCTTAGCTTCTTCTACCTCATCCTCAGCATCTGCTTTGGGTGACCAGTCTCATTTGTTTATGGTGTATTTTTCTATTTATGATTTTACACATGTGCACATGAATAAGTATTTTCTTATATTCCCTATTATATTTTCTACAAGATAAGAGTCTTGAGATGTCTCTGTGCTGCTGGGTTTTTCTGTTGCTGTGACAGAAGCACCATGACCAACGGCCGCTTGGGAGGAAAGGGTTCATTTCAGCTCACACTTAGGTCACACCCATCATTGAGTGACGCAGTGGCAGTAGCTCAAGGCAGGAACCACAGAGGAACTCTGCTTGCTGACTAGCTTACTGGCTCACTCGTGTCTAGCTAGTTTTCTCTCATAGCCCAAGATACTACCTGTGTAAGGTACCGCGCACTATAGCCTGGCTTTTGCACATCAGTCATCAGTCAACATATCTTGCAGACAGTGACTACAGGCCAAACTGATCCAAGCAGTTCCTCAGTTTTCTTCTTCCTAGGTGTGACTACAGAGTTGTATCAACTTTTTTTTATTTTCTTGGTTTTTCGAGACAGGGTTTCTTTGTGTAGCCCTGGCTGTCCTGGAACTCACTCTGTAGACCAGGCTGGCCTCGAACTCAGAAATCTGCCTGCCTCCTAAGTGCTGGGATTAAAGGCGTGCGCCACCACCGCCCGGCCAAGTTGTATCAACTTGAGAAGCAAAACTCTGTGGCCAGTAGTGGGGCACACCTTTAATTCTAGCTCTCAGGAGGCAGAGACAGACAGATCTCTGGGAGTTGGAGGCCAGTGTGGTCTACAGATTGAGTTCCAGAGCAGCCAGGGCTACATAGTGAAGCCCTGTCTTGAAAAGCCAAAAACCAAAACAAAATTAGTTAGAAATGATAGTGCATGCCTTTAATCCCAGTACTGGAGAGGCAGAGGCTGTGATTAGATCTTGAGTTTGAGGCCAGCCTGGTCTATATAGTGAGTTCCAGAACAGGCAGGGCTACACATAAAGATTCTGTAAATCCTCCATATTACTTTAAAATATCCTTAAAATCATTAGTCCTAAACCTGAACTTTTAGACTGGTAAAGCTTTTGACTAGGCTTATCAACCTAGATGACTTGGATTCTTTCTGGAGAACTCACATGATAGAAGGAAAAGAGATTCCTGAACGGTATCCCCAGGCCTCTACTCACGTGCTATAGCTCGAGCACCTGAGTACACACAAACATGCACGTGAATTAAGTACACACTTTTTTTAAACCTGTGAAATTTATTTTTGTTTTCTTGTAAAGCCAACTCCTTGAAGTCTTAGAAATGTCGCAGGGATGAGAGTAGTTAAGAGGCAGTGGTAGAGGGACTGTATCTGTTTCCTTCCATAGGACTAAAACCACGCCAGCCTACTTAAAGAATAGAACCCATGCCAGGTGGTGGTGGCGCATGCCTTTAATCGCAGCACTTGGGAGGCAGAGGCAGGGGGATCTCTTGAGTTCGAGGACAGCCTGGTCTACAGTGTGAGTTCTAGAATGGCCAGGGCTACACAGAGAAACCCTGTCTCAAACAAAAAGCCAATTATATTGAAATTTAAACAAAACATTATTGTAATATTTGATCTACGTCTTTTTTATGTTGCTTTAGGGAAGAAACTGTTTGGTGAAGGCTACAGTGGACTAGAATATGATTACCGAGGCCTCATTAAACTTTACAACTCCATTGGGAATTATGAGAAAGTGTTTGAGTATCACAACGTTCTGTCTAACTGGAACCGGTTGCGAGATCGACAGTATTCAGTGACCGATGCCCTTGAAGACGTCAACAGCAGCCCCCAGTCCACTGAAGAAGTGGTGCAGTCCTTCCTGATGTCTCAGAATGTTGAGGGACCAAGCTGCTGAGGAACAGCCTCAGCTAACAATTACCTTTTCCCAGATTCCAGGGAATTCATACTGTGAAATCAAAACCATGTTGTTTTTAGGGCTGGCATTTGCATTGAAACACTGGTCCAGTCCATCGAAGACCCTATTTCGGGTAGTCCTGTATTGCAGTTCCTATAGAATAAGCATATATTGAGTTATATCAGCATGTGCCGCGTGTGTAAGTAGTCCCACATTCTCACCCTAGTAGAACAACAGGAAACCTTTTTTTTTTCTTTTTAAAAAATAATTCGTTTTTCAGAAAGTCTGAAAGAAAAAAAAAAGAACCCCTAAATAAAACTATTTAAGAGTTTAAAAGAGTTGCATTCTTATTATGTAAGGATGATTTCAAAAACTTTTTAACATATAATTAATTCTTCCATGTGGAGGTATTCAATACTGTATTGTAAGGAAATTTTATGGAAAACTTTATATGCAGTATAGAAAAGTAACACAGGTACTAATAAGGTGGGGAGGAGCACCCTGATGTAGTTTTGGCCATCTTTCCCAGATCAGGGCATACAGCCATTCCAGAACTCTGTCTCAGTGACAGACTGTCAGATTCATCTAACTGGACCAGTGTTGATCTGTCAGTCACAGAACACTGGGTAGACCAGCAGTTCTAACTCTGTTTTTGGTACCATGGTAAGATGCTCCAAAGTGTTTGCTAACAGGACCAGAAGGATCTAAAAGGACCAGGCAACTGTGGAAGGTGTTACTTGGACCAGAGGCTTTCCATTGTTCTTTAGTGACTGCACTTGCCTTTTCCAGTAGAATGATTTCATTTAGGTAGAATGCAGAGTACTAATGCAAGAGTTTTATATTTGCATCATAGATACCAAACGATGGGATGTGGGTAACGTCAGTAGCAAATCTTTAGTCATGGTGCATAGATGGCAATGCCTGCCATAAGCACATCTGTAACCATCTCTGTAGCCACCTCATTTTAATCTCTGCCCTGATACTCCATGTAGTTAACAAATATACTGGCTAAGAGTCATGAAATAAGTCATGTTCAGAAGAGAATTTTAGGTTTACTGTATGGTTTGTGGGGATTAAAAAGATGAATGCACACAAAAGAAAGTCTTAGAAAATTCATCATTGAAAATAATAGTCATTTTAACCGAAATACGTGACTCCAATTGAAAGATCCTCCAGTTACAATGTCTGTTTCATTGATTGGGGCTTTGATTTTTCTAAGTTTTTAAAGCTAGCCAGACTTTTTAATGTGGAGCTAATACTCAGTTCCTAAGTTATTATAACATGTAACAAAAAGAAACAAAAAGATCTTTTGCTGTTACCTCAATTCTTAGCACAGTGGCCCATCTGGTCTGGTACCTCTGTAGTTAAGAATCTGGGTTTCTCCCCTATTTTCAGGGGCTTCTGACTTGGCTGTTAGATACACTACTCCTGCTGATGCTCGGAGTATTAAGTGTGTGGGTGTGTGTCAGATTTTGTTCTTTTAGCATGCTTGTTGGGTGAGGGGAAAACAGTTATCATGGAGAGTACAGAAACATTACTTAAGAATTTAGCTTAAACATTTTTTTTAACTTCCCAATTTTAACTTTGTTTGAAATTGCGATTTTCAGTCTTAGTGATAAGCCAGTGTGGTTAGGTCTTTAGAAGGAACCTTAGTGAGGATGCCCCCAGCAAGTGAGGCAAGCTCTCATCCTGACTCAGCAGCTTTGGGTTCAGAGACTTGAATTTATTCCTCAAACTGAATTTCCTTTAAAATTCTTCAAAGAATTCAGTTTGGCGCACTTGTAGTTTATACAGCTGGCTCCCCTCTCTTAATTACAGTCCCGTGAGAGTCACCTTCATTACCAGGTAGTCTGTGTGACCCAGGAGTAGCATTTCTCAGTTACTCGGCGGGAGCCTCCCTCACAAGCCTATATACTTAATACCTCCAAAGACAGTTTGAGGATAGGCTTTTTGTATACTTTTATTGGATATCTAGAGTCCTGTGGTATGTTTGTGGTCTAGGAATGTCATGGTAAATTGTTTTTCAATAAATGTTTTAAAACTTAAGTTTCCACATGAATTATTTTTATTTAATCTTCATTTTTGGTGTTGTGCACATACAGTGTTTTGTAGTCCGATAACTCGTCTTCCTTAGCTCAGTTCACACTTAACTCATCCTCAGTGATAAAGTAACCTGATCTTAGAAGCCTGTGATTACAGGGTGATGATGTCAGCTGACAACCAGCCCCAGCCCCGCCTCCAGCACGTCCTTGTCAGCCACTCCGTCTGACCACTCCTTTAATACAGTTTTCTGTAAGTTAGTAAAGGTTAACCTAATGCCCACACTCTAACACTCTGTCTTAGTGATATGACTTGATATGTTCTGATTCTAGTGAAAATATTCCCCTAATCATTTCAAGGCTGGGATTCATCCCTCAGCAAGGTTGATGTAGTGAGACGAACACTGCCGTGATTTTATTTTATAAATGTATTAAAGCAGGGTGTGGTACATATGTCAGTGTTCAGGAGGCTGAGTGAGGTAAGGTGTTGAGTTCCAGGCAGCCTGGGCTACAAAGGGAGATCTGTCTCCAAACTCAAAGAAAAAACTGAATAAAACTTACCTCAGAATAAACAGTAGCTTGCATGTAATTTTACATAAGGGCCTATGATCTCATCCTCCCCTGAATTCCCTATTCCTACAGTCTGGTGCTATTCCATTTGGGGGCATGAGGAGCTTGTGCATGTGACCCAGGTGAGTCACGATTCCATTTAATAGCGCCAACTGAGTTTTTAGTGCACAATACTTATGGGTCCTCAAACTAGACTTTACCCTGAGGATTTAGACCTTTCTCCATCACTGTACATTGTTTTTATAAACAGCTCACCTGCACCTGCCCAGGTACTGCTGCTTGTGAGAATCAATGGTTTGAATGGAGCCCTTTGTCATAGACCATGAGAATGGCTCATCAGGACAGGAAGCTGCACGTCCTGGCACAAGGTTCAATCCCAACTCCATGGGAGGCTGAGACAGGAGGATCGCTTGAGATTCCCCCAGGACAGCTAAGTAAGAAGACCCTGTCTCAAGAAATGCAGTAGTGTGGCAGCTGCCAGCTTGGAAGTCTTGAGAGACCATTGAACTTGTCCTTATAGACTAAACATGATGCAAGCCTTTGGCCAAAACTGCAAATTCAAAGAATGTTTGCTAAGTAACGGGTGATGTTAGCTGCCACCTTTTTTCTTTTTTTAGAGTTTTTAGCCTTGCTGCTTCCAATCTTCTTTTTCTGGATGGCAAAGTTACTACTGGAAAAAAAAATATTTATAATTACTGAATTTTAAGAGTTTTATTTTGTTTTAGAAATTAACACTTTTCACCTCTTGGCTTTAGAGGACTTAAGATTAGCTGGAAAAAAGATTTAAGTAGAACGTTTGGATTAGTGTACAGAACTTAACACTAGTATTTCTTTTGTCCCCAAATCTCAGGAATGTTTTAGGCAGAAAACTGGCTTTTCCCTTGACGGTGATTTGAAGGAGAGTGCTTTAGGATGGATTAAATAACATGATTATTGATTAAAAATAACATGATTATTGATTAAATAACATGATTATTGATTGCAGTTCTAGGTATCTGTAGCATGAGTGGCCTTAATGAGTTTGTTGAAGTGCACATGTTTTTCAAAAGTAAAATTTAAGATTAAATATATATGCTATATATAGATATCTAGGAAACTTGGTTGTGGTGCACAAAGTGTTGAATCACTGAATTGCAGGTACCATTTGTATAACATCACTTGTTTCTGTATATTCCTTTTATGGGAAAATATGTTGCCATGGTGACTAAAACTTTTCAATTTAGTTTTACTTTTATGTGAATGAATGCTACCTTTTATTAAATATTACCAGGTCAGTACTATTTTTATACCTTATTAAGTAACAGGGGTTTTAGTTTAATAGACTGAAAATAAAAAGAAAAACCCTTAATGGAATAATTACAAATGAATCACTAACATTCTTTACAGGAAAATCCCCACGACTAGTGCCGCAGTAATTTCTATAGTAATATCTCTGGTCATTATTCAATTCTGAAGACAGCTCATTGAGTCAGAACAGCCTTTCATACCATTTTCACTTGTAGTGCTCACCATTATTTGTAACTATTAAACCACACTAAGTATGTTTGTAACCAGCATTGTGATATATATCATGTACTTGTATTGCTAAATGAATTATTGACCTAATAAATAGTGTTCCTGCATTCATAGTGTATGTTTCCAATTGAGTTCTGATTGCTTTGGGGTAGAATTTTAGTTTTTTAGTTTGTAGACCATGTGAGAGAAACTTGGAGCTAGAACAACAGTGCTCCTGTTCAAGAAAAAGTAGCTGTGCTGCAGAGGCTCACAGCAGATCTGCCGCTGTGCTCACGGCAGCCCCTGGCATTCATTGACATCTTTAGAGGAGAGTGCCGGTTGCTCTTCAGCAGCCTTCCTACTACAGCAAGCTGTGGATGGTTAAGACACTGGGTAGAGTTCAGTTGAAACTATGACAGAATTCTCCAGTCCCCCCCATATCTGGGTTTCAGTTCCAACTTTCCCTCCATTGTAAGGATTTTAACCCTCTTTTCCACATACGAAGTAGATCTTTGAAAGAGAACCCTACCATGAAACAACCAGTCAAAAGGATTACAGGAAATGAGGCCACATTTTAAATGTTTTGAAATATGTGTCTGTCTCTTCAGGGCAGAAGTGGTGTCATGTACCTTGGAGCTGGATGTCCGTGCAGGTGGTTGTGAGCCACCATGACACATAGGGAAGATGTTGGGCACCAAACTCTGGTCCTCAGAAGAACAGCTTCTCACCTACTTTACCATTGTGCTGTCTTCCCAGCCCAAAGGCCTCAGTTTGAAATTAATGTGAAGCCAAGTACCTTGGACAGAAACTTGCTCTAGCCTGCACTGTACTGCTTGCTTTCTCTGCAATATTAAATTAATTTTTTTTTTTTTTTTTTTTGGTTTTCGAGACAGGGTTTCTCTGTGCAGCCCTGGCTGTCCTGGAACTCACTCTGTAGACCAGGCTGGCCTTGAACTCAGAAATCCACCTGCCTCTGCCTCCCAAGTGCTGGGATTAAAGGCATGTGCCACCACCGCCCGGCTTGCAGTATTAAATTTACACATCTGTCTTTGTCACGAGTGCAGCATGTGACTCCAAATTTTGTTAGAGCACTTCCCATGTAGTCTCAATAGCCAGTAATCCTCCTGATATCTGTATTATTTAACAAATAGGATATAGCTTACTCTGAGATAGATACGTCTAAGTATATTAGCAAACTACAGATACCAAATATAGAGACAAATTCAAGGTGGTCTGCATGTAGTTACAGTGCATGAGGATTGAGTCCCAAGGCACCGCCTCCCAGATGAACACAACCTGGCGAGGGTATGGAGGAATTGGTTCCTGTGCACCTAATTCCTGTGGGAATGTGAAATGCCCAGTGCTATCCAAAACAATATGGAGGATCCTCAAAAACATTGAACTATATTTGCCATGTGATCCAGCAATTCTACTGGAAGGATTTCAAACTATCTTTACGTCGAGGTCTATAGCAGCATTAACAGTCAAAGAAGGACCTCAAATATCTGTTCCTGTATGAACAGATAAAATGTGGCATCCTAAAAATGAAACCTATTTTTTTAAAAGAAAGTATGGACTGACAAGATAGCTCAACAGGTAAGGATGCTTGCAACCAAGCCTGACAACTCAGATTCCAACTCTCTGAAAGACTCCCTCAGGTTGTCCTCTAGCTAACATGCACCTTGCCACACCTCCCTCTCACCGATAACATACATACATATATATATTACAATAACATTCATGGACGTCCATATGCTAAGAAGCCAAACAGCTGAGGGAAAGTCAAGACACATGAGGATCAGTTCATGATCATTCTTGGCTACATACCAAGTTGGAAGCCAGTCTAGGCTACATGAGACTTTGTCTCAAAATGACAACAAAGCCAAATAAAATGACCATATAATTTCAGTGTTCACAGAAGCTGTGGGGAAGGGAAAATGGGAAATGGTTGTGTTGTGTTAACAGTTTCCATTTCACACCATGAGGAAGTTATAGAGACTGGCTGCACAGAAAATGGAAACATAATTAGAATAAAAATGGTTAAGATGTGACACATTGAAGGCAGGAGTATAATATAGTATGTCTTATGTATATTTAGGACTTTGTTTTTTTACATTTAGATTTCTTTTTTTAATGCTTTTAGTCTCTCTAGGCAGGAAGAGGTGTCTCAATGGGTACAGACCCTTGGCATGAAGCCTCCAGTACTCACATTGGAAGAGAATCAACTCCTGTAAGTCGTCCTCCACAAGCATGCCCTTGTAAGTGTGGGCACGCAGTCAATAAAGTACAAAACATTTCTCTTGAAATTTGCCTGGCAGTTAAGTCAACCATGAAACATTTGGAAGAATAGCCATGAAGACCAGGAGCCAGTGTGCACTCTAAGTACTTGAGAAACAGGAGCAGGGGGTGGGGTGGGATTGGGTTTCTATGCCAGTCTACACAGTGAGTTTCAGTCCAGGCCAGAGCTACACATACAAATAAATGTAAAACAACTACAACAAAAAACAGTTTCTTTCCAAATCTGTTACTTCCAATTTTGTTTGGAAATAGTTTCCTCAGTTGGTAAGAGTTTGTGCTTGCTCTTTTTAATTAAATTTCAACACAAAATACAGAACTAATCCAGAAAATAGAATAGAAATTTCAGGAAATAGACCCAAGTAAGCTAAGAATTTGATATAGAAGAGCTATATATGGCCATATAAGAGATGTCTTTGCCCTAAATGCTACAGTCTATAAATACATACACACACACGCCCCTGGACAAGTGTCCAATCAATTGAAAAGCACACACACGCTGGATTCTTACTTCACAACATCAACCAAAACTAAGCTTAGGTGGATCAGAGGTTTAGAACAAACACTGAAACTGGAATGCCAGGAGAAAATGTGAATTTTAAATATTCTCAATGAAGATATCCTTCCAAAGTCATTAAGGCCCATAAAACAAAAGACATTCTTAGCTATAAAAAAGGCAGTGGTGTGTGTGTGTGTGTGTGTGTGTGTGTGTGTGTGTGTGTGTGTGTCTACATCCAAGAGAGGAGGAGGGCACTAAAAACTTAAGAGTTGAGAAGCCTTGATGGTGGGTTCCTGGCTCCCTGTGTGCCAACCCTGCAGCCTGCTTCCCTGTTCTGCCTTGGGGAAATCTAGCTCACAAGTTAGACACAGAAGTCTGATGAGGAGGGACACAAAGCCCACCCACCCCCTTCTGAACTACAAGTGTGGAGAGGAGAGTTGTTACGGAGAGACTGGAGCAGCCATGCGGGCTGGGCTCGGAGTGGGCTGGGCGGTGATGAGCCATCACAGTTCCGGTAAGGAGCCTTTTCCACGTCACTTTAGGGAGGAGCTGGAAATCCGGCTCAGTTGGTAATGGTGCGCACCTAGCGTTCATGAAGCCACGGGTCTCATCTCTAGCACTGCTTAAACTAGGTATGAATGTGATGCCTTTAAGTCCAGAACTAGATGGGTAGGGGCAGGACAATCGAAAGTTCAGGTTCAATCTTGACTACTTCGGGAGTTCAAGGTCATACAATTGCAGGTCCATCTACTTGGGAGGCTAAAGCAGGAGGACCATTTGAACTAGGCTGTCAAAGGCTAGTCTGAACAATTAAACCAAATGTTACACGCCTCCACCCCCCAAAAAATCCCTCAGAGAAGCCCTCTTCTCTGGAAGGCCCCCTCCTGAGGCCTGCGGCCAGGACATTGGTGAGGCTTTTTGGCTTTGATCTTTTGTTTTTGTTTTTCCCTTGGCATTAGCTTTACCATAAGAGCACAGAGAAACATTATCTTAACATATTATCCATACTAACTCCTCTTCCATACAGCTTCCCTAGCTCCTCTCTGACATCCTTACCGCTACCACTACAAAGTCATACTTTGAGTCG
Organism: Grammomys surdaster; assembly: GCF_004785775.1. Lineage (NCBI taxonomy): Eukaryota > Metazoa > Chordata > Mammalia > Rodentia > Muridae > Grammomys > Grammomys surdaster. Next base: position 1,914,581 of record NW_021604658.1, on the reverse strand, counting down.
GAGACACCTTAGCTGAGAACATGCCACTAACTTTAGGAATAATGCATTCGAGGGCTGAAGCAGTGGATTAGCAGTTAAGGGCACTGGCTGCTCTTGTAGAAGACCTGGGTTCAGTTCCTGGCATCCACATAGCAGCTCACACCGGAACTTGTTAGTTCTTAGTCTAGGGGATTTGGCGCCATCTTCTGGTCACAGAGGGCACAAGGTACACATGCCTTGGGCTTGGAATCAGGCCCACAACACTCAAACATTTAAAACAATCAACCAATCAATCAACAATACATTAGTCTCCCAGTTGTTTACATGTCATGAAAAATGTCAGGCTGGCCAAGATCAGGAGTTAGAGTGTCACTGTGTGCTACCACTTGCAGCCAGTAGGTCATCAGCACCAAGCCTAGTCCCTACACTTCCAGTACAGGAGACACCACCTTTATTCTTGGGGCTTTCTTTTCTCCTCTAGACAGTAGTTGGAAAAAGTGCTGTTTAGGTATACTCTTTCATTTGTTAATTCAACAGAATTTTTAAGTGACTAATACGGTCTGTGCACTATTATAATTGCTTAGGGTTTATCTACTGATAAACAAGTTAGTTGTCTTCTGGCCACATGAAAATTTAATTTAAAAATGTAAAACTTTGTCGGGCAGTGGTGGTGCATGCCTTTAATGTCCTGGCCAGCAGGGCATTAAACAGGGGTCCAGGGAGGTCACCTGAAAGAGAGTGGGGTGGGGGGAACAGGCAAAGATGCAAAGAATGGCAATCTGTCTATAGTCTGATCAAATTGCAATTTTTACTTTTTCACACAGGGATTATATACACAAAAAAGGCAGGATGTGGGGAAGGAGATGACGCAGGAGCGTGGGTATTCGGGGGGAGTATAGATATCTTCCAGAACAGAGTATCAGCTGGGTGAAGGTTCAGGGAACATGTCACTATGACTCGTTCTTATCTAAGTTGGTACTATCCACCAAGGCTACCTATTTACAAGGTCTATGACTATTGACGCTGGCAACTTTCCACCAAAGCTGCTTGTTTACAATAGCTTCTAGCCATCTGTTTCAGTATTTTTCCACAGAGACCCAAGACTTTGTGTTTAGCAGGCGTGTATGTCAGGCCTATTGCTGATTTTTAGGCCTATGGCTGTTTTTAGGCCTTCAGTGTATAAGCAGGGCTGCCCCTGACACTTTAATCCCAGCACTTGGGAGGCAAAGGCAGGTGGATTTCTGAGTTCGAGGCCAGCCTGGTCTACAGAGTGAGTTCCAGGTCAGCCAGGGCTCCACAGAGAAACCATGTCTCGAAAAACCAAAATAAACAAACAAACAAACAAACAAATAAATAAATAAAAGTAAAACTTTCCTCTTTGTAAGTTTATTATTTCATGTATCTTGTCACAGTAATATAGAATTGAAACAGCGACATGTTGACAGACTTGAGAAAAGCAAGGGTTAGAACAGCTGTGGGAGTGGATCAGAGGGCATCTAGCAGATAACTTAGGCTTCCTTTGTATTGTTTAGTTTATTTTGAGACAGGCTAAGTTATGTTGCTCAAGCTGTCCTAGAACTCCCTGTCCTGCCTTACCACCCCATCACTGAGATTAGAGGTGTGCACCATCAAGGCAGAGCTGACTCTGACTTCAGGTGAATTGAGGAACGTTGGAGTTTTAAGCAGAGAAACCTGTGATCTGCCGTTTTAGAATTCTAAGATCGTACTGCGTCTGAGGAAAGAGCTCAGAGGACACCAAACCCAGCTTCCCCTGATGCCCTTAGGGAGAGCTCCCCAGCCCTTTCTACTGGGCTTTTTGCGCGCGGCAGCCAGGTTGGAAGGCAGCGGTACTCCGGTACTCCCCACAGTTCCTGTAGGTGGCGGTGCTGCCCCACGGATCATGACCAGCACTCTGGTTTGCTGGGAGCCCCTCCTCATCACGCAGTTTCCGGTAGGCTGCCCCTCTCTTGCAGGCCTCCTGCGTTGTCAAAATTGTTATGAACCAGCCGGGCAAGGGCTCTCGCAGTCCCTTGGGCTTCGGGGAAGCACTGGGTTAAAGTAAGAGCGAGCTGGGCCGGCACCACGTGACCCTCCTGCTTCACACATTTACCCTGGTCCTAAAGTACCGGGTTCCCATAGGCTGTGCCTTGGGCAGGGTCCTCATTCACTTGTCGCTGTGTTTACAAAAACAGGGAGAGGGAGGAAGGGAGGAGGGAGAGGAGGGGGAGAAGGGGGACGCGGGGGGGGCGGCGCCGGAGGGGGAGAGGGAGTGGGAGGGGGAGAGGGAGAGGGAGAGAAGAGAAAGAGAAGAAAAAAAGATACAGGAAAGCTGAGAGCGAGTGATGCAGAGCGAGTGATGCACGCCTTTAGCATTAGCACTGAGAAGGCAGAGACAGGCAGACCTCTGTGATTTTGAGACCAACCTGAGATTTTGAGAGCATTAGGTTAGCCAAAGATATACAGATAAACCCTGTCTCATCAAACAAACAAACAAAATCACTGGGCCTCGGAGGCTGGAGAGAGAAGGCTATCAGCGGTTACGTGTGCTTCTTGCCTTTCCAGAGGAAGATGTGGGTAGTGGGTATTCCCAGCATCCACATCAGCTGGCTCACAACTACTTACAAACCTCCGGGTCCAGAGAATCCTACATGCTACACACACACACACACACACACACACACACACACACACAGAGGGAG
>NW_021604658.1:1909425-1911893 GCF_004785775.1 Grammomys surdaster | reverse complement strand
GAGAGAGAGAGAGAGAGAGAGAGAGAGAGAGAGAGAGAGAGAGAGAGAGAGAGAGAGAAAGTCACTGAACCCATTTTCTTATTTTCTTACTTAAAGTCACCACGTAACTGGTTTCTGGATGGGAAACGATTTGCATTGTTTTAGAACTCTAGTTTCCTCTTTTCCTCTCTTGACTCTCATGAGTATCACCCAAACCCATAAACTGACTGCTGAGGGTATGGTTCAGGTTGTCCAGGATGTAAGGCCCTGGTTTTGATTTCCAACACTATAAAACAAAAGAGGACAGACAAGATGGCTTAGCAGGTAAAAGTGCTCGTCATGGAGCCTGGCAATCTGGGCTGCTCCATCTTGGGTTCATTTGGCGGTGGAAGGAAAGAACTGATTCCCTAATGTCCTCACCCTGTCCTCACAGTGGACCCTCACAGTGTCCACAGCCACACTGTGGCAGGATCACATACAATAAATAAACAAAATAAAATGAATGAATGAATGAATGAATGAATGAATGTATTTTTGAACCTACATACGGTCCCAAGTTTGTCATTGTTGCTGCACACCTGTGATACTTCTGTGTACTTTGGGAATATCAAATAGTAATGGCACCAAGAGTTGCACAGGTGATGTACATATGTGAAGTCCATTGTGCAAGGCACGAGGGTTGGGAGGAGACACTTGTAAACTGGGAAGCATACCAGGGAAGCCGATAAACTGCTCCTTGGCTCCAGCGGCTATCATACAGGATGCAGATTTAAATGTAGGTAGGTAGCTGTATGAGAAGCCAGAAGTTTGACTTTGCATTTAATGGGAAATGACAGTTATAATATTGGCAACTAATATTTTTCAAATGATGTTTGCAAGTGGAACTCCTTGTTGGGAATTAAATGCATAACTAGCTGCCAATTTTTGACCACTGACCCAACTCACCATTCTGCTAAGCCTATTGATATTTCTTCTTTGAGATTCTGTTTCTAGCCTCTCTCACTCCCTATACTTGGCTCACAGCCATCTGGAAATCTCCCCATTACCCAAGAGGCATCGGTTTATTCCATTGTACCTCTCCTCCCTTGGCACCACCACCTGCCCCACGCTACTGATAAGATGAAGTCTAGGTGATTCAGAGGCTGCTAGACTTGTCACAGACTGGCCCAATTCAATCAGTTATCCCATCCTGTGCTTTCCTATGGCTAACATCGATAAAATCCTTTGTTTTCTTCCTACTTCCATTGGACTCTGATACTCTTCCACATAGGTGACCACAACTATTTACTTTGAAAAGTTAGGCTATCTGCTACTTAGGAAGTGGCTCCAAACATTTTTTTCTTTTGAGACAGAGTCTTACTGTACAGCTTTGGATGGCCTGGAACTCCCTGTGTAGACCAGGCTGGACTTAAACACACAGAGACCCAACTGCCTCTGCTGAGATTAAAGGAGTGACCACCAAGTCTGGCTTCAAATATTTTTAAGCAGATAAAAGATGGATAAAGTTCAGACAGTAAAGTACAACTGTCTTAAGGGTTATTATTTCCCAACCCATTTATTTATAATTAAAATTGAGAATCCTTTTGATAAAGTAAATTTTCTTTACCCTCTTCAACCCCCTTATCCTCCAGAGTATACATGCAAGTGCTCAGGGAGCCAGGGAGAGCTGGCCTCCATCCCCGTGGGTCTTCTTATGAGTAGCTCTTGGGAGATTCTGGTCTTTCCTTAATCCTCTTTTTCTTCAGCTTTGGTTTTTGAGAAAGTTTTCTTAAAGAATCTGAAACAAGAGAAGCAGAGAGGGTCCCAGTGACACTATAGCTTGTAAGAAAACATCTCGGTAACAGCTGCAGGGTAGAGAGAGTGATAAAGGAAAGTTTGTCTCACTGCTGACTGTGTCCCTTACTCTTTCTTTCACTGAGACCTGTGAGGTGGAGAGATGATACCACCCTCAGTTTACAGATGAGGATGCTTGCTCAAGCAAAGAGCACGCATATGGCATATCCAAAGCTTTATAACAAGCTAGAGCAGAAGTCAGGATCAAACCCAAGTCTGCTTGACTTCCCCTGTGTCCCTCTCAGTTCTCACCACTAATTCCAAGTGCTTTGAAAACACAAGTCTGTTGGCAAACAACACTGCCAAGTTTTAATCAGTAACTGAATTATGAACACAGTGCCAAAGAAACATCATGTTGGCCACTGTAGGTAGACCACAAATGATGGCTCTACTGGTATTATGTGCCTTCCTCATGTAACATTCGGGGAGGGGATCCCCCACACCATCCCTACCTTTAACATTTTTATCAGCCAAGTATTTGTGTGTGTGTGTATTACTGGGGATTGAACCCAGGTCTTCACATATGCTACAGGCATTCTACTACTGAGCTATGTCCGAAGTTCCCATCTCCAAGCTTTAAACACACACACACACACACACACACACGCACACATGCACAGAGAGAGAGAGAGAGAGAGAGAGAGAGAGAGAGAGAG
>NW_021604658.1:1847569-1909325 GCF_004785775.1 Grammomys surdaster | reverse complement strand
GAGAGAGAGAGAGAGAGAGAGAGAGAGAGAGAGAGAGAGAGAGGAGAAGAGAAACTCATTGGGACTTTCTTTTTGTTTTGTTTTTGTTTTTCGAGACAGGGTTTCTCTGTGTAGCCCTGGCTGTCCTGGATCTCACTCTGTAGACCAGGCTGGCATCGAACTCAGAAATCCGCCTGCCTCTGCCTCCCAAGTGCTGTGATTAAATGTGTGCGCCACCACCACCCGGCAAGGACTTTCTATCTAAAGTCTGTTTATAGGTAAAGAAATAAGTTAAGAAATAAGTTTTAAATGCCAAAAGGACAGAGTAGGGACAATCAGATCACGGGAACTCCTCCAACAGGTCAGGTTAAGAAGGTAGCAAGTGTGGTAAGTTGAGATGTGACCGGGTGGGGCACCTGGTGTGAGCAGCCTGTGCAGCAGTTACCCCTGAATCTTGAATGTGGACTATCCAATTCCACAAAGAGAGAACATTGCCCTGGAAAGGTTGATGCCATTTATTAAAAGAAAGCAAGTTCAGACATAGTTCAGAGATTACAAGCATAGGCTACTCTTCCAGACAGCCTAGGTTTGCTTCTCAGCATCCACATGGTGGCTCACAACTGCCTGTAACTGCAGTTCCAGGGATCTGATGCCCTCTTCTGACCTCCATAGGCTCTAAGATGTGTGTGGTACGTAAAAACTCATGCAGGCAAAGAAATAAAAAGCAAGTTCAGGAATGGGAGGTGGCTCAGTTAGTAAAGAACTTGCCATGCTGAATAAGGCCTAAGTTTGAGTCCTTAGCAGCCACACATCTGTGATGCCACTCTGGGGAGTTTGGGATGGGTGATCTGGAACTTAGTCAGGCCAGCCAGCCAGTGAGCTCCAGATTCAGTGAGAGACCCTTATCTCTACAAATAAGGTAGAGTAAGTGACTGAGACACTTCATCTCCTACTGGCTTCCCCACATACGTGACATAGGCATCCTCCCAGACATGAAGCAAGTTATACACAGTGTATAAGGTGTTAATCACGTAAGAGTAGATGGTGACAATATGATGTTTATACCTTCCTATTTTATTACTATTCTGTTTATAATAATTAAAAGTGGGTTGGAGACATAGTTCAGTTGATAGGACCCTTGCCTAGGATGCATGAAGCCTTGGGTTTGATCGCCAGCACCACATAAATCAGGTGCCTGTAATCCTGATACTTGTAAGGTGGGGCAGTAGCTCTGAGTTTGAGGCCAGCCTGAACTACATAAGACACTGTCTCAAAAAGAAACTTTATATTGTTTTAAATTCTTAAAATTACATTTATTTATAGGCCAAAAGTATATGTATGGAGGCCATAGGACAATTTGTGGGAAGAATCAGTTCTCTCCCTCCACCCTATGGATTCCAGAAATCAAGCTGGGGTCATAAGGCTTAATGGCAAAGTCTTTTCCCACTGAGCCATTTTGTTAGCCCATGTTTGCTTTCTAATAAGGTCTCACACAATATAGCCTGGGCTGGTCTCAGTGCAGGCTGATGTGAAACTCATGGCAACTGTTCTGACTCAGGCTTTGGAAAGTGCTGGGATTACAGGCAGGAGCCACCATGTGTGATGACTTATTTTAATACTTGCTCGGAGACACTGGGAATGCTGCTCAAGGATGTAGTACTTACTCAGCACACATGACACCCTTGGTCTGCTCCGACTTCTCAGCCCACTGTCCACGGCTTCCCCAGTGTCCCTGACGTATACCTCACCTCTCCAATCTGCACTGTGTCATGCCCAGGCCCAGCTGGGAGGGAGATCCAACCAGCCATGCCTTTAGAAGAGCCTCTGAGTCCATATTAGGACTACACTCTGAGTTCTCCAGGTTACCATGCTTTCCTTTATCTTCCCCAACAGTAGCCAAGAAAGGACAGCTAACTGTGGTGCAGAAGCCAGTGTGGAGGTAGATGCATGCCGGATGGCTCTGTGCCTTAGTGTCCACCAGGAACCCTCACAGGTCCCTACCTTACCTAGCTCCATCTCCTAACTCCATAGCCCTTGTGCAGAGAATCAGATACTTTGGTCACTACAGAGGCTGACGTAGCTGGGAAGGTTGTTCCCATGCCATCTGGATCACCGTAAGGATGGACCCCTTCAATGTCCCTGTCCCTCTTGAATGTCCATACACTCAGCACTTAGAACCTGTCTCCACCCTGCTTCTAGTCATATGATAAAGGCCTTTACAAAATGCTAACTAAAAAGAGAGAGAGAAGGGTTCAAATCATATGCACACTCTGAGACCTCTGCTGGGATTGAAGGAGCCACACTAAACAAAACAGTGCTGGCATCTGGGTACTGGGTAAGTTTTCTTTGTCCCTCCCCACCCCCCACTTATCTACATATTTTAAAGATTCCATAATGAATATATCTGGGGAGTAGCCAAAAATTGGAAAGAGACCAAAGAAAAGGAAGGAAAGGACAGAAGGAAGAGACAGTAGAATGGAAGGAAGAGAGCTGTCAGGCTCAGAGAGGAGCCTTCAGAGAAACCCTCAGACTCTTCCAGAACACCTCCTTCAGGTAGTAGGCATCACCTCCTCTGGAGCAGTGTGAGGACCTTGGCTGCTCCAGCATGGCAGCCTCTTGGCCAGGGGCTTGCATCCTGGACAACCTCTCCTTCATGCCGTTGATGTTTCCATGCAACCCCCAGGCACTGCAGAGCCTGGGGAGACTGTCTTCCTGGTTGGCAAGCAAAGATCTCTCTGGTGCATCCAAGGGGCAGAGTGCGACCTGAAATTGGGTCCATTGTTGAAGAGACACTGGAGAAAAGATGAGCCTAAGTTCTACAGTAGCAGCCTCACCCAACTTACCCCCAGTTGCTGAGAAACTATTGGATCTTCGATGCCTAGCCAAAAGAATGAGGGGAGAGTCACAGGAAACGTGATGCTGTGGGGTGGGCCAGGGAGCCGGCTGTGTCTTCTAGTTAAGTCTCTCCATGCTAAGTAGTCTCAGCACAGTCCTCCTGTGTCAGCCCATGGAATGCAGTGACCACTGTACCCAGTTACATCACTTCCTTTGCTTTCTGCAGTGCTGAGGGTGGACACCAGGACTTCATGTATGCCAATCAAGTGTTCTGCTGCCCTCATAGCCAGGGCATCTTTTATTTTATGGCTATACCTTCCATCTCATTTGAGAGTGATGGTGTCTTGTTTGCTTGTTGTAATGAGACAGTTGTGCTTTGTTTTTAAAATACTAACTTAAAAAATTTAAACTGAGAACCTGAAGATGTATTTTGAAGTTTTTCTGGCCAGTGAAGCGAAGAAATCTGGGAGTCACTGTAATGGCAACTTCTTTGTGTGTGTGTGTGTGTGTTGTTTCAGACAGGCTTTCTCTGTGTGATTCTGGCTGTTCTGGAACTCACTCTGTAGACGAAGCTGGCCTCAGAAATCCACCTGCCCCTGCCTCCCAAGTGCATGATTAAAGGCATACACCACCACTGCCCAGCAATTGGCAACTACTTATGGTTAGAAAAGGAACTACTAGAGCCAGACATGGAGTCAATCATCACTTAAGCCCAGGAGTGAGAATTAACCTAGGCAGCACAGCAGGACCCCTGCCCTACTCCTAAAGAAAAGATGGGGCTATGTAGGTAAATCTGTAGTGGCGCTTGCCTACTTCTGTGAGACCCTGAATTCAGTCTCAGCGTTGCAAAACTAAGATTCAAAAAGAAGAAAGAAAAGAAAAAGGATTAACAAAACCATCAAAGCATTCATGTTCATGAGCAGCAGAGATTCAGAGATGGGGAGGGGCTGGCAAAACAGGTTACAGAGCACAGGCAGCCTGAGGTTACAGCAGGCAGTTATACTGGCAGCCTGAGGTTACAGCAGGCAGTTATACTGGCAGCCTGAGGTTAGAACAGGTAGTCTCACGGGCAGCCTGAGGTTAGAACAGGTAGTCTCATGGGCAGTCTGAGGTTAGAACAGGTAGTCTCATGGGCAGCCTGAGGTTACAGCAGGCAGCCATACAGGCAGCCTGAGGTTAGAACAGGCAGCCATACAGGCAGTCTGAGGTTACAGTGGGCAGTCACACAGGCAGCCTGAGGTTAGAACAGGCAGTCACACAGGCAGCCTGAGGTTACAGTGGGCAGTCACACAGGCAGCCTGAGGTTACAGTGGGCAGTCACACAGGCAGCCTGAGGTTAGAACAGGCAGTCATACAGGAAGCCTGAGGTTACAGTGGGCAGTCACACAGGCAGCCTGAGGTTCCAGCGGGCAGTCATACAGGCAGACTGAGGTTAGAACAAACAGACAGTCACACAGTCAACCTGAGACTGCATCCTGGCAGTCTTCTCACTGTGTGCTCTGGCACAGTTATCTCACCTCTCTGTTCTTGGATATTTCATTTACAAATTGCGGGTAATAATTTTAATTGCCACTGAGAGTTACTCGTGTAGATCACAGGAAGGAACAGAAAGTACTTGACACAAAGGCAACTTTTACTGCTGTTACTTAGGGTATTTATTGAGCGTGTGTGTGTGTGTGTGTGTGTGTGTGTGGTTTTCCACACAGGGTTTCTCTGTGTAGTCCTTATTTGTCACAAGTAGGCAAGTGTGCACTACAGATTTATGTATATAGCCCATCTTTTCTTTAAGCAAAGGGGCAGGGGTCCTGTTAAGTTGCTCTGGTCTCTAGACCATGCTGGCCTAGAACTCAGAGATCAGCCTGCCTCTGCCTCTGGAGAGCTGGGATTGAAGGCATTTGCCTCCACACCTGACAGGCTTCTTATTTTGAACCAGAGGCTCAAATCGAAATCTGTACTAAAGCTTTTGAGAGAGGCCTGAAAGTGAGGTCTGTTTAACATGCAAAAGATTGAGCAATGGGTTCTAAGGAAAGAGTAAAGAGTTCATTGGCAGATCTCTGCCAAGGCAGGTACTGTACAACTGCAGCAGCGAGAGGGTCCAGGAAGGTAAAACTGTGAGTCACTGAGTATAGCAGTTTGCCAAGAGCTCTCAGAAGGAAAGAGAGGGTGGGCAAGTGTATTCCACAGAATGGAAAGGGTACCTATTCTGGAAGACACTGATGGTAGGGACATCCACGAAATGTTTATCAAACCCTGTAACATGAGCTGGGTGTGGTGGGGCATGCCAATAATCCTATCACTTGGGAAACTGAGGATTATAAGTTTGAGGCCAACCAGGATCAACAGCAAGATCCTGTTTAAAAGAAAAAAACTCACAAGGCCTCACCTCCTCTGAGGAGCTATAGACCATCAGTGGTTGCCAGAGAGGGAGGGACAATTTTTCCATTGGTGTATCACTGATAAGTCTCCCATGCTCTGCAAATAACCCCTTACCATGTAGCTAAAAGCAACCCTAATTACATTTATTACACACACACACACACACACACACACGTGTGTGCGCATGCGTGCACGCACACATGCACACGCATGGAGAGAGAGAGGGAGAGAGAGAGAGAGAGAGAAAGAGAGAGAAGGAGTGAGTTGGGAAAAGATTAGTTGGAGAGTGTCAGAGAACAGTGTGAAGAGTGAATATGATCAGAACAACAAAACTCAATGTATAATTAATATGTTAATTTTGTTAATTTCAAAAGTTTTAGGAATTAAATAGACAATAATTAAATAATTAAATATGTACAACATAAAACCTAAATCCTAATGTAAAATATTGGCCTTCTCTAGTAAAAATCTATTGATGTCTTACAAGTCTTGACAAATGTGCCTAAAGAAAGTCTCTATGGATGGGGAAGAGCTTTGCATTGATTGTCTTTTTTTTTTTTTTTTGGTTTTTCAAGACAGGGTTTCTCTGTGTAGTTCTGGCTGTCCTGGAACTCACTCTGTAGACCAGGCTGGCCTCGAACTCAGAAATCTGCCTGCTTCTGCCTCCCAAGTGCTGGGTTTAAAGGCGTGTACTACCATCGCCTGGCACATTGATTGTCCTTTAAAGTGATTTTAAGTCTATTATTATTGTTGTTGCTGCTGCTTTTTGAGAAAGGGTCTATGTACTACTCTTGGCTAGCCTGGATCTTGTTATGTAGACAACGATGTCCTCAAACTCATAGATCACAAAGCTCTGATGGCTTCTGCTTCTTGGTGCTAGGATTAAAGATGTGACCAGAATACATGGCTAAAAATCTATTATTTTTTTTAGCTGATCATAGTATAGCACACTCCCTGAATCCTGGCACTCAGAAGTCTAAGACAGGCAGACTGCAGATACGATACTCGCCTGTATGATACAGAGTAGGTTCACGTAAAACCTTCTCATGAAACAAATAATCAAAGCCTATTACTTTTTTAAAAAAGTTTATCAATATGGTTCAAATTCCACATCACAATTAAGAAACTACTATTTGTTGTATTTCTGGTATGACAGCAAAGAAAAATATCTGTTCTTTTGTAAACAAGAGACTGACTACAGAAGCCAATCTGAAAATGCAGCTGCTTCCCTGAGCCAGATGCTAGAAAAAGCTGCAAAATATAACACTACTATTTTCTGATTTTTTTTGAAAAGCAGTTACTTTTTCATAAATATTTTTTATAGAATATCCATATATAACATAGCTATTTTAGTTTTCAAATTTAGTAATTACACACTTAAAATTTCCTTATCTATAATCTCTAGTAAATATTAATAGCTATAATATAATATAATCACACCTTTTAGAGTTCTTTCTGATTTTTTTTTTTGTTTTGTTTTTTGGTTTTTCAAGACAGGGTTTCTCTGTATAGCCCTGGCTGTCCTGGAACTCACTCTGTAGACCAGGCTGGCCTCGAACTTAGAAATCCGCCTGCCTCTGCCTCCCAAGTGCTGGGATTAAAGGCTTGCGCCACCACCACCTGGTGGCAGTTTCTTTCTGATTTCAAGAAGTAAACATGTCCACATGTCCAATAGCAAGGTATCTGAGAGCCACTGTATGAGGACAGAGCGAGGGTCCAACCCTCAGGATCTAAGAGCACCTTAACCAATCTCCTACTGGAACTCAGAGGAATTTTCTGGAAAGCCTCACCAAGAACTTGGCCGTCTGGTTGGTTTTGGTGTACTTATAAAGCCGGCGAAGTTGCTTCGCTTCCAGTTCTGAGAAGAGGGAGACAAACCGCCAGAGCATTCTGCAGAGAGAAACCGGAGACCAGTCTGAGAGAAACTGACTAGAACCTTTTCTCCCTATGAACTGTCCTGTGACCAGATCTACCTAGCAGAAATAGGCTACAAGGTGCTTCCTCAGTTTTAGGTTGAGGGGCTAGGGATGGAGACCAGAACAGGAATGTCATGTGCTGGTATCAAACTCCTGCACACAGCAGCTATTCACCTAGAAGAAAAAGGGCTCTTAGGAGAAGCTTAAAAACGCGCGTGCGTGCGTGTGCGTGCGTGTCTGTGTGTGTGTATGTGTGTGTGTATGTGTGTGTCTGTATGTATGTTTGCCACAATGCATGTGTGAAGGTCAGTGGACAACCAATAGAAGTGAATTTTCTCCTTCTACCATGGAGTCCAAGGGACAGAACTCAGATCATCTGTCTTAGTAACAAATGCCTTACCCATTGAGGTACCTGAAGGCTCTTAAAAAAGGCTTTTGTCTACTGTGTGTACAGCTAAGGTACAATCACTGCCATCCTGACAGTTAGAGGGACCTGTTCTTTAAACATCAGCTATCTCCCAGGATCTTAACCCTCTCCATGCCTGGAGAATCTTGACAATAGCATAATCTTGAATGGAGGTGGGATAAGGCAAGGAAGCAGCCTACTTTTTCCAGTGCTTGATCTCCCAGGCTCGGCAGTAATGCTGCAGAAAGGTGTTAATATGGTCCCCTAGGGCCTCAAGGCTCTGCTTCGTGTACTTTATCCTTTTCTTCTGGGGAAGGTCCTTGGGCAGGTACAACTTTCGAAGGAACTTCTTCAGAGGCCTCAGGTATTCTTTACACTGAGGAGGTCACAGGCAAGTTAAGGGGCTGAGGGGTGTGGAGAAAAGGCAGGTGGACAGACCCAAGTGCCTGACAAATTGATCTAATTGCAGTTCTTAGTGAACCACACAGGGCCGTGTGGTCACAGGCTCCAGTGGCTCTCCCACCCCATCTCCATCCTGACGGTGACAGATCAGGTGGTGGGATATTTGGGTCAGAAGCCTCCTGATTCCTCCCAGGCTAGGGGGACAAGGTTTCAGGCTGGCTCCTTACAATTTTGAAGGTATCCTGGCTCAGGCCCTTGGCATGACGGACCAGAGCATCTCCGGCGGGCACGGTGCTGGAGCTCCTCTCTAAGCAGGGAACACTCCCCACCTGAAAGGAGGCGGCACAGTCAGAGAGGGGCTTGGACCTGAGGACCAGAGCTGGGCAGATATTGTCAAATGACAACCAAGGCTTTCTTTCTTTTCCCTATGATATCTCTCTCTCTCTCTCTCTCTCTCTCTCTCTCTCTCTCTCTCTCTCTCTCTCTCTCTCTCTTAAAACATTGCTAGGTTACTGAGTCTGGACAAAAAAAACCCACCTTTGAAAACCTCTGCTTAGAAAACCTAAAATATTTTACCTATTTCTTTCATAATTATTCTTGGCTATACTGGGAAACTCTGTAAAGCTCCTGATAAACATTTACTAATTTTCTTTTCCCACAAATTCTGTGAGGTTAGCTATCATTTCCTCTGGTTATAATTGAGAACTCTGGGGCACTGAAAGAATTCTGTGACTCCTCAGGGGATGGGCAGCAACCACTTCTTTCATTTGGACATACTGAGGTGCCAGGCCCATGTCTATGCGTCTCTAACTTTTAGCATTATGGCATGCATCCGAAGGACACTCAGTAAAGAAGGGCAGTGGTGATAACAGGTGTCTTGTGACACAAAGTGGAACAAGGGGAACTGAAAGGTAGTGGTGACGAAGGGTCTGAAATATTACTGACTTAGAGAACACAGGGTTATTAATTGGTGTTACTGGGTTTGAAACTTACATTTTCTTTTCTTTTTTCTTTCTTTTTTTGTTTTTGTTTGTTTGTGTTTTGGGATTTTGTTTGTTGTTTATGATTTTTGTTTGTTTTTTTCTGCCCCCCCCCAAACAATGAAACGGCTTTCTCTGTGTAGCCCTAGCTGTCCCAGAACTCACTCTGTAGACCAGGCTGGCCTTAAATTCAGAGATCCATCTGCCTCTGTCTCTGCCTCCTAAGTGCTGGGATTAAATTCACTTGCACCCCACATTTTCAAAGCCTCTTAGAACAATTGGATTACTTGCTGTTTGTGTTCAGGAGAGGAAGATCCAAATTCAGATCACTCTGAAGGGAAGCTAGGGGTAAGGTAAAGAAGGTACAGGACAGGTTCCTCCCAACTGTAGAGAGTGGAGACTCTGGCTAACTCTATAAACACAGCCATACAACTGTACACAGACCATAACACATATGTATGCTCACATGGACATGGGTAAGGCTTTATAACTAATGATCAAATGGGACATCTCATCATCTTGGCAGAAACACATCTTTGATAAACATGTTTACTACTTGTCCCTGCTTTGTGGTTCTGGGGAATCAAACCCAGAACTAGGGCAAGCTCTTCTTGTTCAACAGCCAACTGTTCGAAGGAATTATGTTCTCTTGTTCTTTGGGGCTCTTGCCAACTCACATACATCACCATTTTCTCTTCTTGTCTCCTTCCTTGAATTTCATGTTCATGGCTTTCCAAAACCAGCCCTCCCTGGCTCCCTCACATCCCAGCCTCACTTCACCTTCTCTAGTGGCTTGTCTCCTTCACCCCCTTGCCAATCTGAGGCTTCCATCTTAACAGCTGGTCCAGCAGGCTCCAGGATAGCACTCCTCCGGTCCCCCACAGACTTCTAACTTACTGCTTCTGTGACCTGAGTGTCCCAGGGAGTGGGCAGGTTGGCTCCAGAACTCGGAGCAAAACCATGGCAACTGCCAACACAGAGCTAAGGCCCCTCTCTACCCTGTCCACTCATGCCTCAGGGTGGCCACCAACCATCTCCTTTAGCTGGGATCTGGACTAGGTAAGTTAGTAAGTGAGCCAGGTGTGCTGCCTCCCACCCCACTTTTTGGGGGGTCAGTGCTCGCAGCTGACTAGGACCAGATGGCACACCTCTGGCCAGAAACTATTAATTTTAAACCCTGGTAAAGTTTCTGAAGTAATCTTCTCGGATAGATACCACTCCGCAGTTATTCCAGAGGCTTATTGAGAGTGTGTGTGTGTGTTGGGGGCGCGGGGACCGGAAGGGGGAGTTTTAACAGTCTTTTCCAGAACAAAAGATTAAAGGGTGTGTTGAGAGAATGGAATATAATAAATCTCTACTGAAATACACTGTTAGCCCCTGCAGTTAATAAACTGATTGTGCTGAGGGATGTTTGGGTTGCTTTAAGGGTATTTACAAAAGTACTAGCCGGCATGTATTTCATTAATCTCACCAAAACCTTCCTGGGAGTAGGTGCCAAGTAGTGACCCTGTTTCATAATGAGCCTGGGTAGCTGAGGTCCTACCACTTGCCTTAAGGTCAGTAGCCACTGAAACAGGTGAAAGGCTTTTGGTTGGATTCGGAGCACTCTGGCTAATCCTGCATGCCAGCGAGAGGCCAGGGCCGCAAAGCAAACAGGGATGGCTCCAGCTGATGGGTGCTCAGATTCTCAATCAGGACAAGCTTCGTCCCTACCAGGGCACCAGCGCCCCCTCGTGTCTTTCATCAGCTATCATAGCGAGTTGCCCGGTGTAAAGACCGTTGCAGCTGCAGTTTACTCATTTAAGCCATGACTTCCTTGGAACGCTGGATTCCATCGCCTGGACCTCTTGGATGTCTCTCGGTTTGATCATGTTATCCCTCTGGGTCGGCCAATAGAACTTCTCTCTGTCCATGTAGCCGCACAGGTCAGGGCATGGTAGCTCTTAACAGCTCCAAGGCTGGAGGCCAGTAGGCCCTGGGATTTTGGCGAGTTCCTTTTCTGTCCAGAAACAAACTATTCTCTGTACTATCATGTTTAGCAAATGTTTAGAAAGAGATGGGAACAATCAAAGTTCCTACTTCTCTGCCTTCACTTTGGAAGACCTGCTCCTTGAGGATTATTTTGCAGCTAAGGACAATTATGTTGGTAAGAGGAAGGCAAAAGAAAGCTTCCTAGACACTTTATAGAGAATAGTATATTGGTAAACAATGTGTTTGAAAATGTATTACCTCTGTCCATTCTAGGGATAGCCTTAAGGAGAAAAAGATTTGACAATAGTGGCATTCTGGGAACTATTCTGGAAATGTCAATGGGATAAATAAAATGTTATGTCACATATCTGTCCCACGTGTTCAGTGCTATTCTATGGCTAAAGCTCCTGAGCTGTAAGAAGCAGCATGTGCGGCACAGTCCCATTTCTGGATATGTACTGAAAAGGGTGTTGGAGTGTGTGCTTCAAAATACCCAAGAGGATTGTTTTCTATTTTTGTCTTTATAGGCTGGCCAGGGCAGGGATCATGTAACAGTAGTATTCAAGCTGAAGCAGTAGGATTGTTGTAAGTTCAAGGCCAGTCTGGTCTACACAGCAAAATTCTGTCTCAAAAACCAAGATTTAAAAATATATTTCTATGGTCGGGTGGTGGTGGCGCACGGCTTTAATCCCAGCACTTGGGAGGCAGAGGCAGGCGGATTTCTGAGTTTGAGGCCAGCCTGGTCTACAGAGTGTGTTCCAGGACAGCCAGGACTACACAGAGACACCTTGTCTTGAAAAACATATATATATATATTTTCTATGAAGAGACAGTGGGGAGACTGGAGTGGGAGGATGAACTGGGAGGGAGATGGAAGAGAGGGGTAAGGGAGGGAAGATAGGGATGGACAGTTAATACTAAGTCCCACTGAAGGGCCATATGAAAGCCTGCTACTGTTAAAATAGTATACACACATGAAAGGAGTCTAAATGGAGTCATTATACAGTGGGGAGACAGTACTCTAACTAGAGATCTTTAAAAACAACCATGCCTGAGAACTAAATAGCACCTCTAGAAGATATAAAACCTAACTCAGGGTTCAGGAAGTCCCTCACTTGGCAGAGTGCTTGCTTGTCAAGCAGAATGTCCTGGGTAGTAATGCCCAGCACTACAGAAACCAGACGCACATGCTGTAATCTCAGCACTCTGGAGGAGGGAGGAGGAGGACTGTTACAAGTTCAAGTCCAGCCTAGCCTATTGTCTGTACAGACTGAGCTCTAGTCATTCAGGCTATACAGATATTCTGTTTCAAAAAACAAAACAAGACAAAACAAAAAAAATAAAAACAAAACCCCAAACCCCACAAATTATTACATACATTGCCCAAAAGTGATATGAGACAAACCCCACAAATTGTTACATACATTGTCTAAAAGTGACATGAGATATGAACTAACACTGAAAAAAATTTTTAAAAGATTTGAATAAACACATACATGTGTATATTACTTGTGTGTGCACATGTGCATGCGCAGACACACACCCACATTTGAAAAGAAACAAAGGTTTTAAGAACTAAAGGTTTTAAGAACAAAAGGCTTAGCTGTTCTGGCCTCTTCATTCACTCTCTTCTACACCCCCTTTCAAAAGCCTCTAGCAAGTCATCTAGCTCTGGATAGCTGCCCTGTTTACATAATGGCTTATTATCTAACATAGAGAGTAGCCTGAACAGATAATTGATAACAGCCAGAGAAATGGCTCAAACACAACAGCAAGTAAAACCAAACACAAATCCATTGCTTTTGAGAAACAGTCTTCAAAATTCAATTGGCCAGAATAAAATTACTCTGTAGGGCAAGTTAACTTATCTAACAATGTTATTCTTTGCAACATAAATTTCTAAAAGCTATAACTCATGGCATGGTGAGATGGCTCAGTGGATAAGGACTTTGCCTCCAAGTCTGATAGCCTGAGTTTGATCACTAGGACCCACATGTGCGAGGAAAGAATCAACTCTCAAAATTGTCCTCTGGCCAGATGGTGGTGGCACATGCCTTTAGTCCCAGCACTTGGGAGACAAAGACAGGAGGATCTCTGAGTTTGAGGTTAGCCAAGTGTACAAATCAAGTTCCAGTGCTGTCTCAAAAAAAACAAAACAAAAATTGTCCTCTGATCTACACACACACACACACACATACACACCCCTCCTCCCAAATTTATTTTTATTTTTATTTATTTATTTATTTATTTTTGTTTTTCAAGACAGGGTTTCTCTGTGTAGCCCTGGCTGTCCTGGAACTCACTCTGTAGACCAGGCTGGCCTCGAACTCAGAAATCCACCTGCCTCTGCCTCCCAAGTGCTGGGATTAAAGATGTGTGCCACCACCGCCCCGCCCAAATTTTTTTTAAAAAGCTACTCACTCACCAGGTTTCTTAGAAATCTATGAGGTGGGTGTGAGAGCTGAGGCCTGTTAGTTTGCCCACAGTTCATTTTATGCAGGTTGGCATTCTCTACTACATACTGGTCTCATAGTAATTCTGTTACTCCCTACCGTAGGTCCACAAGACAGAGCTTCCAATTTTTTTGTTATATTATTTGAATTAAGCATAGAAAGCAGTTCTTAGTATCTCCTTGAATTTTGCATCACAGATTTGAAGATCCATTTCTCTCCTCCCCATCTCTGAGAGGCACAGAAACTTTTTATTCCCCCAAAGAACTTTCCTCCATCCCTTTCCTCGTTGAGAAACTCACGGGTATCTTTATAATTGCTAAAGAAGATGTTTTGATGATAAGGCAAATTATTCAATTGTGTAACTAGAGTTTTATCAAAGCCCCTCGGAAAGGAAGGGCATTCAGTTCCTATCACAGTCATAGTACTGTATCAGATCAGCAGACAGTGCTGACGGCTCCAGATGAGCTCAAGGCACCCTTACTCCAAGGTCACCAGGGTCTGAATCATTACTTAAGACAGGGCTTGAAGGAATCAAGAAAGCTCTGAAACTGAGAACTCATTAAAAACTTTAGGAAGCAGGCTCTAACAGCTATAATCTAGGTGTGTGCACTTTTCAATGGTGGTTTGGAGGGTTTGGTAGGTCTTTAAGTCTAAGTCATGGAAGCCCTCAAACAGAGGCACTGAGGAGTGCCCCACCCAGGGCTAGTGTTGAGAGGACAGGTGCAGGAGAAGACAGACAGATAGGCAGTCTAGCTAACCATATTTCAGGCTCAAATCAAGTATCTGGGGATTAAAGTAAGTACAGAGCTTTCATGACCACATGCAGTGAAGTTTAAGTGCTATAGGCTTTCCCTGAGCTGTCCATAAGGGATTAGCTCTGCCTGGGCCAAGCTAAGGCGTCTGGGCCTGTCAAAACAGGCTGTAAGGCTAGGGTCTTACCTCCATGGCTGACAGGATATAGATCCCTCCAAGCACAGGGCATAAACAACTCTTTATCTTTGATACTGCTACTCTCCAAACAGTTCTCAAAACATATTTTTTAGTTGTTTCCCCTGCTCTTAGCTGAATTTTTACTGTAGTTTTCCATCTAATGAAGATTTACTTAATTTCACTTTTTTGTCATAATGCTTTAATTTAGGCTTTTTGCTCTAAAAATATCTTGTTGGGGCATCAAAATAACACAGCAGAAAAGCAACCCAAGAACTTCAGAGCATGTTTCTAAATAGTCTAATAAAATGCAAATGTCTAGGATGCTGTCAAACTGCTGGGCCTAAAGATTTCTAATCTCCTTTTACAGGAAGATTTTCTTTCTTGAGATGAGATTTAGGGAGATGAGTCAGAATGAATGCAGTGAGTAAACACTTGAGTTAGAAATGATTTTAAAGAGAAAAAAATTTGCCGACAATTCTGCAACCATTTCTCCCAGGAGCTCACTTTTGCCTCCTCTCTTCCAGGGTACTGGATTTTGTCTTCCTCCTATCCAAGCCCAGATTTGTGGTTCTAGGAGCAGTGCTAATATCAAAGTTTTCTAGACTACGAAAAATAAATCACCTTGTAGACCACTTGGGGTAGAATCCTGTTTAAATCAGCAATCCATGATCGTGGTTTCTAGCCCAGAGCTCAACAAATGTTTGTTGAATTGAATGAATTTTTGACTGGATAGATGTTCTTGGTATTAATGAAGAAAAATGTTAACTGCTGGTACCAGAACTCCTTGTAGGAAAGGAAGCAGTTTCAAAAGCTGCTGAGGCAGAAGATACCTGAGCTTATTGCCAAAGAGAGTCAGTTGAACTAGTCTGAAGTGGAAAATGAAAAACTGAGCTGGGTTTTTTATTTGATCTGGAAAGTTTCCAAAAGAAAACGAAGCTAGATAGGCTCCGTAGAGATAAACAATTTCAAAGTAGACAGGATGAGAAACTGTGGGGAAGCTGAGAACAGGTTGTGTAAAACATTCCTGGGTACTAGGTAGCTGAACACATTATTAATGTGGGTTGTATGTGTTTACTGTGTGATATAAGATACACTATTCACCACAATACACAAATTTCCAGTTAATTCCCAGTCTAGTGGAAAGCCTTGGATATGTGTTTGGTTTGGAATGGGATGAATTAACTTGTATCTAAGAGATAAAAGGGTAATGGCATCCAGGGCAGGAGGTGGCAGGGAGAGCTCTATAGAGGAGCCCTGCAGGGTACAGATGGTATAAAGGGGTAAAAGAAAAATAGAAGGGGGCTTTAACCAGGGAACGAGTGTAATACAGAAGAGGAGGAAGGAGCAATAAATAACACTAGGGATATTTGGAAAAGCCATAGAGAAATATATTATAATAAACTTAAGTGATATATATATATTCATACATATATGATAATATTATATGTTATATATATGATATATATATATATATATATATATATATATATATATATATATATATATACATATATATATATGACTATCAATAGTCAGACCCAGCATAAATTCTATTTAGAATAACAATGAAGAGTCCAGCAAGATACCCTTAATGGTGCTTTATCTTGAGGATGACCAACAGTTGTCTACCTAGACTTAAGGCCCACTCAATAGGAGGGAATTCATGTCCAGTATTATTAGCCTAGCCAACCATACATAGAGGGAGAGGTCACAGATCCTATGTTAGAATATATTACTGCCATTTTCCTATCAGTCCATCTTTATGTCCACAGATTAGTGTGACATTCACCTTTCACCAAGAAAGCTCTTTTTTGCAGTAGATAGAGATTATTACAGAACTCTACAACAGGTCAAAATGCAGAGAATAAGTAACCAGTGTGGGTGTTCAGCTCCAAATGTTACAGTGCAACCACTACACTTAAGGCTCAGAGGGCAGAAAGAGTGTAAGAGCCAAAGGACCAAACTGTAAGATTGTAAGAGCCAGGGCTGGAGAGATGGCTCAGTGGTTAAGAGCACTGACTGCTCTTCCAGAGGTCCTGAGTTCAATTCCCAGCAACCACATGGTGGCTCACAACCATCTGTAATAGGATCTGATGCCCTCTTCTGGTGTATCTGAAGACAGCTACAGTGTATTCATATATAATAAATAAACCTTAAAAAAAAAAAAAAGATTGTAAGAGCCAGAGGATCAGGACTCCTGCTGCTAGAGTCTCCTATTCATGACACGGAAACTGCATTCATGAAATCCCAACAATATAGCTGTCTAAACAAGACCTGCACAATGACATTCCAGTGTTAATGGGGGAAATTTGACATGGCCCCATGCCTAGATGAAGAACTATTATGAAATCAGTGGCTGCTGAGAGGAAGAATCAGTCTTCTCTAAGGATGAGTGTCCTGATAGGTTATCCAATCCCAAGTGGTCATCCCTAAACATATCCATTTGAGCAACACTAGATGGACTCAGTAGGTGTGTATCTCCATTTCTGTCTGTCTGCCCGTTTGTCTGTCTGCCCATCTATCTATCTATCTAGAAGAAGAGGCTATGAATTTGAGAGGAAGTAGAGATAGATGCAAGAGAAGTTACATTGAGAGAGGGGTAGAAATAATATATAGTAGTAACATAAGAAATACTAAAAAAAAGCCGGGCGGTGGTGGCGCATGCCTTTAATCCCAGCACTTGGGAGGCACAGGCAGGTGGATTTCTGAGTTCAAGGCCAGCCTGGTCTACAGAGTGAGTTCCAGGACAGCCAGGGCTACACAGAGAAGCCCTGTCTCAAAAAAAAAAAAAAAAGACTAAAAAAAAAAGACAAAAAAAAACAAAAAAAAAGAAATACTAAAAAAATTAAAATTTATAAGGCAATAAAAGGACAATGATAAAAAATGGTGATACAGAGTAAAACAAAGCAGGCATCAAAAAAGCTAAGACAAAATGAGATAAGTCTCTAAGAATCTAGAGACACTTTGAGAAACACTTTAAACTTCCATGGTCTATAGGTTGGTGACCCAACTCAATTTCTCTAGAATTTAAGGAGCTGGGGAATCCAGGAACTAAAAGGTTACATTTCATTATCTTGAAAATTTCAGAGCTATATAATGTCCCATTGCTTAATCAGTGTGTGTTAATACATTTTGGCTCATTCTTTGGTTAAATGAGAGGATTCTTTGTCTTTCTGAACTCCAGGTATGAATTAAGTGTGTCCTGAGTAAATCCATAAACCCAAGGTCATCATAGTGTCAAACCAGCATTCTCTCCTTTGAAATGGCTTTCGATGCCCACTAAAATCTGATGCTGGGTATAGTGGCACATACATTTAACTGGATCACTTAGAAGTAGAGCCAAGCAGTTAGCTGTGAGTTTCAGGTCATCCTAGTCTACATAGTGAGTTCCAAGACAGCCAAAACTACATAGTGAGAGGCAATCTTAAAAAAAAAAAATCAAACCAAACCAAACAACAAACACCCAAACAACAACAAAAGTCAGAGCTCTATAGCACCTGTGCGCACAGCTCAGTGGTGGAGCACCTATCTAGCATATACAAGACCCAAGTGTAAGCCTGGCAATGGTGGGGTGTGCCTTTAATCCCAGCACTTGGGAGGCAGAGACAGGTAGATCTCTGGGATTTTGAGGCTAGGCTGATCTGTGGAGTGAGTTCCAGGACAGGCTACATAAAGAACCACTGCCTTAAAAAAAAAAAAAAAAGAACAACAAAACTATCCAAAGAACAGAGTAGGAAAAGGGAAGGACAGTAAATTTTCAATGGAGAAATTGAAAATACTACATCAAGCAAGTGACAGAGGACAACACTGCCAACCATATCTTTTGGACACTCTGTACTCACATAATGTTCAAAAACAGATGAGGACACTTCTGCCCTAGTTGTCTAACAGAAATACACACACACTCGCACGCACACACACACACACAACCTAAAACCTAAATGAAAACAAAAACCATGCTCTAGTCTAATTATGAGAGAAACATTAGATAAACACAGGTTAGGAGACAACTTGGTCATTCCTACTTGAAACAATAAATGACATAAAAATAAGAAAAGAGAATGAATTGTTGCAAAGAAAAGACAGGAAAACACAATGGCTAAGTTACAAGGCAGCACCCTGAAGTGGAACAGAAAACAAGCATTGGTAGAAAAACTTGTGAAATCCAGAAGAATCCTGAGTTACTTAATAACATATCAATGTATATTTCTAGCTTTGACAATTGTATCATGATACTATGTTAACAGTGGATTAAATGACTAAGGCATATTACAGGAACTCTATATATCATCTTTACACTTTTTTTTTACAAAAATCTTAGATTTTTATAAATCTAGGATTATCTCAAAATTTAAGAAATTGGAAATGAAAACTAGCTATGTCATATAATCCAGCTACTCTAGTCTTGGGAAACATCCAAAGGAATAAAAATCAGCTTGTAATAGAGATGCCTGCATACTTATGAGAATGGTAGCATTATTTGCAATGGCAGAGTGGTACAATCAGTCTGCATACCTAGCAAGAAATGAATTGATAACAAAAATGTATATATACACAATGGAGTATTTATCAGCCAAAATCCTATATAGAAAAATGGATGGAACTGGAGATCATTGTGTGAACAAAATGTGCCAGACTCAGAAAGACAGCTGTCAGTCCAGAAAGTGCTTTCTTGTATAAGGGAGTCATAAAGATAAAAGAACAGATGCTAATATCTGAATTAACCTCTGATTTGGGAGGGAAAGTGGGAAAAGGGGAGAGTGAAAGGGAGGTGTTGGCTTGACATTTCTCGTGGCTTGGCAGAAGTGAAAGAAAGAAAATATAAATTAAATCTACAAAGTCCTTCCTGAGATCCAAGACTTAGAACCCATGGGAAGAATCGGAGGAGGAAGCACTAAACAGAAATGATAGGAAATATCCCTCAGGGCTACCTTTAATAGAGGGGAAAGGAAAAGCATGACTTAGCATATGCTGGGGGCTGCAATAATAGCCCAGGACAGGAAACTGTTGTAATCATGGAATGCGCTACATCTGAGAAATTGGGGAACAAGTGATCAAAAAGCCCTCACTGCCTGGTTTGTGATGCTGTGGGACACAGGGTGGAAGACCGAGTGTCTCCTTGAGACAACGGTTACATAATCTGAGGTAGTATGAGGAAAATCAATACCTGATGAGCTGGCTCAAATGAGTCATCAGGGACCCTGGGTTATCAAGAGCTGAAATCTTTGTGGATGTAAGTGTGACAGGAAGTCAAAAGACAGGCAGTAACAACAGGCCTAGACAGATGAGTGAGAATGTCTGATGCCTACTTCACCAGAATTGGTAGGATTGTGTTCACAGAATAATTAAGAAAACTTGCTTCAGTGTGAACTCTGGGACTGGTGTAAGACTGCAGTTCCTTTGCTGAGTTCCATGGTGGGACATGATCTTTATGAGGTATGGCTTTAGGAGATCTCAGTGACTTTGATAGGCAAATTGAAAGGGTTCATAAGGAGCTAAAGATTCAAGAGGTTATAGGGATGGTGGAAAATGCTGAACAGACAAAAAGATATCTGATTCGCTCAAAGGCAAATGTAGTAAGATTAGTGTTGAGCTAGTTTCTAGAGAAAAATCTGACAGGAAGCCAAATGTTGTGCTTCTGGGTCTGTGAAATACTTTAGAGCCTAAACAATAGTTCACCAAAGGACTGAAAGGAGTAAATGATAGAGGTATACAGGGAAACATTTATGATTCTTACAGTTACACATTCAGAGGGTGCTATATACATTTCTCTCCTGTAAGAAAGTATAATGGGGCCAGATATTGTTCACCCAGCTGAGTGCCCTTTGCAAAGCCAGGTGTGATCGGTAGAGAGAAGGCAACCCTTGCACAGGAGTCTATTAGACCCCCAGAGCAGGCTCTAGCAACAAGCACAGTAGTCACAAACACAGCCCTGCTCCCTTTTGTCCTGGGGGCCAGGTCAAGCAGTGTTAGCAGGCTATGGTGACATCATTAGATCTAGGGGACTGTACAGCAGCTGCATAGCAGTGCTCCGGGCAAGGAAGCTGGCTGACTAATGTAAAATGTCTGTGACTTGTGGAGGGCCTTGTGATGTAAAAAAAACAACCCCCATCACCATCTGATGAATTCCAAGATCAACTAGCAGTTACTTGGAACTTTAAAAAAAATTATGAATTGTGTGTGCATTATACCTGTGGGCATTTATGTGCCACAGGTGCCCCTATGGCCAGAAAACAGCTGTGGTAGCTGACTCCCTTCACCATGTGAGTTCTGGGAATTTAATTTAGGTCATCAGGCTTAGGGCTTGGAGGCAAGACCTTTACCTGCTGAGTCATTTTACAAACCCTTTCCTTGGAGCTCGAAGGTATGACACACACTATATAAAAAGGTTTGAATGCTAACCCTTAAATGTCTTATAGATTTGGAAAAAAACATCTGAAAGAACTGGTGAAAATATCAGTTAAAGATTTTCAAAGAAGATATCATGCTTGGATGAAAAACAAAACAAAACAAAACAAAACAAACCTCCCAGGAACCACAGATTATTGAGTACAGTCCAAAAAGTAGGAATTTCCTGTGAGTTGTTGGTCAAAGAATCCTGAGGTGCCCAAAACAATACAATCTATTGCCACTGCTATTGCATACCATACCTAGAATATCAGACTCAATTTCTGAAGATACCACACTATACACTGTTTATAGAAAATGGAGAAAAGAAGCTGGAACTGAGCTGGACGCTCAAGTCAGTTGTTGGCTGGCTTCCGTGGGCTGTAAGGTGTTCTGCAGGCTGCTGGGAATAGTTGATGGCAAATCTTCTTAGTTATGAACCCTAGATTCTCTCCTCTCAAACTTCTAGGCAAGATGTGCTTACTGGTTAAACAGTGACACAACCACTATGGATGTGACCATCTAGTTTTCCAATTGGATCTAAGGTTCATTCATGCATAGGAAGGAAATATGATAAAACACCATGACCAAAAGCAACCTGGGGAGGAAAGGGTTTATTTCAACCTCTAGGTCCCAAACACAGCCCATCATAAAAAGAAGTCAGGGCCAGAACTCAAGGCAGGAACCTGGGGTCAGGAGCTAATACAGAGGCCATGGGAAAGTTCTGCTTACTGGCTTGCTTCGACAGCTTGTTCAACTTGCTTTCTTATAGAATCCAGGACAAGCAGCCCAGAGGTGGCACTGCCTACAGTGAGCTGGGCCCTCCCACGTCAATGGGAGTCAAGAAAATGCTCTATAGGCTTGCCCACAGAACAACCTGGTGGGTGTAATTTTCTCAGTTGAAGTTCTCTCTTCCCTAATGACTCTGACTTGTGTCAAGTTGACAAAAAACTAGTCAGGTACTGTAAGCCCAGACAAAATCATGTAACTGGGAAGGTCATAGGTCCTAGTAGGGAAGTTACTATTTTGGTTTTGCTTAACAGATATTATATGCTGTCAAGTTATCTTCTACATATATGTTTATGCCCATAGATTACTGCTGCCATCAGGTTTGTTCATAGAGAATAACATTTCACAGGTTGATGGTTACTACAGAGACTTATAACTGGGCAAGCTACTGTGAACAAGTGACTGTTGTCATGACACAGGGGCCCAATGCAAACCTTTGTAAATGAAGGAAAATATTCAGATATGTGTATCACCTCCTCCAGATGCAGGGGATACAGTATAAGAGATGCCATACAGAACGAAAAGGCTGGAAGAAAGAGCACTGTACAGCTGTTTCCTACAAGTTAAGACATTCCCTTTTGAACCTGATGTGGGGCACATTACTTTAATCCTGGTACCTGGAAGGAAGAAGTAGAAGGTCAGGAATTCAAGGTCATCCCCAACTACATAGTAAGCTTGAGACCAATCTGTGTTAGGTGAGATCTTTTCCAGAGGTGGGTGTGGGGAGTGGATATGTGAAAGGGAAGGGAAGAAAGAGAAAAAAGAAAAAAAGGTAAAGGAAGGAAGAAAAAAAGGGAGGAAGAAGGGAGTCTCACAAACTTGGGAACCTAAAGAAACAGGCTCAAGAAACTTTTAAAACTCTCAAGGTAGCTAGGTGTGGTGGTACACACTCTTTATCCCAGGCCTCTGGAGGCAGAGGCAGGCAGATCTCTTGAGCTCCTGGGCAGTTTGATCTACAGTGAGTTCCAGGACAGCCAGGGCTACAAAGAGAAACCTTTACATAAGAGGTAAACAACTGCTGGGAGAGAGGAGGCTCTTTGGTAGAAGCTGCCTTCAGGAAGGGCCGAGAGGACCAGGGCTGCAGTTTTTGTGAATCATTGCATATGCTGTGGTGGGGCTTTCTGGTGATAGACCTACCTCTGAGTTGTGTTTGCTTCTGTAAGTAACCCCAATAAACTCACTGGTTCACCAAGTTAGGCTTGGGTGGAATAATTTCTTTGGCCTGACACAGGTGTTTTAACCAAAATGAACAGACATTTGTTCATATCTCAGGAGCAGTCACACAACACAAGGCCAGGCTTTGTCTTTAAAGAGCTGTCTGTCAAACTAGGGGAGAGAGACATGGCTACATATCTCAGAAATTCGTGATTATGAGAGGGATGTAGCTCAGTTGGTAGAGTGCCTGCCCAGTAAGCATAATACTCTGGGTTTGATTTCCCCGGTACTGCCTAAAGCAGGTACGATGGGTACTCCTGTAATTCCAGTTCCCTAATGACAAAAGACTCTGCAGTCTTAGGCAGGTTTAAGGTCATCCTTGGTCATTGTTAACTATACAGAGAGTTCAAGACCATGTCTAAAAAATAAAAATCAACCCTTAGAAATAGTGATCATGGGAGTGATCACGGAACTTTGTTTATTGCCTTGCTTGTTCTTTGACTATTTGTATTTTTTGACTTGCTTGTTCCTTGACTATTTGCATCTATTGTATTGCTAGTTCCTCAACCCAGAACTGACCCTAATACTTGCATGTAATTAAAATGGTATAAAAGCAAAAAGGAGGAGGGGGGATGGGATAGGGAGTTTTTGGGGGGAAGGAATGGGGAAAGGGGATGACATCTGAAATGTAAATAAATAAAATATCCAATAAAAAACAAAAATAAAAATCAAATACAAGATAGCTACATTTATTTCACAGGATATTTTTCAATATTTTTGGTTTTTGAAACAGGGTCTCACTGTATAGCCTAGGATAACCTCAAATATACAATTTTCCTACCTTGGCCTATCAGGTGTTAAGATATGAGTTTAGCTGTTTTGTTTTCAATTTTTAGAAAATCTTTTCAAAAAGTTAAGGCAGGATGATAACTTGAGTCCATTCATGAGCTCAAGACTAGACAGGTCAACAATAGCAGAATCCTATGTCCAGAATAAATAAAATTAAAAAAAAAGTGTAAAGGTCAATGGGATATGGACACACACATACATACCATACACACACACACACACACACACACACACACACACGCGCGCGCACACACACAGATATATGTTTTGGACAGTGTCTCATATATTCCAGGCTGGTCTTGAACTCATATACCCATGTAACTGAGGATGAACTTGAAATTCTGACCCTGCTACTTGTACCTGTCAGTGTGGGAATTATAGCATCACACCATATCTAGTTTATGGGGTCCAGTGGATCAAAACCAGGGCTTCAGGCATGCCAGGCAAAGTGTAGATTAGTTTTTTAATATGTGTGGGCGTTTTCCCTGCATGTTCTGTGTACCATATATTTCTAGTGCTCTTGAAAGGCAGAAGAGGGTGATGAGTCTTGTAGAACTAAAGTTAGAGACTGCTATCAGTCTGCCATGTGGGTTCCCCAGGTCATCAGGATTGGTAGCAAGCACTTTTACCCACTAAGCCATTTTGCTGGTCCTATGTATTTTTTTTTTTCAACTCCAAAAGCTTTCTTGTAAGCTAAACAGTGGGAAAGTTTGAGCTACAGGAGAAGGCCTCAGTATTAAAGAAAACACATGAAAGTCTGGAATGAATGAGAAGGGGAAGAAACAAACAAGTGCCATGTTCTTTCAGGATTGGAAATTTTGGAAATGGTGGTGTTTTTTTAAAAGCCAGGTGGGGGAAGTTAAAGGTTACTCTGTAGCATGCATCATTCCGAGGCTGAGAAAAAGAAAGTCTTTTTTTTCTTTTCTTTTTTCTTTTTTTTTTTTTTTTTTTTTTTTGGTTTTTCCAGACAGGGTTTATCTGTGTAGTCCTGGCTATCCTGGAACTCACTCGGTAGACCAGGCTGGCCTCGAATTTAGAAATCCGCCTGCCTCTGCCTCCCAAGTGCTGGGATTAAAGGCGTGCGCCACCACCGCCCGGCTAAAAAAAAAAGTCTTAAAAGCTTTTTTTCTTTTTTATATCTTCTTTTCTATACTTTAAATACTTGAATATAATTATAATAGTCAGTATTGCCTACCAATTATGAGTCTGCTGCTGTTGACTGACTTTTCTTTTAGTTTTTGTTGTTATCTTGCTTCTTGGCATATATAGTATTTTATTTATTTATTTATTTTTAGTATTTGCTAGAGTGTGCCATCAGTAAGGGTCTGTACTTTATAGACTTGTCTTAAAGACTATAGGTTTTGTTGGTTTTGGTTTGATTGAAACAGGGTTTATACTGTAACTCTGGTTGACCTGGAACTATGTAGGCTCGGCTGGTCTCAAACTTATGAAAACACACCTGCTTCAGATTCCTGAATGCTGAGATTACAGGCAGGAACTATTGTTTTCAGGTTTTGCCCTGAATTTTATTATTTCTGGTTACTGCTTTTGGGTTTAGTTTGTTTATACTTTTCTAAGACCTTGAGATACATCACCAAGTTATTTTTTTTTGAGGTCTGAACTTTTTTTTTTTCTTTTTTTCTTTTGAGACAATCTCAATCTCTCTCTCTCTCTCTCTCTCTCTCTCTCTCTCTCTCTCTCCCTCTCTCTCTTTCTTTTTTTTTCTTTTTTTGGTTTTTTGAGACAGGGTTTCTCTGAATAGCCTTGGCTGTCCTGGAACTCACTCAGTAGACCAGGTTGGCCTCAAACTCAGAAATCCGCCTGCCTCTGCCTCCCAAGTGCTGGGATTAAAGGCGTGCGCCACCACTGCCCAGCCAGCTTTTAACTTTTTAATAAAAAGCACACATAGATTAAACTAATTTTGTTGTGCCTGATTCTGATAACTTGTGCTTTCATTTTTATTTGTTATAGGAATTCTTTAAAAAATGTTTAAAACAGTATTTATTTTAATTGTGTCTGTGTGTATTCATCAGAGAGCACAGAGATTCCTCAGGAGCTAGATTTACACTCAGTTTTTAAGTGGTGAAATGTGGGAACTGAACTTGGGTTCTCTGTAAGAACAATGCCTGCTCTTATCAGCTAAGCCATCTCTTTCCAGAACAGATTCTGTGAAATCCTAAAACTTCTTCCTTGGGTTTCTCAGTGACCCAATGTTCATACAAGAGTCTACTGTTCACTATCCAAGTGTCTGCAGAGTGTTTGTGGTTTTTCTTGTTACTGATTTCTAGTTTTATTCCACTGTGATCTGATAAGAGATAATACATTAAGTCTTTATTTGTTAGACCTAAAATATGATATATTTTAGAGTAAGGTGCATGTGTAACTGCTGCTGTCATGTATTCTTCAGATGTTGGATGGAACTGTTTTTGTATCTATGTATTAAGCCCATTAGATCTACAGTGTAGTTTAACTCTCAAGTTCCTTTGTTGAGTTTTAGTTAATGCCTATCTATTGATGAAACTGCCTACAATTCTATTTCTCTATCAGGACCAATATGTTCCTTTGTGTCCATTGGTGTTAAATTTTTACCAGGTTGAAGCTTCAGTGTTTGGTTTACATATATTTACAATGTTATCCTCTTTCCTCTCTCTTCTCTCTTCCCCTCTCTCTGTCTCTCTCGGTCTAGAATGGCTTGGAACTTGCTATGTATCTTAAGCTGGCCTTGACTCATGACAATCTTCCTGTCCTCAGTCTTCCAACTACTTGGATTGAGGTACTGTTCCAGCTTTGTAGTATCTTCATTTTTCCCAAAATATTTAAATTATGTGTATGTGTGTCAGTATATATGTCACAAGTGCAAGTGCCCATGGAGGCCAAAGGCATTGGATCTGTAGCTATAGACAATTGTGAGCCTCCTAAAGTGGATGTTGGAAATGGAACTCGGGTCCTCTGGAAGAACAGTACACACACTTTTAACTATTGAGCCATCTCTCCAGCCCTATAATATCTTCTTTATGAATTGTTCCTTTTGTTAGTATATACTGGCCTTCTTTATGTTTTCTAATTTTGTCTTTGTCTACTTCATTAGATATCAGAATAGCAGCTATGCCAGCTTGCTTTA
Source organism: Grammomys surdaster (assembly GCF_004785775.1). Lineage (NCBI taxonomy): Eukaryota > Metazoa > Chordata > Mammalia > Rodentia > Muridae > Grammomys > Grammomys surdaster. Next base: position 1,882,776 of record NW_021604658.1, on the reverse strand, counting down.
TGATCCATTTGCTTGGTAAATTTTATCCCAGTCTGTCTTTACCAGTGAATTGAGTTTCTTAGGAACAACAGATAAATGGACTTTTAAAATCCAGTCAACTAGTCTGTCTGTCTGTCTTTTTTTTTTTTTTTTTAGTGTCTCATCAGGTAGGCCCACTGGCCCGGAACTTGCTATGAAGACCAGGCTGGCCTCAAAGTCAGAGAGATCTACCAGCCTCATAGCTGTGCATCTTTTAAATGAGGAATTAAGACCATTTGGGATTGTTATTTACAGTGTATATTAGTTACTTCTGCTGTGATAGGATACCCTGACAAAGAGCAACTGAGGGAAACCAGGGTTTATCTTGGCTTATATTTTTAGAGGTGATTGTCAACCATGGTGGAGTATGTATGGCAATAGAAGCATGAGGCTTGCCTGGCAGTAATGAAGCAAATTATCACATTTCCTGAGCACACAGGAAGCAAAGAAAGAGAACAGGAAGTGAGGTGAGGCTATAAAACTCCCAACCCACCCCCAAAGACATACTTCCTCCAGCAAGGCTCCATCTCTAAAAGGTTCCATAACATTCTCAAAATAGTGTCACCAACTGGTAACCAGGTGTTCAAATGCATGACCCTAAGGAAGGAGATTTCTCATTCAGTTACAACACAGAATAGAGATGTTTGTTAATTCTTGTAGTGTTTGGTTACGTTTGTGGTTGGTTGGATCATTATTATATTTCTTCCTATTTGCACTAGGGGTTAATTAGGTAGTTTGTTGGACATGGTGGATTCTTTCCTAGTTCTCATATTCACCTATATTTTTTTCATGAAATGCATTCTTTTGCGTGTTCTATGATTAAGATTTTTCTCCTGTTTATGATACCTTTGTGTATTTTCTGCATTGCTGGTTTGGGTACCATGAATTGCTTTAGTTTATGATCATCTTAAAATTTCCTTATTTCTCTGTCAAGCTTTACCTTTTTTTGAGGTCATGCTATGTAGCCCTGACTGGACTATAGCTCAGTACGTAGATCAGGTTGGTTTATAATTCACAGAGATCTATTGGCCTTCGTGAATTATACTGAGTTATATTATTACTGAGTGCTGTGATTAAAGCACCACACACAGGGAATTTTAAATGTTTAAAAAGTGTGTGTGTGGGCTGGAGAGATGGCTCAGTGGTTAAGAGCACTGACTGCACTTCCAGAGGTCCTGAGTTCAAATCCCAGCAACCACATGGTGGCTCACAACCATCTGTAATGAGATCTGATGCCCTCTTCTGGTGTGTCTGAAGACAGCTACAGTGTATTCATATATAATAAATAAATCTTTAAAAAAAAAAAAGTGTGTGTGTGTGTGTGTGTGTGTGTATACATGTGAGTGTGGGTGTGTGTGTAGGTGAACACTATTCATACAAAGATAAAACAAACGAAATGGAAGACATGAAAATGCAAGAGATATAATAGGAGGAGGAGTTGGGGGCCTAGAGGATGGATATGACCAAAATAAATTGTATACATGTACAAAATTATCAAATAATAAACAAAAATGTTATAAAAAGACAACCTTAGGCCCAGTGAGATGGCTCAGCAGATAAATCAAGCTTGATGACCTGAATTAATCTCTGGGTTCCACATGGTAAAGGGGAGAAGATTTCTATGAAACTATCCTCTGACCTTCCCAGGAACACTAGGCAGGAACATGTACGCTCTTCTGGCTCCCACTGACATCAGGCGCTAATGTGCACCCAAATACATACAGGTAAAACACCCACAAACAAAACAGTATTTTAAAACTCTGCTTTTAGTGATGTGCTTGTGTGTATGTGCATGTGAGTGAAGTGCCCAGGGAGAAAGGTGAGGCGGAGCTCAAGTAGTTACAAGTAATCTGATGTGGATGGATCTGAACTGTGACCCTCTACAAGAGCAGTTGAACTCTTTAGTTGCTGACTCATCTCTTTAGCCACAGTAAAAGATTAAAAAAGACTTATTACTGCTGGGCATAGTGGCTTTAATCTCAGCACTGGGGAGACAGAGGCAGCTAGATTTCTGTGAGTTTGAGACCAGCCTAGTCTATACAGTGAATTTCAGGACAGCTAGGGCTATGTAGGGAAACCCTGTCTCAAAAAAAAAAAAAAAGACTTATTAATAATGAAAAATACATAAACAAAATCAGATAAATCTAAGAAGTGGAATTAAAAAAAAACCCAAAGAATTTAAATATAAAGTCAAAATACTACTAAAAGTTAACATTAAGAAAATGGAGGATTCATGGGAGTGATCACGGAACTTTGTCTATTGCCTTGCTTGTTTTTTGACTATTTGTGTTTATTGTCTTGCTTGTTCCTTGACTATTTGCATCTATTTTATTGCTAGTTCCTCAACCTAGAACTGACCTTGATACTTGCATGTAATTAAAATGGTATAAAAGCAAAAAGGAGGAGGGGGGAATGGGATGGGGGTTTCTAGGGAGGGGAAAGGGGGAAAGGGGATGACATTTGAAATGTAAATAAATAAAAAAATAAAAAATAAATAAAGGGTGAAAAAAAATAAAAAAACCAACCAATCAACCAAACAAACAAACAAAAAAAGAAAATGGAGGATGAGAAAGAAAAAAATTACTTGATAATGATAAATATATAAACAAAATTAGATACATAAATGTATAAAAAAGAATAAAAAATAAAAACATAAATCCTTTACAAATATAAGATTGAGCCAGGGAGATGGCTCAGTGGGTAAAAGCACAAATCATACAAGCCTGAATACTTGAATTTGTTCCCTAAAACCCAAGTAAAAAGCCAGATTCAATGTCATGAATCAGGAATCTTAACAATTCTATATTGAGATGGGAGGCAGAGACAGGAGAATTGCCAGCATAGCACAGCAACAAAAACAAGAGAGATCCTGCCTCAACAAGGAGGAATGTGAGAACCAATTCCCACAAATTGCTTTATGGCGTCTACAAGTATGCTGTGGCATGTGGGTACCTGTAACTTACATACATATACATAAAAATAAAACTTCAAAAGGTCAAAATGTTAACTAGCATAGAATAAAAGGGTATGAGAACATAGGCACAATAAAAAAAAATTAAGTGACCTTTCTGAGTCTTTGAGAAGTAGTGGAGGCTTCATGTGTATGATTTGAATTTGTAGACTTTTGTCTTCACTGTTTATGATGAGGTTATCTAGGGAAGTACAGATTCTGCCAGGATTTTCTTCACTTTAGTCATTTCCTCTTTACTAGGGATATACCCGATCATACTTAGTATTGCAGTATATTGGCTGGATTCTCCAACTCTCCCAAGACTGTCCAGTTTGTATACTCTTGGATGGCTTTAGGTTCTAGCCAGGGTCTGACAACTGAGTACATTGAAAGTACAGGAAACAAGCATAGTACTGAACTCTGTACAGGAAGACTTGTCCTGCACTTTGAAAATGCACTAAGCTTTAAATACTCTATCAGCTGAATAAGGCTGTGGATGTAACAGAGCCCACTGGAGCTTCAGAGTTCCCAGTCTTTACAGAAGTGAACTTTGCAGAGGCCTCAGACTCAGGCTACACAGTTATTCCCAGAGTAGGACTACCTCTCCCCATATGCTTCACTTTTGTTTTTGTTTTTGTTTTTCAAGACAAGGTTTCTCTGTATAGCCCGGGCTGTCCTGGAACTCACTCTGTATACCAGGCTGGCCCCGAACTCAGAAATCCACCTGCCTCTGCCTCCCAAGTGCTGGGATTAAAGGCGTGCGCCACCACTGCCCGGCTATGCTTCACTTCTTGAATCAATCCTTTGGCCTCCTGAACTCTTTTACCCTGGGGTTGTGGCAGGTTGACTTCAAGCTCCTTGATTGTGATTGCTCCTTATTCTTATACCCAAATTAGTTCAATGTTCAATATGTTCTCCCCCAAGATGGAACCAAGCCACAGTCCTCTGAGACATGGTGAGTGACAAAACAGAAATCTGAAGAATCATTCTGACATAAGAACCTCTGGCTGGATTGGAAGCTAAAGAGAGCTGTGTACTACTCTGCTTACTTTTTGGGTAAGGCCTCTGTTTCTCTCTTCCTTGGGTGAGGGCTCTGTTTCCTTCTTCCTAGGCAGGGAGCTCTATGCAGCTGGACCCTTATCTGTTGAGTGGCCCTGTTTTTTCTCCCTTTGTGAGTTTTCATTGTGCTTCCTCAGATTCTCTTTGGAATAGTCTATTAAAATGTTGTCCAGTCTTCTCATTCCCTGTATCACATGGAGTTGGCTTCTAATTTGCCATCTTACCTGAAATCTAATGTTTCTGCTTTTTTAGATAATACTTTTGATGTAAGAGCAAACATAGCAGAATAATCAGCTTCCCAACCCTCCACTCCAATCTTTTATATGCCAGAGTATCACTATATAGTCCTGATTGGTCTCTAGTTCAATTAGTTAGCCTCAAACTTTTGGTACTCTGCCTCCTGAATACTAGGATTACAGAAATGGACTACTATGTCCAACTTTAGAATAGTCAGCTTTGAAAGAAAGCTAAGTAGCCATTAAATGCCTTTTAAAGATAGTAAACATTCATAAATTGAGGTTTTTAGTAGTGTTTATTCCTTGTTTGGGGATTGTGGCACTAGTTAAAAAGACTTATTTAAGTATTCTTCTCAAACTGGAAACATGAGGTTGTATTTCAGCAGCTACTATCTTTGGAACTTGAGGGCTGTGTTTCCCTCTTCCTAGGCAGGGAGCTAATCCCAGTCTTTCTTTACAAAGAGGATGACAAGTTTCCTTCTACAAGTCTACAATTTCACTGTAAGCTAAAGGAAGACTCAAGTTGTCTTTATTATTTCAAGTAATTAAGAGTACTAAAACCTGTTTCAATCTGGCCAACATTTTCCTCTCCAAGAACTGTTTCCAGAATGGGATATTTTTTCTTGTGTATATATTTTATATACATCTGGTAAAGTGCCTTCTGTTAATCCCTAAGGTTACTATGAAAGTCAATCACAATTTGATCCTGATTTAAAAATATGAAAATACTGATGTTCAGGACTTATTTCATGTCCATCACATTAAAAGAGGTTTTTGTTTGGAAAGAATTTGGTTTACAAGCAATATGCAAGAGAACAAACCATCGAGTCAAAAGAACTAACATTTTCCTCATTTTTTTTTTTTTACCATAGGAGTTCTCTCTTGGTATACATTTACGTGTGTGTGTGTGTATGATAAATCAAAGGTCTAACACAGTATTTCTGTTGATTAAAGCAATCACAAAATTCTACCCATGCTCCAGAGATAGAAAAATAATTTCTATAAATCTAGCTTTACAAAAATGTATAAATGTTTTAAAAACACCCTTTTTTTCTGAGATATTTTAAAAGTATACTGCATAATGTCTTTCTCCTCTAAATAAACTCAGTATATATTTATTAATAACAGGATTTTGGTTAAAAAATTTCAGGAAGAAGGTAGGTTGTTACTACCAGTATTTGTGGAGATGATTTCTCTTCCCCTTTAGTCTCTGCAGAACTTTTTGACTGATTTAATGGCTAGAATGCAGCAGAGGTGATGCTGGGTTGACATCAGAAACTCAGTCTTAAAGGCAATGCTGTGCCTCACCCCCTATCTCTCTCACCTCAGCAATCTAGCCATAATCTGGTGATTGAAGCACAGTATGAGGAAGCACAGTATGGTGCATGAGGAAGCACAGTAGGCAGTTGGTCTAGATGACAGCTCCAATTATAGTCTCAGCTGACAACCAGCATCAAGTATACGATTGATTCATAAGACCTCAGTTCCTAGTTCTTGACCCATCACAGCTAACAGAACATCACGGAACAGTGGTTAACTAACCCCAAAGAGTCTTGCTCAACTGGAGATTTATAAGTAAAATAAAAGTTATTGTTTTAAAGGTAATTTTTTTTGTGTGTGCAGCAATGATGATTCAGAATACCACAGCAGAGAATCACAGACATACTCATTTATATAAACAAAGAATTTTCTATTAGAATGTGATTTTGATTTCAGAGGTAAGATTAAGCTGGATGTTCCCATTTATGGCTATGATCCTAGCACTAGGGAGGCTGAGACAGACTGCCATGAGTTTGAGTCTAGTCAGTATTATAGAGACCTTGTCTCAACAAACAACCTAATAGGATAAGAACTAATGCTGCAGCATCGAGGATGAAGAAAATTCTGTTCATCTATCAGGACATATGTGCCTTTTGAGAGTCAACTGCTAGAACGCACTGTCCTTATATCAGTATATATGAAATTTGAGTTAATAAATGTACACAATGACCTGTTAACTACAATTAAAGCATGTCCTTTTTATTTTTCATTCTTTATGTACAGAAACTAGATGATTTGGAATAATTTAGCAGCTTTTAGCCAGAAAGAATACCCATTAGGAAAGTGTCTTAGGGTTTTTTATTTGACAATACACTATGACCAGAAAGCAAGTTGGGGAGGAAAGGGATTATTTGGCTTACACTTTCAGATAATAATCCCTCACTGGAGGAAGTCAGTAAGCAGAACCTCTCCATGGACTCAGCATTAGCTTCTGCTTCTAGGTTCCAGCCCTGCTTGACTTCCTGTCCTGATTTCCTCCAATGATGAATTATGATCTGGAAGTGTATGCCAAAATGACAGTATATGGTCAGAGCTCCTAATCAGAGTACAGTTTGTTTTGGTGGGGGATATTTGAACCCTTTTCTCAAAGACTTTTTGGAATAGTATTTACGGGCTACTACCTTAAAATTTTTGAATGGATTGGGTTGTGAATGCTATCCACTAGTGTATGAAAAAGCTTGGGTTTAACAATGTCCCCTAGTGACATCTAGGTTGAAGTTCATGGATAATGAGAAACCTAATTTCAAACTTTATCATTTATCTTTTGGACAAGTTAAATTAGATTTCATTTACTCTCTCTCATTTTATAATAATGTTCCATAAATGTCTTTTACAAGTAGCAGTGCATATATATGGAACATCTGACATTATGTCAGGTGGCTTTTTTTCCACAACTGGTTGAATACTGTTATATCACATGAGTTATCTTAAAAGGAATCCAAACTTAAAACAAACAACCTCTTATATTTATTAAGTAGAGAAATTTTTGGTAATAATCTTTCTGTACATTTATATTTTCTCATAATTTTTTGGGAGGGAGTGGTAGTGAGACAAGGTCTCAGGAAGCCTAGGCTGGCTTCAAGTTCCTTATGTAGCCAAAGTTGACCTTGAACTTCTTATCTCCCTGCTCTGCCTTCTGAGTGCTAAGATTATAAGTACACATCAACCACTATGCTCCATTTTATCAATTCAACTTTTAAATACTTTAATGCTGTTCCAATGGTCTTATTTTCTTCAAGCTCACCTAACTTACTCTAATAATGACAATAAGTACTGGTATAGCAACCTGAAAGGGTAATTTTAACATCTGCTCTCTGCTACAGCAGGAGTTTATGTTCACTGTTGAATAAGAAGATATTACAGTTTGTGGTAATAACTCTTTCTTAATGTTTCCACTTAGGTGATAATTTTTCTTGGTCTCAGCCCCAATTTTGTCATTTTCATCAACAAGAATATATTTCTCTGCTATGAGTCCAACTTTCTCCTCGAGATGACATTTATTTCAAGTAGCATTACAAAATATGTGATCTATTCTAGAATACTTAGATATGAGTGGACCTGGGCATTTTATTATCTTACTCTTTTTATAAAAGTTCTCTGTGTGTGTATCTCTAAAACACACACACACACACACACACACACACACACACACACACACACACACGCCCCTTATGCATGTGAAGGTCAGAAGGCAATTTGGTGGAAACCAGCTCTCTCTTTTGACCTTATGTGTGTCTTAGTATTGAACTCATGCCATCTAGGCATGGTGGCAAGTGGCTTTACCAGCTGAGCTATCTTACTCACCTAGCACCTTACTCTTTAGAATGACATTTAAGGTGTATACTGTCCCTAGGACTTCCTGTCAGGTGCTGCCATTTACTGCTTAAATGCTACAGCAAAACAGAAATCTGACAAAAACCAATGAAACACTTGAACACTGTAAGCATTCAATTACTTATAGTTCTTAACAAGTGTTAAGTGTACCTTGCTGGTTAATAATGGACTTTGTTCTATAAGTTGCTTTAATAGCTAGCTTTGATTTCATTGTGCCAAAGGCATCTCTGATGAGAATAAGCTTCTCTGAGTTCTCTTTTATATCCTGTGCCTTCATTCATGGCATGTTCTTGCCTCTTGCTTTCCTACCTTACTGGCGTTGCCTTCTCAATCTTCTTTGTAGTTCCTCACCTTCCAGGATCCTGGTTATTTTGTTTTATTGAGACAGGATCTCTCTAGTAGCTGTAGCTGTCCTGGAGGTATGTACACCAGGCTAGTCTTGAACCCACAGAAATCCACCTATCTCTACCTCTCAGTGCTAAGGTTAAAGGTGTGTGCTACCATGCCCAGGTCAGAACTCTTGTTAAAATCTTTAATTACTAGGTTAATATGGTGGCTCACACCTGAAATCCCAGCATTTGGTGGGCTAAGGCAGAAAACCTGTAATGAGTTTGAGCCCAGTCTAAACTATATAGTAAGTTTCTGGCTAGCCTGAACTAGACTAAGACTGTTTCATAGAACAAACAAAAAAATCCCATTCCTTTGGGAGAAGACTATGTCTTTTGAAATATTCTAGACAGATAGACATCTTTAAATACCATCAACTGCTAATGACTTCACTCATATCTCCAACCTGGACCTTTTCTTACTTCATACTTAAAACTCTATTCAAGCCTGCTATTGGTGGTGCATACCTTTGATCCCAGCACTTGGGAGGCAGAGGCAGTAACCTCTGTGAGTTAAAGGACACACACATACACACACACACACACACACACACACACACACACACGGGGGCGGGGGGGGGGGGGGAGAGAGAGAGAGGGGGGGGCGAGGGAGGGGGAGGGGGAGGGAGAGGGGGAGGGAGTTAGTTCTAGGACAGCTAGGGCTATACAGAGAAACTGTATTGAAAAACAAAACAAACAACCCCCCACAAAACTCTATTCAAAATTTCAACTTGGATGTCTAATAGGTATCTCAAATATCACAGATGAGTTCCTGCCCTTGAACCATAAACTTTCTCTTCCCATTGTCTTCCTTACTTCAATAGCAATTCTATCTCTCAAATTACTGACACTGTCAACTTTGGAATAATCCTTGACTATTCACCCATCCCAATCTATACTCTGGACACATTCATATGGCATTTATGTGTATATGTGTGCTCATGCACAGAGGCCAGTATGTGTCTTCTATTACTCTCTATTCCTTCAAGGCAGGTTCTCTCTGTGTACTTGGGGCTCACCTTCTCAGCTAGGCTAGAGGCTAGTAAACTCTATTAATCCATATGTCTACCCATTTCAGAGTTGGGATTACAGGTTTGGACATGATGCCTGGCTTAGTATGTGAGTTCTGGGATCTGAACTCTGATTTTATAGCAAGTACTTTTAACCACTGAACCATTATCTCCAGGCGAGTTGGCTCTTATTACAAAATATCTGGAATACAGCCTTTTACCCATAAATCTCATTGCTTGACGGGAGTGGAGATGACATCCTAATCTTGTTCTTTCTCTTCTCATTCCAGATTCTGTGTACTTGTGTATATATATACTGGAAAATATATTATTTCAAAATAGCTGATCTGTGGATATAGTTCAACGATGAGAATGCTTATCTATCATACAAGTCTTGGGTTTGATGCTCAGCAACATTAAAAAAAAAGTATGACATATTTTCCACTAGGAACTCTGCAATAGCATCCTAGTTTCTAAAGTATAAGAGCCAAAGTCTTAGGAGGAATGGCTGATATTCATTTCCCTTGCTGCAGCCATGCTTGCTTCTTTGTTGATTACACCTGTCAAAGATGCTTCACTGTCTTCCCTTAGCTATCTACAGGACTTTTCACTTGTCTCCTTCATACTTTTGCACCCTGCCATTCTACTTTACATTGCAACTCTGGTCTCAACATTTCCTGTCTCCTCTGGAATTTTTTCCATAGAATATCCTAACCACTATTAATTTTCTATGACTTTTTTACTACTAGAGCATAAAATCCATGTGGGAAGTTTTACCTTGCTCAATTCTAACAAATAGTAGGCACTCTGGATTTGTTGGCATGAATAAAAGGCTGCTTTCTTACTTGTCCTTTAAGAGTCACATCCCACAGGCTTTCCTCCTTTACCCTACTACTTTGATTTGGACTAATACCTTTGTCTACTGTAGGTTTCCACACTGCCCTATACTTATCTTGGTTATAGTAATTCTAAAGACAAAACAACACATATACAAACACACACACACACACACCCCTTCACACACACCCCTTCTTCTGGGGCTGGCAAGATGGTTCATTGGAAAAGGTACTTGTCAGCAAGCTTAACAACTTATTTGATTTTGGGAATCCACATGGTAGAAGGAAAGATCTAACTCTCAAAAGTTGTTCTATGACTGCAACAGACTCAACAGAAGCGCCATGGCAGAGTCAGGCTTGCATGCACACACACACATGCACACATGCACACACAAAATTAAACCAGAAAACTTTTTTGTATTCATTATGACTTAGCACACAAAAATTTCTTTATACATATTAAAATGAATTACTTTCAACATCCATAGTAAATGTTAGAGCAGTGGGAAAATACTGAGTAGGTACAAGTGAAGGCCCAGCCAACATCCTCTTTTTAACATTAATTTCCTTCCTCCCTTCTAGGAAATCCACATTTGATTCTCTCCTTTACCTTTACCAGAGTACAGAACTTACACAGAATTCCAAACAAAAGGTTTTGTCCAAATGCTATTTTCTGGCTTTTTTCTTTTCCTTTCTTTTCTTTTGTTTTTTTTTGAGACAGGGTTTCTCTATGTAGCTCTGGCTGTCCTAGAACTCACTCTGTAGACCAGGGTGGCCTAGAACTCAGAGATCTGCCTGCCTCTGCCTCCCAAGTGCCAGGATTAAAGGTGTGAGCTACTACCACCTGGATTATGTCTTATTTTCTAGCTTTTAAGAATCTATTTAGAGGAAAATACTAGGATCAATTAGGTTTTGGATGTTAATTATTGTATCAAGCAATACTATCAATAAAAAAGTTCACCTATTATGTAACTTCCTAAGTCTTTTAAAGATTCCAGTTATTTTTTTCTGTCTTTACTTCCACTGGAATTACCTGAAAGTTTGCAAATTATAGCACAACCATTGGCTGTTAAATGCCTTTTTGTAAGTGGGAACATATCTGTCTCAGGTTTTTCATAAGTGCATGTATGCCACACGTGTAGGTGCTAGTGGAGGCTAGATGGCATCAAATCCCCTGGAGCTGGAGTTACATGGGTGGTGAAAACTGAACTCAGGTCCTCTGGAGAGCAGGAAGTGCTTGTAAACATGAAGTCATCTTTTGTGGTCTGATAATTTGTTCATTATTATATCCTTGAGTATCACATAGCACAGGTGGGCCTAGAACTGGATGCAGTTAAAGATGACCTTCAACTCCCAATCCTACCTTGACCCACCATGTGCTGAGATTTTACAAGTGCAGGCCACATACTCCATAGCAGAATAGTTACTGATTAAGAAGAGATTCAGAGCCTAGGAAGGAAAAATAATTAGAAAAACAAAATACATGCACTGGCTTTTTATGCATGTTTAAAAGAATGACAATCTAAAAAGAACTAGGATCATTGAATAGAAAAAAAAATCTGAGATACAGGAATGAATGAAATAAAAAAAACCCTGCAGTTCAATATGTAGACTACAGAGGATGTATGTAAGAGTACAATATTATATACATGGAAAATACAGTGTGTGTGGAGTCATGAAAAACACCTACCTTAGGGAGTAAGACTCAGTGAAGTAGTGCAGTTTACATTGTAGACACTTGAATACCAATTTTAAAAGTGGTTTTTGGAGATAAGGTCTTACCATTTAGCCATGGCTGGCCTGGAACTTGGAATTCTGCATACCTTTGCCTCTCGAGTGCTAGGGTTAAAGGTGTGTGCTATTGTACTCGGCAGAACATATTTTTTGAGATGTATTACCTGCATAAAATAGCTGAAATGATATACTGCAAATACAATTATGAGTGTCCATCTTCAAGCTCTGTAAGCTATAAGGTAACAAGTCCATAATACTGAAAATCAGTTCACTTACTGGATAGTCAGACTTCATAGGGCACCAGCCTCTCTGGCAGTCAAATTACTCACAGATCAGGTTGGTCTACCCCTCTTTATTATATTGGCTTTTCTCTATTATAGTTATGCTTCTTTGGCAAGTACTAAAATGACTCTGACCTCCTCTTATGCCATTCTCCAGGAATACAAACTAAGGAACATTGTCATTTATGTTGCCCACTCAGAAGCACAAATGACACACTAATCTCTCATGTTTTAAATCTTTGTGCAGATAACCTTTTCACAGGCATGTAATTACAGCTAAAGGAATGGTTTCCTAAGTACAACTTAATGCTTAAAGTGAGGTAGCTGGCCAACTCTTCCATGGATTAAGTGAAATTGAACAAAATGATTAATAGAATTCCTTCAGCACGACAGGAAGACTTTACATTTTCTGCATCATCAAACATAAGTATTATATCAATTTTAAGTTATAGGGAGATTTGTGATACAAACCAGAGGCAGATTCTTATCTCAGCTTAACATTTAAAATTCTCATCAGACATAACTATTCTTACTGCTTTCTTCAATAATGTGCAATTTAACTCAAAGGGATTAATTCATAATAGAATGAAACAGTTTTATGATCTTCGGGAGAAGCCAGGCCTCAAATCCAAGAATAAAATCTTTTTTGTATATATTATTTTGTGTTTTGAGACAGGGCATGTTATGTACACCAAATTGGCTTTGAACTTTGTGACTCTCTAGCCTCTGTGTTCCATGTATGGGATTATAGGTGCAAGCTGACACTCCCAGGAAAGGATAAAGTCTTGAAAGTTCCTGTGTGTTAGCATTACTTTAAACTTGATTAAGTTTTAATCTAGTTTTTCCTGATGTTTTTTGAGGTACTCATAAGACAAATTCTAACAATAGTCCCAGCATTCAAGTGGGGTAGTTCCACAAGGGGAGAAAATAATTTGCTTTGAATCCACTGTAATTCAACTGTGCAGTTATACACCCACACCCATGCTTAGTAAAGTGAGATCATCTTAGTGTACTATTTGGTAAAGTGATAATGCATACTGTATCTTGCATTTGAACTCTTAAAGGATTTTTGCTCCTCATAGCTGAAATCTTTAGTTTCCCTTCAAAATAACCTAATTCAGAATTCATACTGTACAGGATGACTTGTTTTGTCTGAGGACACACTGAACGGATAACATGGAAATTAAAGGGTTTGGAATATATCCCCAACCTCCTGATTCATGGGCTTTTAGTAGTACAACTAATCTCAGGTCTTATTAACTGCCTCAGAGAACTGGAAAGGGCAGTGTTGTGACTAAGGCTGCCACGCTGTAGATCTGGTCTGCCAGGAAAGGTAAGTAGAGAAACACCTTTCTCTGACAGGGCATGTGACAATCAGTAGGCTTCCGGAACTGAAATCCTTTTGCTGGCCCTAAAGTATCTAATTGGCACCTACAGTCTACTCTAATCCAAATAGTTATTGTTTTCAATGTTGATTCCTTATTGAGGAGCTTCATGTTATGACTTTCTTGGTGAAGACAGATACCAATTAGAGTTAAAATGAAAGGAAATTCGAACCAGGTATGGGGACCAGGTATGCTTCCAATATCTGGAGGCAGAGACAGGAGGATTGCCACAAGTCCCAGCCCAGCCAACCGCTAGAACTTGTCTCATTGCCCCCTGCCCAACCCAGAAAAAGGAAATTGAAAAAAATCCATTGTATTTACACACCACATTTTGTTTACTATCTGATGACATTTACTTTTAAAATTTTGACTATTGTATATACTATTGCTATAAACACTGAGTGCATAAATAGCTGCTCACACATCCCTTTAAAGACATACTTGGTAGTATGTACTCAGAAGTGGAACTGCTGAACCAAACGGGGAAGCCTGATACGCTACAACACAATGAGGCATGTTAAGCGAAATAAGCCAGTCACAGGAGAAATGTTGTTGCCTTGAGGAACTAGCATTACTGTTGAGTGAAAAAGTTTTTAGTTCTCTACTAGATTAAGTAGTCCTTAAGATAAACTAAGGCTGCGTAACGATGTAAATGTTCTTAATGCTACTAAATTCACACTTAAAAAACCATAATATGCATTTTAAAGCAAGCTACTCTGTCTTGAACTGTCTCATTTCTAGAGGGCAAGTGTTTGGCTGAAGTATGAAGGCGGCAGGACTGGGTGAGGTGGTGCTTCTTGTAGAACAGTACATGGAAAGTGAGGCATGCGAATCTCCAAGTTTGAGGCCAGCCTGGGTTACAAAGCAGAACCTTGCGTCAGAAACAAACACCCCAAACGAAACATCCAAGGCGGCTTAAAAAATTGGGGGAGGGAGGCAATTGGTTCAGAGGGAAGGAGATGGGCCGACATAATGGCTGGGCCTCTCAAAGAAAAGCTAAGGCAGCCGCGTCCGGAGAATATGAAGGCGCAGAAAGTAAAATAATTCTGTGACAAGGTTCACTGCCCTGTCCTTAGGATCCATCTACTAGAAGAAAAAAAAATGGTATCTTCTCAGAGAAGCCTTGAGATTCTCATCTTCCACTGCAGCCAACATCCCCTGGACGTTAGGGCTTTCCCGCCTGCCCGCTCCTTTGTCGCCCGCACCGCTTTCCTCAGACCCCTGCTCCCTAATATTCCCCGAGTCTTCCAAGGTGGGTCTCGGCCACCGCAGCACCAACCGTCATCGCTCCGGCCCCGCCCGTCGAACGCCAGAACGTGGGGGCGGGAAGAACCGTCCTCGGGCGCCCCGGAAGTCACTGCCCTCTTGGCCAGCTGAGCGCCGCGGCGGGATTCGAGGCCTAGGATTGGCGGGAAGACGAGGATGACGCGCTACGTGAGGCGAGGCCGCCCCGCCCCTGCGCTCCTGCGCGCTGTTAGCGTGGGGTGGGGCGGAGCGTGGCCCCGGGCGGCCATTACCCGGAACAGTCGCCGGCCCTCGGGTCAGGTGACCCGCGGCGGTGCTGGCGGGAGGTGGGGGAGGACGGAAGGGAGGAGAGGAGGAGTGAGGAGAGACGCGAAGGGAGGAGAGCGAGAAGGGCGGAGTAGGAGGGAGGGGAAGGGGGCGGGGTGGGAGCGGGTCACGTGACTCGGCATGGAGGCGGCGGCGGTCGGGAGGAGTCGCTGGGGCAGAAGCCGCACTTGTTAGTGTTGGGGGAGGAGGGGGCCGGGGACGCCGACACCGTCAGCCGGCGACGCCGCGAAGAAGGCGGGAAGGGGGTGGGGGCGAAACCAGGCTCCGACCCCCGGCCGAGGGGATGAGGGGAGCATGGGCGCCAAGGAGTCACGGATCGGATTCCTCAGCTACGAGGAGGCGCTGAGGAGAGGTGAGGGGGAGGGGTCGAGTGAGCTGCGGGGAGGCCAGCGCGGAGCGCCCGGGGGTGGGTGGCCGGAGGGAGGGGAGGCTGGAGCGTGGGGTGCCTGGCGAAGGACCGAGAGGCCAGTCGTGGGAATATCGAGGGCAGGGAGGTGGAGGGGGAGCGGTGTTTGGGAATTGGGGCGCTAGGGGAGGGGGCGAAGCTTTCGGCAGTGACGGGGGTACCGGGCGCTGGCTGGCCATTGCCTGTGCGCTCGGGTGGCGTTGTTATCTTGTCTAGGTGCAGGGAAGCCCTGACCATCGCTTCTAGGGTGGCTCAACCCTTCCAGGCCCCCTCATCTTTCAGTGGCGTTTTCTCATATCACTCTTTCATTAAAAAAAAAAAAAGCCTCCGACAGCATCCCTAATCTGGTTTCTAACAGCTTTGGCTGGAGAAGAGAAGACAGGGCGTTCTGTTTTGCTTCTGGAAGTCCTTTCCTATTAGGGAACCTCTGGTTTTCCCAGGGTCTTTGCCTCTCTGTTGAGGGCGATGACCATCCTTCCATTTACTATTGCCACCCTCTATGACCGGTTGACTTTGATTAAGAACGACCTGAAGTGAAGTTGTGTTTAAGGAGAGAAGAGAGAGACTAGACAGTTGACGTTGCCTTAAGAGCTTGTCTTAGGTTTCCTCTCCTCAGACGTTATCAGACGGTTTTAGTACACTTGATTACCAGTTCTTACCCTCTCGCTCCCTTAAAATGGCATTCGGAAATCCAGGATTGTGATACTGTGTTACAGCTCCCTTCGGAGACTGGCCTTGCTGTCAGTCCTAGAGTGCTGCTGGTCTTGGCTCTGATTCACATTGTGGTGTTAATAGCCCCAATCCCCTACCACTTACTCTGATACCGTTGTCGGTGTAAAGCTCATGCTAACTGGAAGTGTCTTGCAGTTTATGGCCGGAATGTGACTTAATTTTTCATGACTGAGATTTGAGAGTTTGTCTGTGTGGTGTTTGTAGTTCTCTTTGATGTTTAATGGATTTTCTTGGTAAGAAGTGAATAGCATTAAACAGATTAGAGGCCAGACATTATTGTTAACAGATTTCTAAGACCAAAATAATAAATAAATAAATAAATAAATAGATAAATAAATAAATAGAAATTCAGCCATTCGCCAGGTGTTTTTAGTAGCTTGGGATAGGAAATTAAAATACGACGAAAAGGCATTTTAAAGTGAGGGTTTAGAAGTGAGATCTAGTTCATATACAAGGAGAATTAAGCTCATTGGACCCACTACCTAATAAACAGAAAATAAGATACAGAATTATAGCTGCATCAGTTTTGGACTGAGCAGAATAGCGAAAATAGGCCTTTTAGTGATACTTCCTTACCACATCAGCATGATGATTGTTCTTAAGTGCAATCTTACGTGAACTTTTTCTCTGTGTTTCAGTATGAGAACTATTCCAAATTCTTGATTTCCAACCCTAGTAGACCAGTCACTTCCTGAATGCTGTTGAGCTTGACAGGTCTGGGGGCAATTAGTCTATGGCTTACATGGCATGAAATAGGGCACAGTCAAATGATTTACAGCTTTGCTTAGCAGTGTTCCTTAAGTTTAAGGGTGTGAATACCAGTGATATACCTGGTGTTAAGAAGTTCTAAAATTAAACTTTATTCCAGTTCTTGTTGATTTAGTTTATATCAAATTAAGATTATATATTTTATTTTTTTGTTTTTTTAGATAGGGTTTCTCTATGTAGGCCTGACTGTCTGGAAATCATTTTGTAGACCAGGCTGGCCTTAAAGATTCACCTGTCTCTTCCTCCCAAGTGCTGGGATTAAAGGCATTCGACACCATGCCCTGCAAGACTACATTTTAAAATATAAATGGAATCAATACATTTAAAAATGATCTGGTGAAAGGTTTTGTTTAATGTGTTAGGAAATGTGCCTGTGAAATTTTAAAATGCATATTTGAAGAAGTAGCAAAGTATGAATTAAAGTCTTAGTAAAAGTTGTTTGAATGGGTTTATTTTTGTCAGTTTTGCTGCAGGGAAATGAAACCAAAGAGGAGCAAATTGATAAAGTAGTTTCTAAGTGTAAGCTGGGGTATGTTTAAAACAGGCAAATTAGGTGTCAGATTTCAAACGACAGAAAGACTTTGTAAGCTTTTGCTGGAGCTACTGAATGGTTTGAGAATCTTTTGGAGCACCTGAATAAATAGGTGCTAATATCTGCATCAGTTATATTTATCTGTTTACAATGTGTAAAGTGAGTTGGAGCAGATGGGATTTGACAAGTATAGAACAAGCTTCATAGAACTATTTGATCCTTTGGCTTTAATTTAAATAAGCACTGCCTACTACCTATCCATAATTATACAACATTAAAAAAAAGTCTGATGCATTAATGAAAACAAGAAATTTCAGGTAGTTTATCTAGTAAATCGGGGCCTTGAATGCAGTGTCAGTGACAGATGCCAGTCTAGTCTATGTTTGAGCCTCTAGAAATTAGGATAAATTTTGGGTTATATCCTGTTTGAAAGTAGCTTTAGACATTTTTCAGAAGATGGATTAGTAGTCCCTTTTATTTTTGGTTGAGTAGCATACAAGAGGCTTGACTTTTTATTAAAATATTTGTATTGTATTTATTTGTATGTGTTTGCTTGCCATAGTGTATGTATGTAGGTCACAGGACAATTTTTGGGACTCAGGAGTCAGTTCTCTCATTGTATCATGTGGATCCCAGGGTTTGACCTGAGGTTATCTGGTTTGACAGTGAGCACCTTTAATGACCCAGCTTGACATTTTTTTTCCCTTAAATTACTTATTTTTATTTTATGAGCATTGTTTGGTGTTTTGCCTCCCTCCTTCTCTTAAAGAATGCATGTGATATCTAGGGAATTATGCCTTTTTTCATGGATACTGAGAATTTAAAAGCTTTGCTTGACATGTCTTTATTTTACCATGTTACATCAGTTGATAACTTTTGTGTGTGGTATGTATGTATATTGTTTAGATGAGATCTAACTGTAGCCTTTGTCCTTCTGGAACTCTTGAATAGGATAGTCTTGAATTTACATAGATCTGCCTGCCTCTACCTGCTACTGCTGGAATTACAGGTGTTTACCAACAGGCCTGGGCTGTAGTTTATGCAGTCTCAGTCTCTGTCTGCTGTCTGTCTCTTTCCCCTTCCCCTCCCCCCACTCTGTGTTTGCGTGTGTGTGTGTGTGTGTGTGTGTGTGTGTGTGTGTGTGTGCGTGTACATGCACTTTGATGGATAGGCTAAGGACAACTTCAGATGCCATTCACCTTTTTCTGTTTTTCACCAGTTTGGGGCTCAGTGACTAGGCCAGTTATCAAAAGTCTCAGCAGTATCGACTTCCCCAGCAGCACTGGGATTACCAGCACAGGCTACCATGTATAGCTTTGTTACTTGAGTGTTGGGGATGGGTCCTATACTTTCATGGCTAGCTACCTTCCTAGCACTTGAAACTTGCATATTCTTTTTTTTTTTTTTTTTTTGAGACAGGGTCTCTATGTAGCCCTGGCTTTCCTGGATTACTATATAGACCAGGCTGGCCCCAAACTCACAGAGATCCACCTGCCTCTGCTAAATCCTAAGATTAAAAGTGAAGCCTGTTTTTGTTGTTGTTGTTTTGTTTTCTTGTTTTTGAAGACAGTTTGTCTGTGTAGCCTTGGCTATCCTAGAATTATTCTGTAGACCAGGCTGGCCTTGAACTCAGAGATCTGCCTGCTCTGCCTCCTGAGTGCCAGGATCAAAGGCTACCACCACTGGGCTAAAACTTATATTGTAAAAAATGTATTCTAAGTCCTCAGAGCACAACACTTAAAAAAACACTGGATGAGGATTGGGCATAGTGGCATATGACTACTTCTAGCACTCAGGAAGCAGAGACAGGCAGATCTCTGTGAGTTTGAGGCCAGCTGGTCTATATAGTGAATTTTAGGCCAACCAGGGCTTCACCATGAGCCTGTCACAAAGAAAAGTTGGGTGATAAACATTTTAGAATTCAAACCAAATTTAAATTTTCCATAATTATTTCTTTTCTGCATCTCCTTCCTTTCATCTTTATAGAAACAGGATTATGCTTTCTCCCTGTTTAAATCAAGAATTGACAGGTCTAAAATACTGTTAGCCAGTGGTGGTGCGCCCCTTTAATCCCAGCACTTGGGAGGCAGAGACAGGTGGATTTCTGAGTTCGAGGCCATCCTGGACTACAGAGTGAGTTCCAGGGCAGCCAGGGCTACACAGAGAAACCTTTTTTTTTTTGGTTTTTCAAGACAGGGTTTCTTGAAACCCGGAGTGACTCTTCTAGCCCTTGCTTTTTTGATACAATCTTATATATAGTGAAGGTTGGACTTGAATTTGTTATGTTACTTACACTGGCCTTTAGTCCTTGGTCTTCCTGTATACCTAACCTCCTGAGTGCTAGGATTACAGATTGAGCCACGGTATATAGCTGTGGAATCACTTTTTCTTTTTTCTTTCTTAAAGCAACCAGCTACTGCCTGGCTTAAATATGTTTTTAATTGTAATAGAATTAATATCATTTTTCTTTTTCCAGACACTCCTACATTCCCCTTACTCTCAAGTTCATGGCCTCATTCTTCGATTTTTATTGTTACGTATATGTGTGTATGCCTGCATGCATATCCTGTCAAATTTGGTATCGTTTATATGTGTATGGTTTCAGAGCTGACCACTCTATTGAACCAGTAAAGGGGCTTATCCCTGGGAGAGACTAATTCTTCTCCCAACAATAATTAGTTACCTGTAGTTCTTTGTCTAGAGGGTGATGGGGGAGGTGAACAGACAGAACCCTGTGAAATTTTCTCCTTTCATGTTAACATTGATATTTCCATTGTTCTGGTATTGTTTATGCAGCCATTTCTAGGAGCAGCTGTTTTACAGCTGACTTGCTGATATTTTTGGTGCTTACAGTCTTTCCCTTTTCTTGATGCTTCCTGAGCCATGGATGTAGAAGCTATGACACATATATTTGGACTGGGGTCCCTATGATCTGTTGTGTTCAGTTGTGGATTTCTGTGTTTATCTTCATTTGCTATAGAGAGAGGGTTCTTGGATGGGGGGTAGTAGCTACACTTATCCAGGAATGGTAGCTCAGCACAGATTGACATTTTAATGTTTCTTTGCGTATATATATATATATATATATATATATATATATATAATTCTACTAAACACTGGCTAAAAATAAGACACAGAAAAAAACAAAAGATAACTAAATCACTCTCTGTAGGATTAAATGGCCTGGGTCAGTAATTTTCACTAAAATGGATATGTAACATATCCATAAGGAGAACTGGAGAGATGGCTCAGCGGGTAAGAGTACTGGTTGCTCTTCCAGGTGTCTGTCCTTAGTTCAATTCTCAGCACCCATATGGCTCACAACCATCTATAATGTGATCTAATGCCCTCTTCTGACATACAGGTGTACATGCAGACAGAGTACTCATATACATAAAATAAAAATTTAAAAAATCTATAAGGGAATAAAACATCAGCGCTTTAGTTATAATTTGAATTATTTAGTAATGTACATAATTATTAAATAATATTTACATATATCATTTATAAACTGCTGATATATAGTATCTTTGGTATATTTATGATAGTAGCTTTAGTAATAGTTGTAGATTGTGGGTAAATGGCCATGATGGGTTAGAAGTACCACAGCATTCTACTCATTTTCTAGTATGTGCTCAATAATCACCTGTAAAGAATTTGCTTTCCTAGTCTCTTAGAGGTTGGGTTTGTAGACAGTGATTTAAGCATGGAGTAGTTGAAGTTCCAAGTAAGATTTTGCTTGTTAAACTTCTCAGTGTTAATTGTGAACTTTTTTTTTTTTTTTTTTTCCCGAGACAGGGTTTCTCTGTGTAGCCCTGGCTGTCCTGGAACTCACTCTGTAGACCAGGCTGACCTCGAACTCAGAAATCCACCTGCCTCTGTCTCCCAAGTGCTGGGATTAAAGGCGTGTGCCACCACTGCCTGGCAATTGTGAACTTTTTTTTGGTAAACTTTTACTAGATTAATCTATCTACCTATGATACAATAGTAGGTAGTTTGCCATAGTACATCATTCTGTAAGAAAAAACCAAATTTCACAGTTGTTACCTTCAGTGGTGCACTAGTTTTTGTTTGTTTGTATTTATTTGTATGTTCGAGACAGGGTCTTGTGGCCTGGAGCTGAGTATAGTTATCTAGCTCAGTCTGGCCTCCTGCTTCTGCCTGCCACAGGCTGGAATCACAGGTGTGTGCCACCACAGCTGGCTGTAGTGCACAATTTATTCTCCTCTCTTAAAGGACCAATCTCTCATCACCTGAACTTGTTAGATTCATTAGTAAACTCTTTGGTGTTAGCATTGTAAAAGAAAAAAATAGAGAAGTCTTAAGTTAATGTGCTTCCATAGCATTCTCTAAGGAGTTCCAGAGAATGCTTCTCCCTTGACAGTCTCATTTGGGGTATGTGAGTGACAAAGAGGAGATACATTCACTGATGAATCCTGAAGTTTAGAGCATGAACAGAATGATGTGACATCACTTGCTGGTCAGTGACCTTCCCATCTACTAAACTGGACAGCTGTTGTTTGTTTTTTGTTTTTCATTTTCTATCTTAGAGTTTATATACAGTCACAACACTCAGTATTGCTATTCAAAATGATGGGCAATTTAGAGTTGGGACTGTGATGCCTGACTAATAGCCAGATACTTTCTCTGGAAAAGGGAGAGTTTTGACACTTGATTATATGCTAGATCACAGGAGAAGTTAGGGAATTTATTTCAATTATTGAAGCAACCATAAAAGATCTGCTATCACTTTAGAAGTAGAGATAAAGGCTGGCAGTTTGGTAGTTGTAATATTAAGCAGCTGCAATGGTGAAGAGATTATTACTTGTGAATTAGAAGTTGATGGTTTGAATGACAGGAACAGTGGTGCAGACCTATAATAGCACTCAGGAGAAGTGCTAAGTTCAAGGTTAGTTTGGCGAACATAAGCTAGATCCTGTTTCAGACAACAGTTTAGTAGTTTATAGTGGTATTTAAAAGACCAAGTAGGACGGGCAGGTTTTTTTTTTTTCATACTGTATCTAGGAAGCATGACTTCTCTTTTCAGGACTTATTTATGCTTCTGCTTTTCACATTTGGGCCTCATGGTATTTGTGTTTAGATTGAACTATTCCATCTCTTTTCTGAATGCCAATCAGTGTGGACCTTTACAAAGTTAGTGGAAGGTAGTTAATTATTGACACAGAAGCCTGATAAAGCTAGGTTCCTTAGTATGTACTATTATAATTAGAGGCCTAAATGTTCTAAGACCTATTCAAAGATAACCAGCATTCGAGCCCTTCTCTTTTTTTTTTATAGATTTATTTATTTATTATATATGAATACACTGTAGCTGTCTTGAGACACACCAGAAGAGGGCATCAGATCTCATTACAGATGGTTGTGAGCCACCATGTGGTTGCTGGGATTTGAACTCAGGACCTCTGGAAGTGCAGTCAGTGCTCTTAACCACTGAGCCATCTCTCCAGCCCCCGAGCCCTTCTCTTAATTCCTTTCTTTATTAGGAACTTAATAATCACTAACATGAAACTTCCAAGTTCACTAAAGGTTTTTAAGTTTTTCTACAACTTGGGATCCTTGATACTAAGTTTTTTGTTTTGTTTTGTTTTTTTTCCGAGACAAGGTTTCTCTGTGTAGCCCTGGCTGTCCTGGAACTCACTCTGTAGACCAGGCTGGCCTCGAACTCAGAAATCCGCCTGCTTCTGCCTCTCAAGTGCTGGGATTAAAGGCATGCGCCACCACTGTCCAGCCCTAAGTTGTTTTAAAACAAAATCACACAGAACGTGGTTTTACAGTGGAGGTTTTATAGCTTCTGTTTCTATAAAGAAGGTGATTGTCTAGTTATCTAATATCTGTGGGAAAAGCCATTTAATTATATTTCTTGTGGTGTGTCAAGGATTGAACTTGCTTGACCTTTTTTTATCTGGGCAAGTGCTCTACCACTGAGTTCAATCCTAGTGATTGGTTTTTGAGACAAGTTCTCACTAAGTTGCCTGGACTGCCTTTGGAATTGCTGTCCTCTTGTCTAAATCTTCTGAGCTATGGTATTATTGGTGTATGTTGTAATATCTGGCAGAATAAGACTTTTCATATTCACTAATGAATATGAAGTATGAAAGGTTCTGGAGAAACTTTCTTTGTGAAGAGGATTCTTTTATTAAAATAGGGCTCTTTCAATCTTTCATGATAATAAAGGGTACCCTTGTTTCTACCCTGTTGTTTATGGCCAAAGTATAGACACGCCTGCATATCTTTAGTTCTTCCCTGCTTATCTTGTTCATTTGGTGTACTCGCTGCTAATTTCTGCCCAGCTCTCCTACACTCTACCTCTCCTCTATCTAGTCTCAGCTGCCATTGTCACTTACTAAAGTTACACAATAGCCATTGTGCTCTTAAAATCCAAGTCTAGTAATTCCTTCCCTCCTTCCTTTTTTTTTTTTAAATGTGTTCCAGGTTAGTTTTGAATTTTGAATTCTGCTTCAGTGCTGGGGTTACAGTCTTGAACCACAATAACATCATAAAATCTTTATTTAAAGCCTCTTTGTTGCTACTTTAGGGGAAAAATGTACCTCTTATAATGATCTACAAGACCCCCAAATTAATTCAGTTTCTGCTTGAAACTCCATTTATCCTCCACCCCACTGCTCACCCACACACTCATTTTTGAGACATAGTCGCACTTTGTAACCAAGGTTGGCGTGATACTCTTATGGACTAGGCTGACCTTGAACTCACTGCTTGAACTCTTGAGATCTGCCTGTATCTGTTTCCTGCGTGCTGAGAATAAAGATGTTCACCACCACACTTGGTCCTAGTACTTTCCCATTTATTTATAAACAGTACGGTTTTCTTTTTGTTCTTAAAGCATAGTTCTAGCTTGCTGCCTTTGTATTTGTCACTTTCAGATAGGAAAGGCTGTTTACTTTTGTAATTGTTTTGAAGCAGGATCTCATGTCACCCAAGACAGCATCTTTGAGGATGACACTGAACTTCTGATTCACTCTCCCCCTTTTTTAAAAGTAAGTGATAAGAATTCTTCTGAGTAGTTTGTTTTTTGTTTGAGACAGACATTTTTTTCTACGTAGCCCTGGCTGTCCTGCAGTGCTCTATATCTTTGTGTAGACCAGGCTGGCCTTGAAATCACAGAGATACATCTGTCTCTGCTGGGATTAAAGGTGTGGTTTTTTGTTTGTTTGTTTTTGTTTTTTGTTTTTGTTTTTTGTTTTTTTCGAGACAGGGTTTCTCTGTATAGCCCTGGCTGTCCTGGAACTCACTCTGTAGACCAGGCTGGCCTCGAACTCAGAAATCCACCTGCCTCTGCCTCCCAAGTGCTGGGATTAAAGGCGTGCGCCACCACTGCCCGGCTTAAATACTTTCTTAAATAATTGCCTTTGTTTTTTTTCTTTGCTGAAGTTTCTGTTTACTGTAATCCAATCCCTCGAAATTGTCATCAATTCCACATGTTCCCTGGTTTCATTATCATTGACAAACACTCTTTTTGTAACCACTGGCCTGCTTCTGTGAATACAAATGCCTTTTTGTTTGGAGCATACCTGCCATACCATTTTGGGGTCTTCCTACACCAAACTCCTTAAGTTCCTCTTTACTGTCTTTAGTTGTATCTCCTGTTTTGTGTATTCCTTGTTAATTCTTTCTTGACTCATTCAGTGGTAGTAGAACTTACTGGGTTTTGTTTGTTGGTTTGTTTTTTGAGACAGGGTTTCTCTGTATAGCCTTGGCTGTCCTGGAACTCATTCTGTAGACCAGGTTGGCCTTGAACTCAGAGATTCACCTGCCTTTGCCTCCTGACTGTCACCACCACCAGCTAGAGCTTATTATTTGATAGCCTTCTGGAAAAGATGTTCAAGAGGTAGTTCTTGTTTTTAATGTGTATGTCTTTGAACTATGTGTGTGTCTGGTGTCCATGAAGACCATAGAGGATGTTGTATCCCTGGACTAGAGTTACAGATAGTTGTGAAACATCATGTGGGTGTTGGGAATTGAACCCTGGTACTCTGGAAGAATAGCCAGTGCTCTTAAGCTTTGAGCCATTTCAACTACCCTAGGAGGTAAAGTTTTGTGTTGTTATGTTACCGGCTTGAAACCATCTTGTAAGACCCTGTTTCAGTTAAAAAAAAAAAAAAGTCCCTTCCTCCTTAAAAACCAGCATTGCATTTATTCTTGTGAGAGTACACATGATAGCATCTAGTCTTTATACTATAAAAGAGAAATGTATCTTCTATAAATTTGGAAACTTAGCCATCATTAATTTGTTATAGGGGGCCTGTGGCTTTTTAATTAATGTTAATGATTTAGAGACTATATGAAAGGTAAGCGGAGTTCTTAATGATACAAATGACATGTTTTCCAAAATCTTTGGCTTTAGGCTTGCCTCAGATTTGCAAGGTAGTTGAAGATAATCTTGAGTATCCAGTCATTCTGACTCTTCCCTAGAGCTGAGTTACAGAATACTGTCCAATCTTAAGAGTTCTTTTTTATTTTTCTGTTTCTGGTGCTTTGGATTGAATCTAGGGCTTTCTGTCCCCAGCTATAAGAAATACTTTTAAGATATGTAGCCTTTTAAATGCAGCCCTTTGTATTTCAGATTTTGTTATAGTGATGTTTTTTGTGTACTTTTATTAGAGATTGTCAGATATTCTTACATCTTTTCCAGAAGTTTTTGTCTTTCACATTTTAATACATTTATTTTTTGTCTGTGCACATATGAGCAAGAGTGTGGAGGTCAGAGGAGAGTGTTCAAGAATTGGTCCTCTTCTTCCACCATGTGGCTTCTGGAGACTGAGCACATGTTGTTAGGGTGACTGCAAGTACCTGTGTCTACTGAGTCACCTGTGGGCCCAAGTTTTTCATTTTTCTTTTTCCTTTCCTTTATGTTCCCTTCCCTTCTTTCCCCCTTTTCTTTCATTCTTTTTTTTTTGTGTGATACTGGTAATAGAGCCTTTCCCACAAGTTAGGAAAGTGTTCTACAATTCTCTCAGCTGTATATCTCTCTCAGAAGTTTCTGTTCCTTGGTAGTAAGTGCTTTATAACTTAATGTGTTAGAGGAAACATTTTCTGTACTATGGGCTGATATGTCAGTGTATATGTATAAAACTTTGCACACATTTTGAACATTGTTTTAGTGGCTTTATTTAATAATGGATTGCTGTTGTTCATTAAGCATTAATGTTTAAGCTATTTCAGTATAGGACAATTATAAAAAAAATTTCCAAAGAAGTTAAGGTTTTAATAATTTTTTAGAACATATTCCTTTTCATAAGAAACAAGGTATAATTATCAAAAAAAATTGGGTATATGTGAAATGCAGTACATACTCAGATTTATTATTTTTCATCATATATATGAAGTTAACTTAGAAATTAAAAATTTATTGGAAAAATTACAGTAGATAAAATTGAATCCAGGGGCCATACACATACTAGGCAAACACTACCACTGAATTACTTCTCTAGCCTTTCTATTCTTTTGTTTTTCTGACTTTGTGTGTGTGTGTGTATATATATATACACACACACACACACACAGACACACACACATTTCATAACTAATTTTAACTGACATGCCAAACTTAAACTGGCCTTTAAAGACAGTGCTAAATTTGAGTTTATATATAGGGTTTGCTTAGCTCTTCTTTTTTTTTGAGACAGGGTTTCTCTGTGTAGTTCTGGTTGTCCTGGAACTCACTCTGTAAACCAGGCTGGCCTTGAACTCAGAAATCCACCTGCCTCTGCCTCCCAAGTGCTGGGATTAAAGGCGTGCACCACCACCGCCCGGCTTGCTTAGCTCTTCTATACCTTAAACAAGGGGAAAACAATATTAACAGAGATATTTTCTATATATACTTCTTGGGTTTGCATATATCTGTTTAATCCTGTAATAAAATCCCAACATTGTGCTATATGTTTCATAGTACATTTATAAGTAATTCCTCTACATGGTCAATAATAATAAAAATGTTGAAATTACTAATATGAAGAGTAAATCTCCAAGTATGATGATGATTATCTGAAATTACAGTATTAGGAAGCTGAGACAGGAAGGTCTAGTGTTAGAGGCCAGCCTGAGTAATTTAATTAATTAGACTATCTCAACAACAACTAGCAAAATCTGGCCATGAGATGGCTCAGTGGGAAAAACACCTGCTGTCAAGCATGAAGACCTGAGTTTGTTCCCTGGGACTCACAGAAGGAAGGGGAGAACTGAGTCTCTGAAAATGTCTTCTGATTTCCACACATGTGCTATGACACACATGTACATAAACAAATAAAATGTAATAATTAAAATAATTTATATTGTATGTAGGCATTGATTTGCATAGTAGTGTGGGACTGTATAAAGAACCTTACAGTGTGAGGCCATTCAGAGTTATAATAAATGGGAAAAATTACTGTTATCCTATTTACTGAAAACTTTAAAAATAGTTAGAAATGTTACAAATATATAGGGAAATTACTGTTATTATTACTGTTTTGTGGTTTTTGAGACAGGGTTTCTCTGTATAGCCCTGGCTGTCCTGGAACTCACTCTGTAGACCAGGCTGGCCTCGAACTCAGAAATCCACCTGCCTCTGCCTCCCAAGTGCGGGGATTAAAGGCGTGCATCACCACTGCCCAGCTTTAATTTTTTTTAAGTTGTTTTTTGTTTTGGAGATAAGGTCTCATTGTGTAGCCCAGGCATTCCTGGAACTGATTGTATTTTCCAGGCTGACCTGGAGCACAAAATAATAATACTCTTTGAGTCTTCCCCAGTACTGAGACTGTAAGTAAGCCACCATACCTGGCTTGTGTTTGTTTGTCTTGTATTGAGTGTCTTTTCTGTTCATGTACCTTTCTGCATTTGGATTAGCTTTTAAGATAATAATTATGTTTTTATTTTATGTGTATGGAAACTTTACTTGCATGCATGTATGTGAACCACATGTGTGCCTAAGGAGGACAGAAGAGGGTGTCAGATAACATAGAACTGCAGTTACAGATGATTGTAGGTGCTAGGAATCAAACCAGGTCCTCTGGTATAGCAACTGGTACTTTTAATCACCGAGCCATCTCTCTAGTTTCAAGCATGTAAGGTTGTTTTCATTTTCATTTTCAGTGTTGCAAAATACTTTTGACAGTTCCTTTAATGTTGTTTGTGCCAGTGTTGCTACCTCTTGTCATCTTCCTATTCTTTCCCACCTTCCTTTTCCTCTAACCACAGACCTCACTTATATCAAGATTACTTTTCATCGAGTCCCTCTGTTTGTATACTAGCAGTCTTGGCTTTCTTGGCTGCGTTTTTCATGTTTGTTGGGCTATTCTTCATTTTTTATTTTAAGATCACATTTTATTTGTGTATGTGCTAGGTGTACATGTGGAATGCAGAGGATGGCTTGCAGGAATTAGTTCCTTGTATGTGGGCACATTAACCCACTGAATCATGTTTGCCCTCCTTTGTCTTTTGGGGTAGAGTTATTCACTGGCCTAGAGCTTATCCAAATAGAATAGGTCATGGGGATCTGTCTGTCTCCATCACCCCAGTTCTGGGTTTCTAAACTTAATGCTATTCTATAGTAGTAGGCTTTTTATCATGGGTTCTAGGGATTGGGCTCAGGTCCTCATGCTTGCTGACAAGCACATTCCTGACTGAATCCTCTTTTTTTTTTTAAAGTTGTGTTTTGTTTAATTTTCTTTTTTTTTCCACTTGAGTTTATTTAATAGATTTGTGTGATTAATTTTTTTGTTGGTTGTTCTTTGTGTGTGTGTTTCTGTGGGACTGTATTCCTTTTGTAAATTTTGGGGATTTAGGTTTGTGTTTTGTTTAATTTTCTTTTTTTTTTCCACTTGAGTTTATTTAATAGATTTGTGTGATTAATTTTTTTGTTGGTTGTTCTTTGTGTGTGTGTTTCTGTGGGACTGTATTCCTTTTGTAAATTTTGGGGATTTAGGTTTTTGTTTGTTTTAGACAGGGTCTCATATGTATCCTTGGCTGTCCTGGAACTCACTATGTAGACCGATAGAGCTGGCCTCTAACTTTTGCCTCTGCCTCCTGAGTGCTGGGATTAAAATTGTATGCTGCCATGCCTGGCTGGATTTAGTTTTTGTAAGGCTGATTTTTTTTTTCAGGTTCGTACATGAATGTTTTGTGTGTGAACTTATTAATTACATGTTTTAATAGAAATGAAAAAGTTGAAAACATTAAATATGAGTTTAGAGAACTAGTCGATCTCTCTTGCATTAGTATATAAGGGATTTGTCTGAAGGATTTAAGGTATTTAAGCTTATCCTTAAGGAATTCTAAATATTCTAATACAGATTTGAAAAATAGTATGCCAATCTTTGTTCTACAGAGAAGTCAGAGAGTTTATTATTTATTTATTTATTTATTTATTTATTTTGTTTTGTTTTGTTTTTCGAGACAGGGTTTCTTTGTGTAGCCCTGGCTATCCTGGAACTCACTCTGTAGACCAGCCTAGCCTCGAACTCTCGAACTCAGAAATCCACCTGCCTCTGCCTCCCAAGTGCTGGGATTAAAGGCGTGCGCCACCACTGCCCGGCGAGAGTTTATTTTTAAATTTTTTTTTTTCTTTTGTAACAGGGTCATTCTGTGTAGCTTTGGCTGTCCTGGATCTAGCTCTGTAGATCAGACTGGGTTTGAACTCAGATTACCTCCCTCTGCTTCCTGATTATTGGGATTAAAGGGACATGCCCCAAAATGCTATGTTTAAAATTACATTTTACTTATTTTCTGTATCAGGAGGCAATGGTGTGTACTTGTGCCCCAGCATATCTTTGACTGTCAGAGGACAACTTGTCTAGGAGTTAGTTCTCTTATAGGTCCTCAGGCTTGGCAGTAGATGGATGCCTTTACCCACAGACCTATCTTGATGGCTCCAAATACTATTTTTAATTAGTATTATATGTATATGTAAAATATTAAAAAGAAATATATTAATAATAAAAATAGTAAAATTATAAGATTTGTTAAATGAGGGCTAGTAGAATGGTCCCCTGGGTAAACATGTAGCAGTGCATGCTGTGTGACCTAAGTTCTAGCTCTAGAACCCGTATAAAAGTGGGAGGAGAAAACCAACTCCACAAAGTTGTCATTTAACTTCCTTAGGCTCTCTTGGGCATGTCCCCCTTCCCTTTCATAATGGACAGCCATATACAATAATAATAAGTTTTTAAAAATTTAAGTGAGAACCAGTTTTCTATATGTCTTGGCATTTTCTTGTTCCTTCTGAGGATACTATGGTATATTTTCATAGTTGAACTTTGATAATTTGATATTGGTTCTATTCAGATTTAGGTATTTTCTGTTGATTTATTACTTAGAAGCATGAGAATAAAGCTTACATTTCTCTTTACCCGGCACTACTTCCCTCATCCGTTTTCCTACTCCTTCATTCTAACAATAGTGGCATGGTAGCTTTAGTCATTGTTCGCCTTATGACCATGTGTATGGTATAGATAATGTGATTCACATGTGAGGTTATGTAGCAAGCTATGATTACTTTTTTTAGCTCATCTTTTCTTTTTCCTGGAACTAATATTTGTGGTTTTATTTGCTTTTATTTGACATTCTTATTTCAAATTTTGTTTATTAACTTACTTATAGTTCCTTACAATGATGTCTTATGATTTATAATCCCTACACTTAGGAGACAAAGGCAAGCATTTCTCTTGAGGCCAGCCTGGTGTACATAGCCAGTTTCAGGTCAGTCAAAACTATACAGTAAGACTTTGTCTCAGGGCCGGGCGGTGGCGCCTTTAATCCCAGCACTTGGGAGGCAGAGGCAGGCGGATTTCTGAGTTCGAGGCCAGCCTGGTCTACAGAGTGAGTTCCAGGACAGCCAGGGCTACACAGAGAAACCCTGTCTCGAAAAACAAAAACAAAAACAAAAAAAAAAAAAAGAAAGAAAGAAAGAAAAAAAGAAAAGAAAAAAAAAAAGAGGTCTTCTTGCCTCTGCCTCCTGAGTGCTGGGATTAAAGGCTTGAGCTACCACACCCAGCTTGTTTACACACTTTGGCTTTTATTTAGCAGAACTTCAGAATGTTGTCATCTTGAGGTTGTGTGTAGAAGCATGTTGTGTTATGAGGAAATTGACAAGCACAGAATAGTATATGCAGCAAAGACCAAGTCCCTAAACTTACTATGTTTTTGATGGCAAGATTTAATTCTTGAATTTTTCCTTTTATAAGCCATGTTTTTCTTTCTTGTTTTGATCAGTTTGTATGTACACACACCTGATTTTGTTCGCTGAGGGCAGAAGAGGATGCTTAGTGTTCTGCTTTTTCACTCTTAGCCTTAGTCTTCTGAGATGGTCTTCTACTGAACCAGAAACTAGATTGGGGCTGATACCCAGCGATCCTCCTGTCTATACCCACCACAGCACTAGAGTTACAGATCTGAATGGGGCTAAGCCCAGCCTTAGTTTGCTGAGTGGTTTGTTTGAGATAGAGGCTCACTGTGTAGCTTTGGACGGCCTTAAATTCATGTAGATCAGACTGGCCTCAAACTCTCTTCTTTTCAAGTGTATGTGCCACCAACCCCAGCCCCAAGCACAGCTTTTTTACATAGGTGCTGAGATTTGAACTCAGATTCTCATGCTCACATAGCTGAGGTCTTACTGAGCTGTCTCTACAGCCTTTTTCTTTTTTTTAAATATGTGAAGGGGATTATCCATACTAGGGTATCACAGTACATGTATGAAGGTCAGAAAATGACCCCCAGGACTGTTCTTTTTTTCTACCACGTGAGTTCTGTAGATTGAACTCAAGTCACCAGGCTTGGTGGTAAGCACGCTAACCTGGTAAGCATGCTGACCTGCTAAACCATCTCCCTGGTTCTAGCCCCCTGCCCCCCATCTTTTTCTTTTGGTTTTTATGTTTTTTTTTCTTAATTAATCATTCATTTGTTTACATTTCAAATGATATCACCTTTCCAGTTACCCCTCCACAAGCTCTCCATCCCATCCCCTTTCCCTTGCCCTCTCCTTTGCCTCTATGAGGGTGCTCCTCCACCCACTTATCCACTCCTGTTTTACCCCTCTAGCATACCCCTTACACTGGGTCATCAACCCCCCCCCCATATCAGATAAGGCCATCCTCTGCTACATATGAATCTGGAGTCATGGGTCCCTCCATGTATACTCTTTGGTTGGTGGTTTTGGTTTTAGTCTCTGGGAGCTCTGGGTGGTCCAGTTAGTTGATACTGTTCTTCCTATGGGGTTGCAAATCCCCTTCAGCTCCTTCAGTCGTTCCACTGGGGTCCCCAGGCTCAGTCTGATGGTTGGCTGTGATTATCTACATCTGTATTGGTCAGGGGCTGGTAGAATCTCTCAGGGAACTGTCAGCAAGCACTTCTTGACATCAGCAATAGTGTGGGGGTTTGGTGTCTGCAGATGGGATGAATCCCTAGATGAGTTGGTCTCTGGATGGCCTTTCTTTCCTTCAGTCTCTGTTTCATTTTTTGTCTCTGTCTTTCATTTGGACAGGAAGATTTCTGGGTTAAAAATTTTGAGCTGTGTGGCCTCATCCCTCAACTGGGGGTTGTGCCTATCTACTGGAGGTGGTCTCTACAGGTTGTATCTCCCCTTTGTTTTATTTTGGCTAAAGTCATTGCCATTGGGTCCTGGGAGCCTATTGCTTCTCTGGAGTCTGGTACTTTCTAGTGGTTATCCCCAGATCCCCATCCCCACAGCTACATGTTCCTATTCAATTTTCTGATCCTCTGTACTTCTCTCCTGTCCCTTCTAATACCTGTTTCTGCCCCCCCCTTCCCCCCCACACACACTCTGTCCCTCCCAGGTCCCTCTCTCCTTCTCCCTCCTGTGATTATTTTATTCCCTGTTCTATGTAGGATTGAAGCATCTACGTTTTGGTCTTCTTTCTTCTTAAGCTCCATATGGTTTGTGGGTTGTATCTTGGGTATTCTAAGCTTTTGGGCTAATAACCACTTATCAGTGAGTACATACCATGTGTGTTCTTTTGTGTCTGGGCTACCTCACTCAGGATGATATTTTCTAGTTCTATCCATTGTATAAATGTACTACATTTTCTGTATCCATTCTTCTATTGAGGGACATCTGAATTGTTTCCAACTTCTGGCTATTATAAGGCTGCTATGAACATAGTGGAGCATGTGTCCTTGTTATGTGTTGGAGCATCTTTTGGGTATATGCCCAGGAGTGGTATAACTAGGTCCTCAGGTTGTATGTACTATGTCCAGTATTCTGAAGAACCACCAGACTGATTTCCAGAGTGGTTGTAACAGCTTTCAGTCCTACCAGCAGTGGAGGAGTGTTCGTCTTTCTCCACATTCTCGCCAGCATCTGCTGTTGCCTGAGTTTTTGATCTTTACCATTCTGATTGGTGTGAGGTGGAATCTCAGAGTTGTTTTGATTTGCATTTTCCTGATGACTAAGGATGTTAAGCATTTCGCATTTCTTTAAGTGCTTCTCAGCCATTTTAGATTCCTCAGTTGAGAATTTTTTTTGTTTGTTTAGCTCTGTACCCCATATTTTAATAGGTTTCTTTGTGTAGATTTGACTGTCCTAGAACTAGCTTTGTACACCTTGCTGGCCTCGAACTCGCTGAGATTTGTCTCCCTTTGCCTCCTTCTGTCTCCTTCTACCTCCCCAGTGCTGAGAATAAGGGTGCACCACCACTGCCCAGCTCTAGCCTCTGTTTTGATTTTTAACAGGGACCTCTTTATTTCTTTAGTGTTTTTTTTAAGTTTTGTTTTTATTTTCCTCTAAACAACACTATAAACAATCTCTAGGACTTTGAATAAAAAGATTTTCCTCTAGTAGAATTAGATCTCCTTTTGTTTGTTTGCGACAATGTTTTACTGTAGCTATGCTAGTCAGAAACTTACTATATAGCACAGACTTCAAACTTGGATACAGAGCTGAGGCTTACTTAGCCTTGACCTTTATTCATATCCTTCTGCCTGTACCTCTCAAGTGCTAGAATTACAGATGTGTGCCACCATACCTAGTTTCTCTTGGGTATTTATATTGAATTTCTTACTATAATTTTATACCTCTGAAAAATAGTTACTCCATAAAGGAATAAAAAGTGTTCTGATGTTTATACTATAATGAAAGGGTGGTTTTTTCTTTTTCTTTTGTTTTTATTTTTTGAGACAGGCTCTCATATATCAGCTGGACTTTGAATTTGATATGAAACTGAGGTTGTCCTTGAATACTATTATTGATCCTTTCTGTCTTCACCTCTGAAATTCTGGGATAATTGTTTGTCCGTTCATGCCCACATTCATTTTTTGTGTCGTGTATACAGGTATGTGCGCGTGCATGTGCATATGTACACGTACTTATGTCTGTGTGTGTCTGTCTGTGTCCGTGTATCCATGTCTGACTTTTTTATGAAGGTGCTGGGTATTCAAATTCAGGTACTCAGGCTTGCTTAGCAAGTGCTCTCCTGAGCTATCTTTCCAGCTCATATTTTCTTTTATTTTGTAATATGTTTTTAATTGAAATAGAATTAGATCATTTCCCTTCCCTTTTTTCTATCAGCTCCTCCCAGGTATGCTTCCTCCTACCTCTCCTCTCAATCCTTCCAAGTTAATAGCCTCTGTCACCACCACCACCACCACCACCACCACCACCACCACCACCACCACCA
>NW_021604658.1:1832995-1847559 GCF_004785775.1 Grammomys surdaster | reverse complement strand
CACCACCACCACCACCACCACCACCACCACCACCACCACCACCACCACATATTTATGTATGTTTGCATAAACTTGTGTCAAGTTGACATAAAACTAGCTGGTACATCTTTCAGAATTGTAGATAATGGGAATCATAAAAGACTATTAACAAATCTTAACAAAATTACATTTCTTCTTTGTAAAAGCACAGAAAATATTCGTTTTAATTTTACATGTCAGAATCTTACAAACTAAGAATATGCAAGAGTTATAAATGATTGTAAGTGCTGAGCCATCTCTCCAGCCCTATTTTTTGATCAGAAAGGAAGAAATAAAAGCTGTCAAGGCTGGAGAAATGGTTCGGGGCTGGGGCGGGGTGGTGGTGGTGGTGGTGAATCACTTGGTGCCCAAGCGTGAAGACCAGTTTGAATCCCTAGCACCTATTGAGGAGAAGATACCTTGGCAGTTTGACTACCTAGACTAGTTAAAACTGGTAAGCTCTGGGTATATAGCAAGTGACCCTGCCTCAGTATATCTGGTAGAGAGTAATATCAGAAGACACCCAACATGTCTCTGGTCTCCACATGTGTAACAACAGGCAAATAGGCATGTACACCAGCTACATGTACACACATACACAAGGAAAAACAGAGTTAAATCTGGGGTTCATTATTGACTAGCTTTTTATTTTCTTTAAGTGAGATTGAATCCTTTTTTTATTTACTACCAAGTGCTGGTGTGGACTTAATAATCAAAAGCTTGGTTATCACAGTTTTCTCATGGCCACATCCAAAGCGAGAAGAGCTCAGTTTGACCGTGTCAGTGTGAATTTCCTTAACTCATTCAGACTTGCTGATACCTGACTCCTGTCTGTGTAAATAATTCTTTCAAAATTGGTTTTTGGTATCAAAAGGAGCAATATATTGGTTATTACATAGTTTTAAAAGAAATTTTATATTGCTACCATTAATAGAAATAAGCCACCTTTTTCTGTCAAATACTAGATGTAGTGGTTGCAGAGACATCAGTTTTCCAATATTATTTCTTCTGAAATAATGCTGTTGAATATTTCAGAAATAGTGTTGAGATATGAGAAGTGTATGCTTTCTTTCCTTCCTTTCCCTCCTTCCCTCCCTCCCTCCCTCCCTCCCTGATTGATTGCTTGTTTTCAGACAGGATTTCTCTGGTTTTGTTTGTTTTTGACAGGGTTTCTCTGTGTAGCTTGCTGTCCTGGAACTTACTCTGTAGACCAGGCTGGCACGGAACTCACAGAGGTCTGCCTGCCTCTGCCTCTTGAGTGCTGGGAATCAAGGTGTGCGCCACCAAATCCCAGCAGTATATACTTTGCTTTCATCAGTTTTCCAAGGAAGATGCTTTTAAATTCTAGTTATTTCTATTTTGCATGGAAAGAATAATTCCACATTTCATTAATATATTGTATTTGACTGATACATACTTTTATGTTGCATTTAAATTTTATGAATTTGTTCTAAGGTTATTAACTATATTATTCTGTCAACAAAGATTTTCTGTGAATTCTGAAAATTATAGGGAACATTTCATGATTGCCAGACTAAAATTAGGTATAAGGAATTAACTTTTAGTTTGAAAAGTTTGGGTTCAGCTAGTTCAGTGTAAAAAATTAAAACCTCTTTCCAGAGGCATTGATGGAGATACATATCTGGCTGAGTGTGTTGATATGCACCTTTAATCCCAGCACTAAGAAGCCAGAGACAGCTGAGGCTACATAGTGAGACCCTGTTCCCCTGCTCCCCAGAACAGTATGTATGCATTGTCCTTTGTAGTTTTCTTTACAAAACTATGTGGTTTATATATCTGTATATCTTATCAGAACCATTGGGCTTTTCTGACAAGGATCTTAGTTGACAGTGAAGTTAATGAGGAAGACAAGTTTAGGGTAAATTTGTTGTTTTTTATTATGTTGTGAAAGACTTCTCTTTAAAGTGAAATAGAATGGACGAAATAAATGTGTGTAGATTCCTGAATGTTAACTATGAGTGGTTTAGTGAGCCCTGTGCTCTGAATGCGTGTGTCTACTCTAAAATTCATGTGTTGAAACCTTATTTTTGAGTGATGGCATTAAGGACATAGACTTTGGAAGGTGGTCAGATCATGAAGATAGAATTGTCACAAATAAGGTGATGCATTTTGAACTTTTGATCCCCTGCCTCTAGTTCCCAAGAGCTGAGATTATAGGCATGGGCCACGACACCTGGATTGAAATGCTTTTTAAAGAGTAAAATGGTAAGTTAGGTGTAACTTGTTATTAATTCTGTTCAATAGGTTAAAGATACTGAACACATACTATTTTCATATTTTGGTTAGATTTATAAAGGAATTTGAGCTACTAGATGCCTTTTAACTAACTGTTTTCTCCCTCTCTGCTGGAGGTAAGGATACTAGGAAACATAGAATGTCACTGAACTGATGAATGTTATGTTGCTGATAGCTTCAGAAGTTTATGAACTAAGAAAATGATAAATTGTGTGGTTTGAGAAACTTTTGGAAGCAAGAACCTAGAAAACTTATCAACATGTTAAATCGTCATTTTGTTGTATTGCAGAAAATATGAGAAGCTAATGAAGACTTAAGGGAATTTTTTTTCAGTCATATTTTTAAAATTCTATTTTAGTGTCTAAGCATTCAGCAGATTTCCTGTGACTGTTAACTAAGTTATGTCTTTTTTGATTTATAGTCTGTTCTTACAGGCAGTTTTCAAAGTCACAATCTTCCCAGAAATTATTTTAAGTTAACTTTATAGTAGCATATTTGACATGTTTCAGAATGAGAACTGTCACTCCTGTTAAAAAAAATTGTACAACTTGAATGCTTCTCTATCTGTGCCCTAAAGTTTGCTATTACTATTTGATTCATTGACAAAATAGCTTGGTTTTTCTGACACAAAGATCCCAGTCTATATTTTTTTCTTCACATTTTTACACACTAAATAGAATTTTGTAACAGGAACAAGGAAGCCAACGTTTCTTTTAGATTAGTTCAGTTTTTTATATAATACAGACAAACTCAGAGGATGCCTGGGAACAGAAATAGAGGCAGATGGGTGGTAATGCTCTGTAAGGATGGCACGGCTTCTTTTGATTACAGATACTGGTGGTCTGAGAGGTGAAGATATGGAACCACAGTCCATTTACAGTCTACACTAACCATGTGTGCTGTGGCAAAGCCAAGAACAACTTCATTTGTCAAGTAGAGAGCCACTTTTAGTTTCCTAGTACAGAGTTTCCTAGTATATAGCAACCCTGACAGCACTATCTTTGAACATTGAGGCCAAATGCTGTAGAAACTGCTATACTTTAATTTCTGCTTTGAATTACAGATGATTTGCTCTGAAATATTAACTAGAGTATAATACTAGTGGATCATTTTTACACTTTTTCAAAAACAAAAGCAGATTTATTTATTATTTATTTATTTATAAAATTTATTTTTAGCTGGATGCTGGTGGTGCACACCTTTAATTCCAGAACTCAGGAGGCCCAAGGTGGCTGATCTCTGAGCTGCAGAATAACAAGGACTACACAGAGAAACCCTGTCTCAAAAACCAAAAACAACAGCAAACAAATATTTACTTTTTTAGTTTTTATGTGCATGGATTCTTTGCTTGTGTGTTTGTCTGTGTACCACTTGCATGTTTGGTGCCCTTGTAGGCCAGAAGAGGGTATTGGGTCCCCTGGAACTTGAGTGGCAGATTGTTGTCAGTTGTGGGTGGGTGCTAAGGATTGAACCTGGGGCTTAATGAATGCTAGGGAAGTACTCTACCAACTGAGCCCTATTTTATTTTATGTGTATGAGTGTTTTGTCTGCATCTATCTGTGCACTACAGTAAAAAAGAAGATGTAGATCCTCTGAGACTGGAGTTACAGATAGTTGTGAGTAGTTGTATGGGGGTTTAAATTGAACCAGGGCCAAAAGAGCAGCCAGGTGCTCTTAACACCTGAGCCATCTCTTGCCTCTGACCTCCTAACTATTTTAAGTGGATGTGGGGATCAGAACTCAGGGCTCATGCTTACACAGCAAGTATTTTACCAACTAAGTCATCTCCTTAGCCATAATAGCTTTCTTTATAAATGTTTTTTTTTTATTTTATTTTGAAATGGTGCTTTTGCCCTTTCTATAAAAACCTATGACTGTGGAGAAATGACTCAGTGGTTCAGAGCATTTGTTGCCTTTCCAGAAGACCCAAATTCAATGCCTAGAACTTACATGGTGGTTTACTACTGTTCTAGGGATCTGGTACCTTTTGACACCAGGTACATACATGGTGCACAGATATAACAAACATACATACAAGCAAAACACTCATATACATAAAATGAAAAATAGTTTAAAAAATTATAAGAAAACTCTTAACTCTCTTTATCTTTCATTTTCTTTCCCACAAATAGCTGTTTGTTGCCTTATTAAGTAGTATACTTCATTATAGAACTAATTAAGTACAGGAAAAGATTCCCTTTTCATTAATCCTATAGAATATACCTAGAGCATTGGATCACTAAATCATCTAAAGATGGCTTTTCATTCTTGTGCTTTGGTGTTCCCTTTTTTTGTTCTTGGGTAAATCTTAGATATTGAAAGTTTTGTGTCTTTTTTTGATGAAAAAATAGGTTGCAATCCCTGCTCATCCCCCTTGTTCTTTAAGGCTGTATTTGATACCATACCTGAAATGGTGCCTTTTGGTATGGATCAGATAGGAATTTGATCTTTCTTGATGATGCCACAGTTTATATGGTTTTGTTCAGTGTCTATTCTGCTACTTGGTCTTGTACTTTCCAAAAGTGTCAGAATGGAAATTTAAATATTTAGTTTAGCTCTAACTCTGCCTAGATATAATTCTGTATTGCTGGTTTTTGGGTTTTTGTTTGTTTGCTTGTTTGTTTGTTTTTTCCCAGACAGAGTCTTTCTGTGTAGCCCTGGCCATCCTGGAACTTTGTAGACCAGGCTTGCCTCAAACTCACAGAGATCCACCTGCCTCTGTCTTCCAAGTGCTGGGATTAAAGTCATGCACAACCACCACCCCAACAGTTTAACTCTTCTTACTCTGACCTCTGCAGTAGCACTCCTGTTTTGCAGAGTACCATTATCTTTAGTGCTTAGATATCTAAGCTGTCATGATGGGATTTGTAAAAGGAAATTATATGAGTTGTTTAGGAACCTATGGAAAAAGAAAACCTAATCCAAATAATGATAATAATTTATCAATATGAAGATTTCCTACTCATATATATGACATATTTTCAAAAAGTAGCTTCTTCATAATATAGCTTTGACATTCTCTCATGGTCCTTGAATCTGACCAGCCTTGTGACTTAAGAGGTGACACTATTTTTTTTTAAACTGTGGATAGCAGTGAAATGTTGATTTTATTTTTATGTTCCTTTCTTATTTTAAAAAATTACTTTTATTATTTGTATATATATGGTGTATATATATACGTGAGTGCATCTGCATTTACGTGTGTGTACATCTGGAGGACAGAGCTAGTCTCCCTCTACCTTTTTTGAAAGAAGGTTTCTCACTGAATATACACCTCAGGATTCCTGTCTCCATTTCCTACTTCTGCCCCTCAGTGCTGGGATTATAGGTGCATACTGTAAGTTCAACTTTTTTCTTTTATTCTTTCATCTTAAATCCCAACTGCAGTTTCTCCCTCTTCCCCTCCCTTCAGTTCTCCACCTCCAATCTTCCCATTCCCCCAGATTTACCCTACCTCTGCCTTCCCTCAAATAAGAGTGGGGCTCCCAGGAACATCAACCAAATAGCCAACCTCAGTAAGACCAGGTACATCAAACAAGGTCAGGAAGAGGCAACCCCAGTAGGAGAAGTGTCTGCAAACAGGCAAAAGAGTCAGAGACAGCCCCACTCCCACTGTTAGGAGCCCCTGAAAGAACACCAAGCTACTCAGCCATACTATACATGCAGAAGACCTAGGTCAGACCCCCTACAGGCTCCCTGATCTCTGCAAGCCCCCGTGAGTCTCAGTCAGCTGATCCTGTGGACCCTGTTCTTACAGCATTCATGATCTCTCTGGTTCTTCCTATTCTTCCTCCTACTGATGTTTTGGCTGTGGGACTCTGCATCTCCTCCCATCAGTTGCTGGATGAAATCTCTGATCTTTGACGACAATTATGGTAGGTGCAAGGGAAACTCCATGGAATCTATGAGAGTAACCCTAGCAAAGATTCCTAGTAATGAGGAACACAGCCTGAACCAGCCACTTTCTGTAGTCAGGCAAGGCCTGAAGTGGAGGGACAAAACCAGTCACAAAACCTTCCACCTACAGTTTGTACTGCAGAATGTTCTGGGATATTCAGCTTTTTTAAGTGGGTAACTGGAGAATCTTAGGCCCTTATGCTTGTGCAGCAAGCACTTTATCTACTTAACTATCTCCTAAGTTCTTCCAATTTCTTTCTTGAAACAGGTCTTCCTTATAGCACAGAATTCTTTGTATTAGACTCCAGAGTGCTGGGATTACTGGTGTCTTATCCCAGCTTTCTTCATATCTTTTGTTTTAATATTTTCTGTGCATTGTTTATCTTTTAAAACTTTGGTAAATTTCTTAACCTTGATTCCCTTCATTCTGTTTTCTTTTGAAACATGTTCTTGAACAGGAACCCTATTGAATTTTCTTCTGTTACCAGAAATTGAAAAGAAAGAGAAGCAGTGGATTGCTTACCTCTGTAGGCTTTCTTTTTCAAAATGTCAACTTTTCCATTATGGAATATTTTGTATATATATGAGCATCAAACATTTTAATAGAACATTAAAATAAGATTTAGTTTTTCAGTAGATTCTAGAGTTATTGAAAAAATTTTAGTGGGAAGGGACAGGGAAGAGAGAGGAAGGAGGACAAACTGTGGTTCGGATATAAATATAAAAGAAGAATAAATGAAAAAGGAAAAAGTTTTACACTCATTACACTTCTTTCATCTTTTTTTTTTTCTAGAATAATTCTTTAAAAGCCCAAACTTACCAAGTATATTTATTCCTTTCCTGCCTTTGGACATATTTCTCAGGTCTCTTTTTCTGTGTGTTTGCTTGTTTGTTCTGATAGGATCTTGCTACTTAGTGCTGCCTGGTCTCAAACTTGCTTTGATACTCCTGCCTCTGGTTCCCTAGTGCTGAGATTACAGATGTACATGATGAGGCCAAGCTGTTCTCTGTTGATTTTTAAAAATTTTTTATCATGTGAATTTCCATTTTCCAAGATTCTTTCATAATAATTTCTTCATCTGTATTCCCTTTGCACTTTTTATTTGTTATGTTCCTTATCACTTTGTATAAACTTGTGTTATAATCATTCATTTGAACTCTAGTGTCAGCCCAGCAGTGGTGGCGCACGCCTTTAATCCCAGCACTTGGGAGGCAGAGGCAGGAGGATTTCTGAGTTCGAGGCCAGCCTGGTCTACAGAGTGAGTTCCAGGACAGCCAGGGCTACACAGAGAAACCCTGTCTCGAAAAACCTTAAAAAAAAAAAAAAAAAAAAAAAAAAAGAACTCTAGTGTCCTTCTTCTAACAAACATGTCCAACCCACTGCCCAGAATAGCTGTGCATGAATGAAGCCCATCACAAACTTGTAAATTTCCTGTAAAATTATGTGTTTTGTGAAAAAAAAAATCTTTTGGCAACTCTAATTTGAAGTTCTCAAGTGTGAACTTTGTATTGGTTGGTTGGGGGAGGGGTGTTGGACATCAGTTCTCTAAATACTCATCAGGTGATTGATTATAGTTGTGTGGCGGGGAAAGAACTATTGAAATAGTTGTGATCATTTCACAATGTATGCATGCGTGAAGAAAAGGGGAACTAGTAGACTAAAGAGATAAAGGCGTAACAGTGGCTGACTTGGAATAAGACTCAGATTATTGACATCTGTCTTTGTAGCTCCTATAGTGTCCAGCATACTATTGCCAATTATGATTTGACAAAATGTATTTGCCTATTCTTTTTTTTTTTTTTTTAGTCTTAGATAGGGTTTCACTTTGGCCTAGAATGGCCTTGAACTCCTAATCCCCCAGTGCCAGTGCTGGGATGATAGGAATACACTACCATGCCTGGCTTGAATAACTTTTGTAGCAGATATTGCTAGACTACAAAATTGTGAAGTGCCTTTAGGAAAAAACAAACAAAAACAAGGTCTTACTATGTAGCCTTCCTTGACTGTTCTGGAGTTCATTATGTAGACCAGGCTGGCCTTGAAAATCTGCCTGCTTCTGCCTCCAGAGTGCTGGGGTTAAAAGCATAGACTACTACAGTTTTAAAACCAGTGACCCCTTCCTTTCTTCCATGCAATGTTAATTGCTTGTGGTAGTTTTTTGTTTGTTTTATGGTGTTGAGAGCTGAACTCAGTGCTTTTGTGTGTCCTAGATAACTACTCTACCACTGAGCCAATACTAGCTTGTAAAATTTATTTTTTGAAAGGAGATTTCCTTTATTATTTTATGGACTGTTAGTTTTCATTTAGTGTTGTGAGTGCTCAGTGATGTGACTTAACTGTCTTTAGACAGTAGTCATGTTCAAATCTAAAGCAATGATGAGTCTGTTCTTTACAGCTTGTGACAGGTGTGTGTGTGTTTGTGTGTGTACATGTGTACATGCAAGGAGACCAGAAGAAGACATCTGGGTTTTCTGTTCTGTCACTTTCTATCTTGTTAGCTAGAGATAGGGTTACACTCATTGAACCTGAAGAGCTCCACTAACAACCAACAAGCCTGTCAGCTCCTTCCCTTACCTTGGTGCTGGAAATACAAGTCAATGGATAGTTGTGCCTGGCTTTTTTACATGGGTACTGCAGATTCAACTTGAGTTCCTTATACCTGTGCAACAAGTGCTCTTACTCAACAAGCCAACCCTGACTCCTTCCCTCTTTTTTTTTTTTTTTGGTTTTTCGAGACAGAGTTTCTCTGTATAGCCCGGGCTGTCCTGGAACTCACTCTGTAGACCAGGCTGGCCTCGAACTCAGAAATCCGCCTGCTTCTGCCTCCCAAGTGCTGGGATTAAAGGCGTGTGCCACCACTGCCCAGCTTTCCTTCCCTCTTTTCAAAAGTGAATTTTTATTTATTTAGTTACTATTATTTGTGTATATATGATGCATGGAATGCAAGGGTTGTACACACATGTCGTTTGCATGTGGAGATTAGAGAACAACTTCATTGAATTACTTCTTTTTCTTCTACCATGTGGTCCTGGGGATTGAACTCAGATCATCAGGCTTGGTGGCAAATACTGAACCATCTCACTAGACCCTGGCAATTCTCTTTTTGATATTCTTCTTTTGCTCTTTTTTTTCCTTTC
Source organism: Grammomys surdaster (assembly GCF_004785775.1). Taxonomy (NCBI): domain Eukaryota; kingdom Metazoa; phylum Chordata; class Mammalia; order Rodentia; family Muridae; genus Grammomys; species Grammomys surdaster. Next base: position 1,838,250 of record NW_021604658.1, on the reverse strand, counting down.
CTTTATTTCAGTGTTTGTTTTCAGGCACTGCTGGGAATCTAACTTACAGTCTTATGCATGCTAGGCAAGAGCTATTGCAGACTTAAATTCTGAATTCCAGGCCCTAAAAATTGCCTTCTCAGTCCTGAAATGAACGCTTCTTTGTTTGTTTGTTGAAACAGGGTCTTGTTTTATATTCCTGGCTGGCTTAAACTGTGTAGACCAGGCTGCCCTCAAACTCACAGAGATCCACCTGCCTCTGCCTTCTGAGAGCTGGCATTAAACCACTATACCTGCCAAACCAATGAACATTTTATGTACTTTTTGTCTACTGATTGATAAAATGTTTGTGTACTATTTTTAGTAAATAAAAATATAATTTTCAATAAATTTGGATCTATGGCAGCATTTTAGTGTCTATAAAATATTTTGAGTACACACAATAATTTATTTGATCTTTTGATGGGACATTGTTTGCTTATGATAAACACTTTAAAAGGTTTCCATACACCTTTTATTCTTCATTATTAGTGAATAAGTTTATTATTCACCAGTGTGATGTCATAAGTACACAGTGGGGATTGAAACCAGGGCCTTCAGAATGTTCATCTGTTGGTAAGCTATAGTCCCATTACAAGCATGCTAATTTTTGAACAGAAGTTAATAATTTTTCAAACAATATTTTAACCAATAATAGAAGATTGCAGTATTACATTCTAATATAATATTCTAATTTATTTTGTCTCCAGTAGATCAGAAGCAACTTAATTTGTTAGTAAAGCCATTAATGAATTAGATATCTTGATGAAATACAATTCTAGTAGCAAAGTTTTTTCTCTAGTTACTATACTTAATGAGATGAGCTTTTTTCTGTGTTCTGTTTTCACATCTAAAAACAAAATACTGAGTTGGCGTATTGTAGATGTTAGTAAATTCAGTTTCTGATGAACTGCATTTTGGTAACTATTTGAATTATATTGTTTTTTTTTCTTTTTTAATCATTGCCCCACATGTTGTTAAACATGGAACCCTCCCTGCATATGACAAACATTTACTGAGTGATTAGCTTTGTGCCAGGCCCTTTCCTTCTTTATCTTGCTAGCCATTTCTGCCTTGGGGCTGATTATCAGGAACTTCTTGCTGGCCTTTGGAGAACATGTTTTTAGGTTTGCTGTCCTTTTCATCACCAGTTTTCTTTGCCATTCTTTTTATTTCCTCCTTTTTAGACATGTAAACTTTGGTTTCTTTCAGTTTTATGGTTTCTTTTTTTTTTTAAAGATTTATTTTTTTTTTTTTTGTGAGTACACTACAGTTGTATGCAGACACACTAGAAGAGGGCATTGGAGCCCATTACAGATGGCTGTGAGCCACCATGTGGTTGCTGGGAATTGAACTCAGGACCTCTGGAAGAGCAGTCAGTGCTCTTAACTGCTGAGCCATCTCTCCAGCCTCAGTTTTATGTTTTTTACCCAGTGTTTTAGTTATCTCTATGCCAAGGACTCCCAACAAACCTTTCTAAGCTTTATTTATGCTCAAGAAATTAAAAAACTAATGTAATTTCTCAAAGTTATAATAGGTCTTTCATAGAGTTGCCTTTTATTAAGTATACTGACTTTTCTGTTTCCTCTTCTAATAATGGTCTGCTTTTTACTCTCTTCTGCACTGTCTCAGAGTGAAAGTTCTGCACTTCATGGCTTGTTTGCAGTTGCCTTAGAGTTTGTCTAAGTTGTATCCCTCCCTCTTGGTAGAATAAACTTGATCTTCATAGTTGTAGACACTATCTCCCTGCCTCCTTTTCTCCTCTTCCTCCTTTCTTCTTCCGGTTCTTCCTTCTCCTTTGCTTAAGTCTGCCTTATGTTGCCATAGTGGCATATGGTATAAATTCCACACATTAATGTAAAATGTTCCCTCTGTTTGGCATGCTCTTGACTCTTTTACATGGCTTCACCTTTAAAAAATAATGCAGTCCTCTTCTGCATCCAGAAGTCTTCTTAGTTTCTTCCAACTTGAGCCAAAGGCAGCCATTTTTTGAAACTGTTACTCATTTCTCTTTTAATTAATTAATTTTATTACTTCTGTTTGTGTGCTCCTTAATTTTTTTGTCAACTTGATTCAAACTAGGGTCATCTAGGAAGAGGAAATTAATTTCAGAAAGTGCTTTCGTTAGATTGGCTTGTGGGCAAGCCTGTGGGCAAATTTTTTGATTAATGATTGATATGGAGGGCCCAGCAAACTATGTGAATGGTGTTACCGTGAGCAGGTGGTCCTGAGTTTTATAAAAACCAAGCAACCCATGGTTGGCAAGCCAGTAAACTGAGTTCTTCTGCCTCAGTCCTTGCCCCCAAGGTTTCCTGCCTTGAGTTCCTGTCCTGGCCTACTTTGATGATGCAGTGTAAACCTTGAACCCCTTCTTCATGTTCCTTTTGGCCATGGTATTTTATCAAAGTAAGAGAAACCAAACAAAGACAGTGCCAGTGCATGATATGTGTTGGCATGCAGCCTGTGCCCCACATCTTGTGTCAAGGTTAGAGGACAACCATGTGGAGTTGATTTTCTACCTTTATTTGCATTATTGCAGAGATCTAACTAAGGTTACCAGGCTTTTGCAGCAAACACTTTACCCAATAAACTATCTCACTTGCCCTTCTTTCTTTGTTTAGACCGGTTATTGTATAAAGTGAAAGATGTCTTAAATGCCTAAAGCAATAGGATGCGTAATTTAGATAGACAGACGGACAGACAGACAGAGAGATAGATAAGTAGAAATGTGTGTGCATGTAGTATATGCCTGTTGCCGCCCCATTTTATCTTACACCTCCCGAAACATGCCATTTTGAATTGAGGAATGCTTACCTCTGTGTGTGCCAGAGGAGAGTGTCAAATGTCCTTTTCTCTCACTTCCTACTTACTTTGCTATGAGGTCTCACTGAACCTGGACCTCACATTTTTCTAGCCAGCAAGCCCGTGATCCTCTTGTTCTATCCACTGTAGTACTGAGGTTACAAAAGTGTTTGTATATAGGTTCTGGGATCTGAACTTCTTCTTGATTGCTTAGCAATACTCTTTAACTTTTTATCTTGGTTCTGAATAAATATTCGTTATACACTTATAAATAATATATTAATATATAATATATTCATAATTAGATTAAAATAATTTTAAAAAAATGTTATGTGTGTGAGTTTGTGCATGTGAGTACAGGTGTTTAAGTAGATCAAATATATTGGCTCTCCCCAGAGCTAGATTTACAGATGGTTATGAGTCACCTGACAAGATACTAGAAACCTTTATATGTTCTTAACCATTGAGCCATCTTTCCATCCCCCCAATTTTAAATTTTTAGTGTCATCTGCTTATAATTTTTTTGTGTATGTGTGAAATAGCAAGAATCTAAATTGGAGACTGTTTAAATAATACACTCTTCTTACAAAGGAAATGTGTATGTTGATGCCCAAAAGCATCAATACCAGAATCTAATGCCATTTAGCTTACCTGTATGTTTGAAATATATGCTAGTTTTTGCTTTCCCTGGCTTGAGGTTTCTATGTGTATTTTAAAGTTTTGTCTTATTTAAAATAAAATTTTATGTGTATGAGTATCCTCTGGGACTGGAATTATAGATAATTATGTGGGGCACCATGTGGTTTCTGGGAATTGAACTCAGGACCTACAGAATATAAGACAGTGCTCTTAAATTCTGAGGCATCTCCCTTCCACCCTCTTTTTTTTTTTTTAAACTTATTTTTATTGTTTTTTGTTTTGTTTTTGAGGCAGAGTTTCTCTGTGTAGCTCTAGCTTTTCTGAAACTCATTGTGTAGACCAGGCTGGCTTCAAACTCAAGATTCCCTTGCCTCTGGGATTAAAGGTGTATGCCCTGTGCTTACTCCTGCCCCCCACCCCCCCCCTTTTTTTTTTAAATAAAAGACATTCCATGTAGCGCAAGTTGGCCTCAGACTCCATTCTTCTCTCAGCCTCCAAGTACTGGGATTATTAGTGTGTGCCTTCATCTGACTGTGAGGAGCTGAGTTTTGAAAGCCCTTTTTGTTTCTGGTTTTTTACTCATCTTCTATTTCTGATTTGTAGTTACAGATGTTGAGTTGAAACGACTCAAAGATGCCTTCAAGAGGACCTGTGGACTCTCCTATTACATGAGTCAGCACTGCTTCATCAGGGAAGTGCTTGGGGATGGAGTACCTCCTAAAGTTGCCGAGGTAATCTTTATGGTGGTGCATTTCTCTCAGAGTTGTCTACCAGCTTAAATTTAAGTTGTTTTTTTTTTTTATTTCAAGTTATTTTAATTCTTTCTGATAGTAAATGTTTTGTTTTGAGACAGGGTCTGTCATAGGTCAGACTGGCTTCTTCCAACTCATTGTGTAGCTGAGGCTTGCCTTGACCTATCTCATCTCCTGAGAGCAGGGTTTACAGGCATAGACTACCCTCCCTGTGTTCTTGTATTTTTTGCTTTAAAAATTCTGCAGGAGTCTCAAAAGATTTCATCTTCCATACAGTTATTTTTCTTGCTAAGTAGATAAGCAACAAAGTCCTGTTTAGGTGTGTTTTATTCTTGAAGGTTGAATGGGAAACCTCTACAGCCACACTTTTGCTTTTTGGTGCTTTTGCAGCTGATAAATAATGATATGAACTGTTTATGTGATTGTCTCCGTATTTTAAATATCATCTGTGACATATAATTTTTATGTTGTGTGTTTTACAAGTTTTGTATTGAATAAAGTTGAGTCCATAAATCTTGTAAATGAAATAAGAACTTATTAGCACTTACTTTTAAATTCTTTTTTTGTTTTTTGAGACAGGGTTTCTCTGTGTATCTCTGGCTGTCCTGGAACTCACTCTGTAGACCAGGCTGACTTCTGCCTCCCAAAATGCTGGAGTTAAAGGTGTGTGCCACCACTGCCTGGCTGTTAAATTCTTATTTAAATTGTAAAATGTTTAAATAAAATAAAATAAAATAAAATATGCTGCCAGACGGTAGTGGCGCATGCCTTTAATACCAGTGTTTCGGAGGTAGAGGCAGGCAGATCTCTGCAAGTTTGAGGCCAGCTTGGTCTACAGAGTTAGTTCCAGGACAGCCAGGGAAACCCTGTCTAGAAAAACAAACAAACAAACAGACAGACAAACAAGAAGCTAGGCTTGTAAACATTCTCTTTCTAAAAATAATATTATTTTGTAATTATGGACACAGATGCATTGTTTTTCTAAGTATAAAATTGATAAAACAATAAAAGTTATAATAGGAATTTTAAGCTTGATATGACACG
>NW_021604658.1:1826620-1832895 GCF_004785775.1 Grammomys surdaster | reverse complement strand
ATATATATATATATATATATATATATATATATATATATATATATATATATGCCTAGTGCCTATGGAGGCGCTAGATGATGCTGCTGGATTTCCTAGAACTGGAGTTACAGATGGTTGTGAACCACCATGTTGGTGCTGGGAATTGAATTCACAGTTCCTCTGCAAGAGCAGCAGGTGTTCTTAACCACTTAGTGGTCCTTTCAGCCCCTCTGCTTTTAAATTTTTTAAAATAGACTTTATTTTAAAAAATGGCAAATAAATCACATCTGCTTTTAATTAACACTTGTATTTCTAAACTATGTTCTATACTTTTGTCATTTATATAATATTGCATTTGGTTTTTTGTTTTGTTAAATAAGATTTTTATTTATTTTATGTATGTGAGTACACTGTTGCTGTCTTCAGACATACCAGAAGACAGCATTGGATCCCATTACAGATGGTTGTGAGCTACCATGTGGTTGCTGGGAATTGAACACAGGACCTCTGGAAGAGCAGTCAGTGCTCTTAACTGCTGAGCCATCTTTCCAGCTCTAGATTTTTTTGCTTGTTTGTTTGGTGTTTGTTTTTTAATGTATGTCTTTTTGGTTGAGAATGTATGTTGTTTTACATCTCTTTACGTTTTTGTTTGCTGTTTGCATCTCTTTACATTGCTTATTGAGGTCTGTTTTAGTATTGGTTCCTATACCTTATATTCTTGTTTTCCCTTTATAAGTTTGTTTTGTGTACTGGTATAGTACAAAAATGTTGACAAGTAATTTAATACTACGGTATGAACTTCCAGTTAGAAAAAGGGACATAGCCAGGTATGGTGATGCATGCCTTTAATCCAGGTACTTGAGAGGCAGAAGCAAGTGAATCTTTTGACAGGGACAGCTAGGCCTACACAGTGAGACCTTGTCTCAAAAAATAAAAATAATGAAGGGACTTAAAGTTCATAGTAATGAATAGAAAATGCTTCCAAATTCAAAGATTTTTCAGCTGTTTTCCCTCTCAACTCTTTTGTTTAAACAGAACTGTCTCATGGTGCTGGGAGAAATTTAGGTCACATTATTTGATCTCTTTGGATTGTATATAAACATCTATCTGTACACATACATATGTATCCAAAAGCAGATTTGTGTCCATTTTTAATTTGGGCTGTCTTTTTATTAGAGTGTAAGACCCTTTTATAAAATACATTACTTGCAAAATTTTTCCCATTCTTTAGGTGGTTTCTCATTCTCTCCATGGTGCCTTTTGAATCACAAAACTTAAAATTGGTGAAATCTATTTATCACTTGTGCTGTTTCTTTTTTGTTTAAGAAACCATTGCTTTACCTAAGGTTACAAAGATCAACTCCTGTATTCCCTAAGCATTTTATAGTGTTAACTTTCATTCATTTAGTATTAACTTGCATATTGCGTGTTAGGTCCAAGTTCATTGTTACACATGTAGATGTACAGTATCAGGACTCTTTGTTGAATAGACTATTCTTTCTTCATTGAATTGTTCTGATAGGGTGGGTGACATGGTTCAACAGCTAACCTCACTTGTATTATCCTGATACACTTGGTGACTATCAGTGTAAACCAGTTTACACCAAGTGTAAACTAAATGAATGTAAAAACCTTTATGAAGCCGGGCAGTGGTGGCGCACGCCCTTAATCCCAGCACTTGGGAGGCAGAGGCAGGCGGATTTCTGAGTTTGAGGCCAGCCTGGTCTACAGAGTAAGTTCCAGGACAGCCGGGGCTACACAGAGAAGCCCTGTCTCAAAAAAACAAGAAAAAAAACAAAACAAAACAAAAAAAACAAACCTATTTTCCATAGCCATAGACTGCCCCCTATGGCTAGTGTTCTGAAAACAGATGACTAAACATCAACAAAGAGCCTGATGTGGTGGTGTTCACCTTTGTCTTAGTTAAGGTTACTACTGCTATGAGGAAACCCCATGACCAAAAGCAAGTTGGAGAAGAAAAGATTTCTTTGATTTCCACATTGTAGTTCATCACTGAAGTTATTTAGGACAGGAACTCAAGCAGGGCAGGAACCTGGAGAAAAGAGCTGATGCAGAGCTGATGATGGAGGGATGCTGCTTACTGGTTTGCCATCATGGCTTACTCAGCGTGCTTTCTTAGAGAACCCAGGGCTACCAGCCCAGGGATGGCACCATCCACCATGGCTGGACCATCCTCTATCAATCACTAATTAAGAAAGTGCCCTATTGATTTGCCTGAAGCCCAAGATCTTATGGATGTCTTTCTCAGTTGAGATTCTTTCCTTTCAGATAACTCTAGCTTGTGTCAAATTGACATAAAAATTAGCCAGTACAACCTTTAATCCCAGCACTTAGGAGGCAGAGACAGGCAGATCTCTGTAACTTTGACACTGACTTACATAGTAAGTTATGACCTACCTTGTTTATGACCCCCCCCCAAATTATGGGGCGGAAGAGATAGTTCAGTGGTTAAGAACATTGGATGCCTTTCTAGGGAATCCAGGTTTGAATCCCAGCACCAATGCGAGGGTACACAAGTATCTGTAACTCATCTCAGGGATCTCAGGGATACCCTCTCCTTGGATCCCTGAGATGGGCAGGCACCTTAATATACATAATATATGCAGGCAAAACACCCATATACATGAAAATAAATACTTTTTAAAAAAGTTTTGGCGAGCCAGGCAGTGGTTTTAATCCCAGCACTTGGTAGGCAGAGGCAGGCGGATTTCTGAGTTCGAGGCCAGCCTGGGCTACAGAGTGAGTTCCAGGACAGCTGGGGCTACACAGAGAAACTCTGTCTCGAAAAGCCAATAAATAAATAAATAAATAAGCCTTCATAATTACACTGAAGAGAGAGATAGGCTTGGGACAAATTTGTTCTCAAGGAAAAACATTCAGGTCCAAGGATAAAGCCACAGGTATGTACACCTATGATAAGCCTGTCTTGAAAAAGCCAAAAAAAAAAAAAAATGTTTTGGCGAAGTCAAAGCACAGTAGAGCTATGAAAAAAGTCATCTGGTTAAAGTAATTAATACAGTGTTAATAATAGAATTAGCCATTCAAGTTATGGTTGCCCTTAAAAGAGGAGCATTCCCCCTACCCCCCCACAGGTTTTAAATTAGGTGATTAGTAGTACTAAATTACTAGACTACAGTTTAGGGGGTAGATGTTATATTTATATTGTAAAATTTCCACATGACCCTTTATATCTTCTCTTTTTATGATGTGACATTCGTCTTCCTGTCTGTTTTAAGAGTATTTGCCTTAATTTCTTTGGCCATTTTTATGATATACTCTTTAAAGTTCTTGTCTAATAACTATAGTATCTGTGTCATCAGTTTGTTGGTACCTGTTATTATTTCCTAATTAGGTATAAATTTTCTTGGTTCTATTATGTTGAAGAATTTTGAATTGCAGTCTAGACATTTGGAATGTTCAGAGACTCCGGTTCTTGGGGATGTTAACATGTTTTATCGTATGATGGCAGTGGACTCAGTCTATAGCTTCATACTTGTCATCGTTGGTGTTTAATAATGTCAGTTACCTTTCAAAGCCTATGTATTCCCATTTGGATTTATCTCATAATGAGTCATCCTAGACTCAGTTTTAGTTCAGACTGGTTTGCCTTTTAGGGTTTATGCAGACCCAGGAGTTAGAAAATAATCTTCTTGAGCTCCTTTCAGAAAGATAGAGACTTCTCTAGCTTGCTTGCTGTACCTCACACTTGAGTTTGTCTGTATTCAAAGAGGAGGTAGAGGAGGAAAGAAGACAGAGAGGAAGTAAGGAAACAATGAAAATTCGCCTTATTCTCTTAGGACTGTAGCATCTGTGTTTAGAGACTATCGTAGACTAAATAATGTCTCCCAAAGATTTCCAGTCCTAGCTCCTGGAGGTTGCATATAGCATGTGTCTGGAATTCTAGGGGATCTTTCATGTTTGAGAGTTTGAAGTTTACTTCTACTTACTCTATGTGAAACTTTTTTGTTTTTTTAGAATTAGAGAAACCCTTTTTGTAGCACTAGCAGTAGATTCTTGTAGCCATGTATTCTTGGTCATTTGCTTAAATGTCAATTTGAGATATTCATCATATTACTTTGAAAATTTATTGTGTGGGTAAATTATTATAATGCTAATACTGAAGAATAATTATTTACTATCTCTTGTGATGAGTGAAGCATTATAGTTGCCCTTGTGATTGAATCAAATAAAACTCTTTTGTTAATAACAGTGTTATATACTGTCATAAAATTTATTGTCTTGATTTTCCTCTTTCTCATATTTACTTAATAGTTGAGTAATACAATGTTTAGATCAGTACAAAATACTGAAGATTCTAGGTTAGGCTATGAGTTTGTGTGGACTTAGAAAGAACTTGATGATCTTGCCTGCCTGTTACTTTGGAAGGACAAGTCAAGGTAATAACTATAGAACACTGTAGTTTGCTTAATACTTGTTTAAACAGGACAGGTGTTTTTTTTTTTCTATATTTTGACTCTTGCTTTCTACAAATTTTACATTTAAGAAAACAAGAACACTGAGGGTGTAGCTTAGTAAATAGAGCAGCGTGCCTTGCAGATATGGCCTCCTATGTTCTCCTTCCAACACTGAGAGAGAAAATAGGGGAAACAGCATGCTACTAGGTCAAGTATTTTTCTGTTCCAAGGGCTTGTGGAAACTTAAGGAAGTAACTCAATTTATCTTCAGAACTGGGAGCAAGAAGTGAGATGAGGAAGATAGTGTGAACCTGTGGGGGTTGCTTTGGTTGTTGTTGGTGGTGGTGGTGGTGGAGGTGGTGGTGGTGGAGGTAGAGGTGGTGGAGGTGGAGGTGGTGGTTGTTGTTGGTGGTGGTGGTTGGTGGAGGTGGCAGTGGTGATGGAGGTGGTGGTGGTGGTGGTGGTGGTGGTGGTTGGTGGAGGTGGAGGAGGTGGTGATGGTGAAGGTGGAGGAGGAGGAAGAGGTGGTGGTGGAGGAGGAGGAGATTGTGATGGTGGTAGAGGAGGTGGTGGTGGTGGTGGTGGTAGAGGAGGTGGTGGTGCTGGTGCTGGTGGTGCTGGTGGTGGTGGAGGAGGAAGAGGAGGTGGCGGTGGTGGTGGTTGGCTAGCTTTTAGTTGTTGAAAACAGGGCCTCAAACTTTTTTTATATAGCAAGAAAGGACCTTGAACTACTACTGATCCTCTACCTTCTGAATGCTGTGATACAGACATGCATTACCATGCCAAATTTTCAGAAGTCTTATTTATGTACTTTTTAAAAATTGTATGAGTGCTCTGCCACCATGCCTGATTCAGGTTGATTATAGCATTCCAATACTTACCCTCAAACTTAATTAGCTTATACTATAGTGTCAGGAGCCATCTAGGAAAGGCTAAAGGCATGTAAGTAAGTTTTCTGGAGATAGCCTACCGCTTTGCATGGCTGCAGTGGATAAGCTCTGAGTTGTCCAGCCTTTAGAGATTTTTATCCCAGGATTGCTTCTTGCTACTGATAGGCCTTTCCTGTCACTACTCCATAGTCTAGTGATTCCTGGGCATTAACCCACTCTATTGGGCAGATTTTCTACAGATCAACGAAGATATACTCTCATGTAGACAAATTGATGATTCCAGAATTCCTAATAATGATTCTATAGAATTCCTAAATTTATACAAATAATTTTGAGCCCTTTATAGCATGAAAGTTGCAATTAGAGCTCTGTAAACCTTCATGTGTCATGGCTAATTGCACTAGGATGAGAAAGCAGGCTTGGAACAATTTACAATCATGGAAAACATTCTTTCTAGGTTAGCTGTGAGATCACTGTCTAGTAATTGAAGGTCATAAACTGGGAATGGATATTTTATTTAGGTGCAAGGACAGAAAATAAAATATTGATTGATTTATATATACAAAACTTCCAAACTAATGAGACACAAGGAAGATGATCTGTCTCTTGGGAAAACCATGCTTACTTAGGACATAAAAATTATTGCTTTAAACTTTTAATGAATTTATGGGGCTAATAATAGATAACGAATATTTATTCAGGTACTAGTCCTAATGGAAACATATGTAAACTTTTCTGCTGTAGCTCCTTATTGATTTATGACTTGAATTAGTGTCTTTAACTTGCCGTGAAGTTACAGAATGTAAAAGTGCTTGAAAAACTATGTGATCAGTTATCCTGAGAAAGTATAAGAGCTAAGAATGACAACAGTGGAAAAGTGTTTTCTTTCTCTTGGCAATAAAGGTTGGAGTTTCTATCTATTTCTTTCTTTCTTTCTTTCTTTCTTTCTTTCTTTCTTTCTTTCTTTCTT
>NW_021604658.1:1810823-1826610 GCF_004785775.1 Grammomys surdaster | reverse complement strand
CTTTCTTTCTTTCTTTCTTTCTTTCTTTCTTTCTTTCTTTCTTTCTTCCTTTCTTCCCCCCCTCTCGTTTTCTTTCTTTCTTTTGCTTCATTCAGAATGAGTGAGTTTTTCTTTCTGTTGTGTAACTTTCTTTTCCTTTTTCTCTGGCTCACAGAAAACTAATGAAACTTTGAGCCTGTAGCTGATCAGTTAGGGGCTCCCCAGTAAAAGAACAAAGAGCCTGAATAAGCTAATTTCTTTTCTTAATCTCCTGCTACTGAACAGCAGGAGTTAATAATCAAAAGTCAGCAGCTTCTTACCTTAGAATAGCAAAGAGTTAAAGAAAGGTGAATATTACCAAAAATAAACAACTTTTACTCTCACAAAACTAAGTTTTGCCCCTGAAAACAACTGATGTTACCCATTGCTACTTTCCTGGTGCTGGGCTGGTTCCCAGCAATATAGGTGAAAATACACAAACATTTGTAGCAGTATGCTTTTAAGTCATCTTATAATTAGTATTGTTAATTACTCAGTATTTTGTCACATTATAATTCAAGTAGAATTTTGGGGTTATCCAAGGGAAATCTAATTACAAATGGCTAAAAAAATGTTTCCTGTATATAGTCATTTTAATAAATGACTGATTAGTATGCTTGTAAGTTGGGAATGGTTTGTTTATTTATTTCAAATAACTAGAAGGATTTGTGAATTACTTGGGTTAAAGCCTACTTTTGCTCTTCAGTCAATCTGAATTGTCTAGGTAATTCCATGAGTCCATAGGTTTGGACAGGATGATACTCACATACAGTCATTTCTTCTTATCGGGGACTACTGAATTTCAAGAGGATGGAGAAATATACCACGCAGAGTATTCTGTTTCTGTATTTGAAAACTAAGAAAGCACATTTTTCTTTCCAAAGCAAAGTATAGACTTACAATAATTTGATTGACACTTATAGTGTAATGTTATTTAATAAATGTAGAAATTTATTCTCCTGTCCCATTTTAAATCCCCCAAAGTAATACTCATATAACCAGGGTCTTTTCTTTCTTTGCATACTTCTTTCTTGAAATATAACTATCAAGATTAGACACTGGGGAAATGGCTTAGTGGTTAAGAGTGCTTTTGCTCTTCCGGAAGACCTGCATTCACTTCCCAACATCTACATCACAGCTGCCTTTATCTCCAGCTCCAGAATCCAACACCCATTATGGCTTCTGTAGGCACCCATACATACGGCACACAGACACACACATATACACATATACACATAAATAAATTTTTTTTTAAAAAATCAGATACAACAAAAATATTTTTTGAGTTTAATAAGTATAGGCATAAATTTTTTGCAACCTACTTTTAATAAGGGTTCAACCTCTCCTCTAGTTACCACCCAGAAGAGGTAATAGAAGGGAAAGTTATTAGGATGTGGGGGAAGTGGACCTGTTCAGCATTAGTTGTTTGGCAGCAGTTCACTCCCATAGCAAACACCAAATACGACTCTGAAGCTGCCGAATCCAGTCCTCTAGGCATGCAGACATCAGGCATGAACTGGCAACTACAGTATAGTCCTTAAGAAGCTGCCAGGCTAGCCAGTTGGCCTGAGGCAAGGCTACAGAAGCAAGCTGCAAGCTACCAGTAGCCACGGGAACTTTTAGAGCAGTTCTTGAGCAAGTTTCTCTGGTGTTATCACAAGTTGAACTCAACAATGCTATGTAAGGCGAACTAATACATACATGTCTTTGGGGAAGAATAGTGAATCAGAGCAAACCAAACCAAACTCAGTACTTGTCTCCCACTGTCTGTAGTGTCATATTTATACTCCTTCATCCTGGGTCCTTTCACGTGTTTGCTATATCAAAACGTTCTTTCATCTGTGTCTGCTTCAGGAAAACATCCTTTCACCTGTTTGCTTTAGCAAGATATTTTTTCACTGATGTGCCCCCAGCAAAACATCATTTGACATAGCTTTCCAGAGAAACTAGACATTTCCATTTCAAGTGTTTTCCACTTACTTATTTATCCACATACCTACATCCCAGTCGAAGCCCCCTTCCCTCCTCACCTCCCAGTCCCTTTTTTCCAACCCCCCCTTCTCCTCAGAGAAGTGGAAGCTCCCCATCAGTACCCTATGGCTGTTATGAATTATACTTCTGTGAACATAGTTGCAGCAAGACTAAGTACATTTTCTCTCACTGAGGCCTGACCAGGCAGTCCAGATAGGAGAAGGAGATCCAATGGAAGTCAACAGAATCAGGGCTAGGCCCCTGCTCCAATTGTTAGGGGACCCACATGAAGACCAAGCTGCTTATCTGCTACAAATATGTAGAGGACCTAAGTCTAGCACCAGTATGCTCTTTGGTTGGTGGTTCAGTTTCTCTGAGCTCCATGGGTTAGGTGACTCTATTGGTCTTTTTGTAGTGTCCTTGTCCCCTCTAGCTCGCTCAATCCCATCCTCAATTCTTTTACAAAACTCCCTGAGCTCCAGCTGATGTTTGGCTGTAGGTCTTTGCATCTGTTTCCATCCACTGCTGCACGTAGCCTCACAGGAGACAGTTATGTTAGGCTTCATCTACAAGCATAGCAGGTTAACATTAATAGTATCAGGGGTTGGCTCTCTGCCATGGGATGGATCTCATGTTAGGCCAGCCATTGTTTGGCTGTTCCCTCAATCTCTGCGTCACCTTTATCCTGCACATCTTCTAGGCAGGACAAATTTTGGGTGTAAGGTTTTGTGGGCGGGTTGATGTTCCCCTCCCTCCACTGGAAGTTCTGCCTGGCTACAGAAGGTGGCCACTTTAGTTTCCATATCCCCAACTGCTAGGAGTCTCAGCTATGTCACCCCCATAGACTCCCTGAGGCTCCCCAATCCCAGGTCTCCAGCTAGTCCTAGAGATGCCTCTCAGCAATTTCTGTTCTCTCTCCCAGCCCTTTCCCACCTCCCCTCTTACTACCCCTGATTCCCATCCCTGGTCCCCCACCCCAAACCTCCGGTTCTCTCCCTCCAGCTTCCTCCGATGTCTATTTTAGTTCCCCTTTTAACTGAGATTCATGCATTCTCCCCTGGCCCCTCCTTATTACTTAGTTTCTTTGAGTCTGTGGATTGTAGCATGGTTATTCTGTACTTTATGGCTAATGTCTATTTATAAGTGAGTATCTTTCTGGATCTGGGTTACCTCACTCAGGATATTTTCTAGTTCCATCCATTTGCCTGCAAATTAATGATTTCATCATTTTTAATAGCTGAGTAATATTCTACTGTGTAGATTACCACATTTTCTTTATCCAGTCTTAAGTTGAGGGACATTTAGGTTGTTTCTAGTTTCTGGCTGTTATGAATTAAAGTGCTGTGAACATAGTTGAGCCAGTGTCTTTATGCTATAGTGGAGCATGTTTTGGGTATATGCCCAGAAGTGGTATAGCTGTGTCTTGGGATAGAACTATTTGTAATGTTTGTAGAAACTGCCAAATTGATTTCCAAAGTGGTTGTACTAGTTTGAGCTCCCACCAGCAATGGAGGAGTGTTCTTTTGGCTCCACATCCTACCCAGGTTGTGCTGTCTCTTGAGTTTTTGATCTCAGCTATTCTGATGTATATAAGATAGAATCTCAGAGTTGTTTTCATTTGCATTTCCCTAATGACTAAGGAAGAGATCTTTAAGTGGTTCTCTGCCATTAGAGATTCCTCTGTTGAGAATTATCTGTTGAGTCCATTGAGTTGAGATTGAGTCCATTGATATTGATAGATATTAATGACCAGCAATTGTTAATTCCTATTATTTTGACGTTGGTAGTGGAGGGGGATGGTTAGGGGAGGGGAAGGAGGAGAAGGAGAGGGAGCCAGAGTGTACATCCCTTCCTTTAGTTTGCTGGTGTTGGGTTCTTTATTTTCTTTGTTTTATGAGTGTAGTCAGCCTACTTGGGTAGTAGTTTTCCTTATAGTATTTTCTGTGGGGCTGGCTTTGTGGATAGATACTGTTTAAATTTTGTTTTGTCATGGAATATCTTGTTTTTTTCCATTTATGGTGATTGAAAATTTTGCTAGGTATAGTAGTCTGGACCGACATCTGTGGTTTCTTAGAGTCTATAAGACATCTGCCCAGGCCCTTCTGGCTTTTAGAGTCTCTGTTGAGAAGTCAGGTGAAATTCTGATAGGTCTGCCTTTATTTGTTACTTGTTGTTTTTCCCTTGCAGTTTTTAATATTCTTTCTTTGTTCTGTACATATAGTGTTTTGATTATTATGTAGTGGGAGGATTTTCTTTTCTGATCTAATCTGTTTGGTATTCTGTAAGCTTCTTGTATGTATATAGGCATCTCTTAAGGTTGGGGAAATTTCTATGATTTTGTTGAAAATACTTTCTGGGCCTTATAGCTAGGAATCTTCTCTTTCTATGATTCTTAGGTTTGGTCTTTTCTAGTGTCCTGGATTTCTCGGATGTTTTGTGTCATGAACTTTTTAGATTTAGCATTTTCTTTGGCTGATGTAATGATTTATTCAATCGGATCTTCTATGCCTGAGACTCTCTCTTCCACCTTCTGTATTCTGTTGGTAAAAAGATTTATTTATTTTATATATATATATATATATATATATATATATATATATATATATATATGAGTACTCTATCTCAATGTACACCTGCATGCTAGAAGAGGGCATCAGATCACATTATATATAGATGGTTATGAGCCACCATGTGGTTACTGAGGATTGAAGTCAGGACTTCTGGAAGACCAGACAGTGCTCTTAACTGAGCCGTCTCTCCAGCCCCTTCCTGTGTGTCTTTACAAGATTTATTCATTTCCTCTTTAAAGGCCTCTAAGGTCATATTCTTGTGCTTCAGCTGTGTTAGGATATTCAGGGCTTGCTGTAGCAAGGAGAGCTGGGCTCTGGTGGTGCTATATTGCCCTGGCTCTTGTTGATCATGTTCTTAGCTGTCCTTTAGCCATCTGGTTGTCCCTGGTGATGGCTGGATGTTTCTGATGCCAGCAAGACTCTTCAGGGAAGCAAGCAGAACCTGACAATGGATCTCAGGGAACAGGATAATGCTCACATTTGCTGGTTGTGCCTCAGATAGACATGGCAGGTAGGGGGTTGGCTGGTTAGGGGTCTAAGGTGGATGCTCCTAGAGCCCCCACAGGCCTCCCTGTGGGGTCCCACAAGGCTCCTCGGATGGCAGGGAGAGTCATGGGCCAGAAAATGGATGTCTAGGGACAGCATGCAACTCATCTCTCCTGGCTGTGCCCCAGGTAGACTTGACTGGCCAGGGATTGGTGGAAGGAGAGGTGTAAGCTGGATGTACCTAGGGTCACCACAGGCTTCTTTTGGAAAGCAGGGAAAGCCATGGGCCAAAAGATGGAGGTCAGGGGACAGCCTGGTATTCACCTCTGGTGACTGTGCTCCAGGTAGACCCAACTGGGTGAGGGTTCTAAGCTGGATGTCCCTGGTCCTTCGACTCACCCCATGATTCCCCACCCCCTACCCCCCACCCCCACCCCCGCCCAGTCCTAGGCCTCCTAGCGGGGAAGCAGGGAGAGAGAGTCTTGAGTTCCAGATGAAGACCTTCCTAGAGGGGAGACCCTCATTCAAGTCTCAGAAAGTCGCGACCACCCAGTAATCTGCTCGAGACACCATGTACCGGAGCAATTGTGAGGTTGTTTATTAGGGCGTGACAACTAGCTGCCGGTCAATTCGTATGCCCACGCAGGAGCTCAATTGACCCTGACAGCCAGTTTGAGATGGGTTTTTAAAGGGAAAAACCACAAACCAAGGAATGGGGAGGGGGTGAGGGGTTGTTAGGGTGGTATGACATAAAAATAGTGGAACATTCCAAAGGAACCCAACCTACGGGAGTCAGGGTCAGGTGAAAACTTCTGTACGCTTATCTTTCTCAAGAATGTGGTCCTGCCCTGTTACTTCGGCCTTGCCCTGTCACTGCGGTTCCCAGCTTGGTTCCCAGCTTGGTTCCACCTAGTTCACTTGCATTCTTTCTTTTATCTTTGCAGATAAGCCAGTTCCAGTAATGGTGACTGGTCTTTCCACATTCCTAACTTGATTCATGGCTCGGTTTCTCCATGTCTTTATAAAGAAAGCCTAAAGAATATTTTATATATCTAAAAAGAATTCTATATACCCAGTATCTATAATTTTTCACTCTACACAGACAATGGAGGTGTGAGGATAGCATGCAACTCACCTCTGCTGGCTGTGTTCCAGGTGGACCCTACTCATGTTTAGTCAGTCATATAGCAGTGACTTCTAGTACAATAATTGAGCTAGAAAATGTGATGTCACTTCAGTTATAAGAAATCTGGATTCAAAAAAACAAAAACCCGGGCAGTGGTGGCGCATGCCTTTAATCCCAGCACTTGGGAGGCAGAGACAGGTGGATTTCTGAGTTCGAGGCCAGCCTGGTCTACAGATTGAGTTCCAGGACAGCCAGGGCTACACAGAGAAACCCTGTCTCGAAAAACAAAAACAACAACAAAAAAACCCAAAACCAAAGAAATCTGGATTCATATCTGAAGGTATTTATTATGATTAAGAGTATTTAATTTCCTGAAAAATCATTTCTTCATTAAGGCATTTAGATTTGCCTGATAGGTTATATCTCTGCCACTGCCAGTGAAATGAGCCAATTCAACCCAGATTAGATTATATTAAAGGCAGGTTTATTGGGAAGCTGCTTTTGGGCTGGTGAGTTCACTGGCCCCAAGGACTGAGGGGAATGGGGGGAGGGAGAAAGAGAGAAAAGGCATGTTCACAGAGAAGTGGGGGGGGGAGGGAGCAAGAGGGAGGAAGGAGAGAGAGAGAGAGGAGGGGGAAAAAGAAGGAGGAGAAGAATGAGAGAGGGGGAGGGAGAGAGAGAGAGAGTGTTTGAGAGTGCAAAATGTCTGGTTTATATAGGGAAGACCTTCTGAGGGAAGGGCAGCCCAGTCTCTGGTCTGGAAAGTTCATGGTTGGGGCCAGGGTATGCCAGGTAGGAACTTGAGGGATGCTGGGAGAACCTTGAGGCCAGGTCTGCTTTGATATGTAAAATATGTACCTCAGCCCCTTGTCCTCCAAACACTGCCAAATTTGTATGAGAAACTGAATTTAATAGATTAATATTTGCAAAAGATTGTCTAGAAAAAGGTTTTGTAGATAAAAATGAATTGATGGATCACATGTTCACTAAAAGTTAAAATGGAAAAGCATTCTTTTGGAAATTATAT
This sequence comes from Grammomys surdaster, assembly GCF_004785775.1. Lineage (NCBI taxonomy): Eukaryota > Metazoa > Chordata > Mammalia > Rodentia > Muridae > Grammomys > Grammomys surdaster. The sequence goes on along the minus strand of NW_021604658.1, from coordinate 1,819,412 downwards.
AAAGTTTTAAAAACATTAGCTTGATGCCATTGACTAATTTTCCTTCAGTGTTAGGGACTGAGCCAGTGCCTTGCACATGCCAGTCCAGTGCTTTATCTGTGCGTGTGTGTATGTATGTACATATATATACGTACATACATACATACATATGTACATACATACACACACATACCAAGGCTTGTTGACTTTTAGTTGGGTGCTTTAAAAGATATTTTAAAGTTTACTCAGAAAACAATATTTTCTGAAGCAAATGTCATGAATTTATATCTCAAACAGCTGAGAGTATAGACCTGCACCACCATGCCAAGTCTTGCTCCTTTGGTTTTGTTTTGAAACAGAGGCTCACTTTATAACTCTGGCTGGCTTGGAACTCATTATGTAGGCCAGGCTAGCTTTGAAACTCGTAAAGATGTACTTGTCTCTGGCTGTCCAGCGTTTGGACTATAGACATGGCAATACTTTACCTGGCCCTTGTTCATTTTCTATGTATGACCATACCATGGCACACATGTGGATATCAAGGAAACTTAGAGGGGTTGTTTCTCTCCTTTTGCTTTGTGTGTCTCAGGGATTAAACTCAGGTTGTCAGGCTTAGTGTTGAGCTCCCTTACCCACTAAATTGTCTCACTGGCCCATAAATAATCTTTGAGTATGTAAGTTTTAATAATGAATGAGTAATGTAATAATTTTAAATAATTTGTAATCATTGCTGATACTGTCCTTTTTGTGTCTATATTTTTATTCTATTATAAATATTGTAATAAATTTCTGTTAATAAATGTTTGTGGTTTATTATTCTGAACATTAGGGATGTCTTTCTAATCAAAAGTAATATATGTGTAAGTTTAGCCAAAATTAAAGGACACTCTAATTATACAAAATTTTTTATCAAACTATTGCAGCTATTGAAGGAAGTTTTATTTTTTTCTCTTTGGAATCTTGATAAAGATCCAAACAAACTGACTAGTCAATTGTGTCATCCTGTAAAGTGTGTATATGTAGAGTAGGTGACTATGTCAGCTGAGTGTTGTAATGAGGTACAAAAGGAGAGAGAGAACTGTTAATGGCATTTTAATAAATGTTTGTTGCAGTTTTTCTCTTAACCCAGCTAGCTCTCAAATAATAGAAACTGGATTAGTATATTTACTTATCAAGCTCTAAGGGTACAATCGAGTAGTGTTACTCCCTTTTAGTCTGTTCTAATCTGACTACCTCCCAACCAAAATCTCTAAAATACTTGGATTTTTTTTTTTTTTTTTGAGACAGGGTTTCTCTGTGTATCTCTGGCTGTCCTGGAACTCACTCTGTAGACCAGGCTAGCCTCGAACTCTCGAACTCAAAAATCCGCCTGCCTCTGCCTCCCAAGTGCTGGGATTAAAGGTGTGCGCCACCACCGCCCGGCAAATACTTGGATTTTATGGCTTTCTCTGCTTAGCCTTTGTCTCTTGGACTCTCTACCTGTGGCTAATCCCAGCTTCTTCTCTCTCTTGTCACCACAACCCCACCCCACACCCCTGGCAGGAAGAAAGTCCACCCTCGTTCTCTCCCCTGCTAAGTTATTAGCTAATTAGCCTCTTTATTGACCAATCAGGCAAGAATTGAGGAGCAATGTTTACACAACATTAATACAGGAGATTCTCAGAATAAGGATTGCAACCAGATATGGGGAAACAGAAATCAGCGTTTGAATACAGGGCACGACAACATGCCTACAGAAAATCATTGTTTCACTAAAATTAATCAGAGCATTGTCTGGAGGTGGAGACAAGATTAGTTTAGTTATGGATGATGACACCTCATATAATCTTGGTAACTGAAACATCTCTAAGGCTGGCTTTCTGTCATTGTTTCCTCAGGTGATTTACTGTTCTTTTGGTGGAACATCCAAAGGACTGCATTTCAATAACTTAATAGTTGGACTCGTCCTCCTTACAAGAGGCAAAGATGAAGAGAAAACAAAATGTAAGTTCTTTTATCTCAAGTGATAATAATATCACACATGTAGAATAATCAACCTCAAAATCTGGAAATTCTAATGGCTGTTTCTCCAAAGATACAAAGTGACTTAACACTTTGTATCTTTGTAAGCACTTAACAATGTGGCTAGTCACCAAAGCGAGCTAAAACTATTGTGATATCACATTATATTTTCAATGAAATGTCATAACTGTACTGACAAGTATTTATAAAAATTCCAGTCCTTGATCTTTGTTGTTGAAAGTGCAGAATTACAACGCAACCGCTTTAGTTTTTTTTAAACTTTTTTTCTTTTTTCTTTTTTTGATTGATTTATTTATTTTACAAATATGAGTACACCATTGCTGTCTTCAGACACACCAGAAGAGGGCATCAGATCTCATTATAGATGGTTGTGAGCCACCATTGGTTGTTGGAAATTGACCTCAGGATTTCTGGAAGAGCAGTCAGTGCTCTTAACCACTGAACCATCTATCCAGCTCTAGTATTTGTTTTTGTTTTTTTGTTTGTTTGTTTTGTTTTTTTAAATTCACTTATTTTTCCGTTCTGGAAATTAAACTCAGGGCCTATCTGGATGGATAGATGTCAGTTTTTGCACAATAAAACTGTATTGTACAGGGAAAGAAAGTAAAGTACTGATCTGTGTTTAAACATAGATAAGCCTTAAAAATATTTTACTTGAGGGGCTGGAGAGTAGGTTCAGCAGTTAAGAGCATGCATAGCTAGCTCTTCCAGAGGACCCAAGTTTAATTTCCAGCACCCACGTCATGAGGCGAACAACTGCCAATAACTGTAGCTCTAGGGGATCTCACATTCTCCTCTGGCCTCTGTAGGTACCTGCCTTCCCATATGGACATATACACATAAATAAAAATAAATATTTTAAAAATATATGTGTATATATTACTGAATAATGGGGTGCTATTTAGAGTAGACCACACATTATATGTGATCTTTCTAGAATAAGCAACCCGATAAAGGCAGAATAAAGTAGATGAGAATGTCAAGGTACTTGGTGGACAGGGAAATGGAGAATGAATAGCTCCTGATGAGGATGAGAGCTTTGGTTTTATGTTTTTGCTGTCCTCTTTCTGTGGTATTGGAGATTGACATGCTGTGAAAGTGCTCTGCCACCAGCTGTATTGTTAGTAGGTATGAAATTTCTTTTTAGGTGAAAATGGTCTGAAATTAGTGGTAATCGTTATACACAACCATGTATATAGACTAAAAATTACTAATGTGTACTGAGGTATACGTTTTTAAAAGATTAATTTTTTTAGAATGTGACCTATATCACTAAGACTGTTAATGTAAAAAAGAAAAATCTGGCTGGGTCTGGTGGTGCATCCCTTTACCCAGCAGTTGGAGGGAGAGGCAGGGGGCTATCTATGAATGCGAAACCAGCCTGAAGCCAGCCTGGTCTATATCATGAGTTCAAGGACAGCTAGAGCTACATGGTGAGGTCTTGTCTCAGAAAACTTAAAACAAACAAAACTCTGGGGGGAAAAAAGCCTGGGGGAAAAAGAAAGAAAAGAAAAAATTTTTGAAAAAAAATTTTTTTTTGAAGACTTAAACTTAGTAGTCTGTTTTTTTGCCTTACTTTATAAAACCAAAAGTTAATTTAATTTTGTAAATTAGCTATGGTCAGAAAGTGTAGGGTCCTCCTTTCTGTAAATTTCATTATATAGCCTAGGTTGGCCTGGAATGCTCATGTATCAATCAGCCTTCTATTTTTCCAGGCTAATGAGGATTTAAAATATAGAGAGATAACCACATATGCTGACACATAATGTCATTCCAGCACTGGGGAAGCAGATGCAGGAGAATGACTTAGCAGAGGCCAGTCTGTGCTATATAGTGAGAGCTAATTTAAAACAACAACACCACATACACATACAACACAATAAAAATAAAACAAATAGCACTGGGAGTGTAGCTCAGTGGTAGAGTACTTGGCATGTACAAGGTCCTTGGTTTTTATTCCCAACAGCAGAAGGGAAAGGTCTAATATGCATAAATTATATGTAAGTACTATACCATTTTATGTTTTATGTTATATTTTGGAATGTTCGAAGGCTCCTAGAACCAAGCCCCAAGATCCAAAGAGACTAGAACTTCAATTCATCTCTCTTTGGGACAATGTTCAAACCCTGACAATATTTCAGGAATATATGAGATGTGTACTTTCACCCAGCTTATTATTTCGTAAAATTCTGTCATCTGCATCTAACATCTTGATGTTTCAAAAAGGAAATAGCTGCTCTGTTTGGTAGCAAAACACTTGGGAGATAGTGGCAAGAGGATTAGTAGTAGTACTTCAGGGTTATCCTCAGCTACATATCAAGTTGGAGGCTTGCATGACACCCTATCTTTAAAAACAAAACAATTAAAAGAAAAATGTGATGAATTAGCCTTAGTTGTATAAAATCCCTGAATTTCTACCCTTCTCAGAGATTAGTACTCTCAGAGATTTAATGACCTCTTTTGCACATTTTTATGTATTCGTATTTTTATTTCTGTAAGCGTATCTTGAACAGTTCAGCAGGTTTTCAACTTTTAAAATGGCTTATAGTTATTTTAAAATTTGCTTCCCCCGTGAATATCATATTTCTTTATGCTTACTTATCTTTAAGAACATCCTCTGTTTAACTGCTGTATGGTATTTCATTATATGTATGCATACATCTCTGTTTGTTTTATTTTGTTTTGTTTGAGACAGGGTTTCTCTGTGTAGCCCTGGCTGTCCTGGAACTCACTCTGTAGACTAGGCTAGCCTTGAACTCACAGAAATCGTAGTTTTTTATCTTAATAAATATTTATTTTCTTTCAAATTTTTATTTTCACAAATAATAGTTAAGTAAACATCTTGCATTTTGTGCACAAGTATTAGCATCTCTAAATGTTAAAATGGGATTGTTTAGAAGTAGAGTTTCTGACACACATCCTTTTTTAGATTTTGACAAATTTAGACTGGCTACATTTATTCATATACTCATCACATTTTGTAAGAGATCCTGGCCAGGGGCTGGTGGTGCATGCCTTTTATCCCAGCATGAGAGGATCTCTTGAGATAGAGGCCAGAAGTCAGCCTGGTCTGTAAATCAAGTTTCAGGACAGCCAGGGCTACACAGAGAAGTCTTGTCTTGAAATCTAAAAAGGGAGAGGTGAGAGAAGGAGGGACGAGGGAGAGAGGAGAGAGGAGAGAGAGAGGGGAGGGTATCCCATTTCTCCTGGTTTTTGCTAATACTTGGTATTAACCTCATGTATGAAAAATACCACACAATTATTTTGAAAAATAAATTAAACAGACAGAAATGGTGTACACACTTGCAAGACTGTAGAGCAAGACCATTTCAGGAGGTGGAAGAGGCCAGTGAAGATGACAACAATAGCAAAGTGTACCTATGAAGTGCAATAAATTGTGCCTTTCTCTTCTCTTTCTATTTTAACTGAACTGTACTTGATATAAAGATTAATTTATTTTTCTTTCTCAGATATTTTTAGTCTTTTTTCAAGTGAATCTGGGAGCTATGTTATACGGGAAGAAATGGAAAGAATGCTCCATGTGGTGGATGGTAAAGTCCCAGATACACTCAGGAAGTGTTTCTCGGAGGTACATTTAAAGATTTATATTTCGTTTCTTTGTGTTGATAAAGGGTTAACACTTTGTGATAAACGTGGCTGTATGGATGCTTATATACAGAGTGTTCTTAGTATTTTTTTATTTAATGATTAATGTTTCAAGTCTTTATGTGATGTGTTCAGTAAAGATTACTTGTATTATCTAATAGCCCTATAGGAAAATAAACTAGAATAAGGAACTGGGTATTGATGGGGAGGAGTCAGTTGAGTATTACTTTCTAAGATAATTAGGAAAATCTGTCAGATAAAGTGAAATTCCGGAGTTCATGTCTCCTATTACTCCTATATTTATGAATTAGAAAGTTTTTGATTCTGGGACCAAAGAGATGGCTCAGTGGCTAAGATTAGTGCATGTTACTCTTTCAGAGGACCCTAGTTTGATTCCCAGCACCCTGTTGAAGTAGTCCACAACTTCACAACTGCAGTAAATCTGGCAATTGCACTCTCTGGGGCACCTACCCTCATATGCACCTACTCATACATGTGCATAATTATAATAATAATAAAACTTAGAAAAAAGAGAAAATCCTCAATTCTACTATAAAGGCTATTAATTGTTTATACTTATAATGCTACACTCTCCCACACAGGTACACTGACACCATTGCACACTGGGCTCCTACAGATTATAGATGTAACACCACACCACATTAGATCTATCTACCGTTTCCATGTGTTAGGTGCTAAAGGATAGACTTCCTATATTTTGGTTCTGTTATACTTAACTTGAATTTGCTATAATAGTATTTTAGCATAAATTGGGCTATGTATTGTTTCTTTCTGGTAACAAAAAGTTAATGGTCAGGAAAAAAGTCTTTGCAAATCAAAGTAATGGATTTTTCACAAAGATAGCAAATGCATTAATATTCTGTTCTTTTTTCAGAGAAAATATATAGTTTTACATTTAAAAAAGGCTTATTTAGATATTCCTATTTTGTGGATGGGAACTAGAAGTGTTTGGCTACCTGTTCCTTAAAATTATTTGTAATAGCGTATATATTAGGTAGCGATTAGCGCTATAAGAAAATTAAATAGAATGAGAGGTAGGTGCTGAATCTTCTCTCAAGAACCCCTATAGTGACAATATTGTAGTTTTGATTTCTTTGAAAACCACAAAAATGTTATGGGAGTGTCTTTTTGTTTTATCTCAGGTGTGGTGATAATGTGGCTACTTTAGACTGTCCACAGCAGCTGACTATGATTTGTCTCATACTCTAGTAGAGGTTTAGTTTGCCCCCTGCAAAGAGTTTCTGTGATTGTGTGATGTTTAGAATTCTGGGAACTTTTCAGAGGGTATATAAGTGCTAGGCCTCAAGAGGCATGGTGGATTGTTGGTTATTGTTAGTTGCTGTTTGTTAATAGTCATCATATAAAAGAACAAGAAAAAGAAATTAGATATCCTGACAACAAAGATCAGACTTGCCCCAAAGAACTCAATACCTCTAATCATCAGGAGGTAGTCCAATGAAATCGTCACCCCCATTCCAATCCATGACTTTATTCAGGGATCTCTTTCCTTTCCTCTCTATCCTTCTTTCTTTCCTATCTAGTGACTGGTGGTAAAACGGGGGTGGGGGGAGGGGGGATGACAGTCAAGAGAGGATAAAATAAAAGGTGGGCGAAAGAACCCACAAGGTAGTCAAAGGCCAGCTACACACCCCCTTTTGAGGTTTTACAAACATTTCATTATATAGCCATGATTGATTACATGACTATTGGTGATGAATGTAGCCTTCAGCCTCTTTTCTTCTCTAGTGTTTGGCAGAGGGGCTTAAAATTAATTGTTACTATCAGTTACTAATATTGTAATCAATATTAGTGATGCTACCCAGTGGCTGTGAGCTGTCAGCCTAGTAACACACAGAGATATCATAGAGCTCAAGAATTTTAAAGTGTATGTCAGGGAAAAAGGAGGAAAGCCAAGTATAGAATTAATAAAATCATAACTGCCTTTAAAAATGCTTATTGTAATAAATGATGCCAGTACTATTTAGACTTATCCAAGTATATTGAGTTAACTGTGTAAATGTGTACAAACCTGTGGACTTTATACATTTTTAGACAAACGTGGATAGAGTAAGAATAGAATAGAGTTCTTAATCTACAACATGTTTGCAGTGTCTTCTTGTGTCCCTGTCTCAAATATGAGACAAGGCTGTCAGTATTGTCTCCATGGTTTGCATTGCATTGATGCTAAGCATTCTCAAACTAGTAGACTAAGCTTACGGTTGTACTTAGTAGGACCCTACTGAACAGTGTAGACATTGTTTTATGTCATTTCTGTAAGGGTTGGACTTGTTCCACCCCTGGAAAGTCTTTGTTACATTTCCAATGAGGTTTTTTTCCCCCCTTTTTCTCAGAGAAATAACTAATCTTTACTAAACTTAAGAGCTATTGTCCAAGCAGGGGGCTTGACTTAGAGAGCAGTGTCAGCACAGGTTTTTTTCAGCCTAGATAGTTCTCTTCTCTAAAGATTTAGTAAAACAAATATTATAAAAGATAGGAAGTTGAGAAGAGTATATATGGAGGGGATTTAGAGAAGTTAGAGGGGGTGAAACAGGGAGGTAAAGATGATCACATTTCATTTCTTAAGAGGAAAGCAAAACATGGAGATGAATTTGTTTCTTTAGTGGGGGGTTGTTAAGACTGAGTCTTATTATATACCTCTAGCTGTCCAAGGGCCTGTCCCTGCTGTGTAGACCAGGCTGGCCTAGAACTCAGAGATCCTCCTGCTTCCTGTACTGGGATTAAAGGCCTGTGCCACTGAGCTTGTCTAACTTGGTTTTGATGTATGGGATCCTTATTATCTATGCTAGGCGAGACTTCTGGAAAACTTTTTAACTTGCAAATGAAATTTAAGTTTTAATTTAGGTAGGCAACTTTAGTTAAAATATACTAATTTAGATTATAGAATGCTGCAGATAAGGGATAAGTGAAAATTTGGACTAATTAAATTTTCTTTTTCTTTTT
>NW_021604658.1:1798505-1810423 GCF_004785775.1 Grammomys surdaster | reverse complement strand
GTGGTGGCGCACGCCTTTAATCCCAGCACTTGGGAGGCAGAGGCAGGTGGATTTCTGAGTTCGAGGCCAGCCTGGTCTACAGAGTGAGCTCCAGGACAGCCAGGAGTACATAGAAAAGCTAAAAGAAGGTTTTGGATCCTCTGAAATTGGAGTTATGAATACTGTGAGGCACTGTGTAGATGCTTGGAACCGTATCTGGGTCCTCTGTAAGAGCAGCCTGTGTTCGTAATTATTTAGTTATTCTTCAAGCACTAGGTTTACTAAAAATTGAAACAAATATAAATACAGCCTACAGATTTCAGACATATTATAACAAATAAAATATAGTTTATAATTGGCAATTGACTGCTTTAACAAATTGATAATTTACAGTTAGCACATAGACTTTATGCATAGATTTTATGGATTATAGATTTATGAAGTGCAGCTGTTTTTTGAATCACAGTTTGCTTCCCAAGTATGTGTGTTTTGTGGTGTTATTTTAGTAGTCCTTAGTTTTAGGTAGTAGATGGGAAAATGTCAACCACTAATATGTTTAAAGTTGTTCAGGCTCTAAGTACTTTACCCTAAAGTTGTACTAAAAATGTTTTCTTGTTTCAATTTTAGGGTGAAAAGGTAAACTATGAAAAATTCAGAAGTTGGCTTCTTCTAAACAAAGATGCTTTTACCTTCTCTCGCTGGCTGTTGTCTGGGGGTGTATATGTGACACTCACTGATGACAGTGACACTCCTACTTTCTATCAAACGCTGGCCGGAGTCACACATTGTAAGTAATGACATTATATTGTTTCTGTTCACCTTTAATAATTTGCCTGATAGTAACAGAATATGCTTATAAAGATAAAGATGAAAGGGTTTTTGTCCCTGCTTTTTTCTTCCAATAAATAAATAATCAATGAGATGCTACAGCATGGAAAGTCTAGCCCTTTACTAATTGTCTTAATAAAGCTCTATAGTTTCCTGAGCTGTTGCCTGCAGATTACCACGATTTATAAACTGAAGCAAAAGAAAAATCTAGTATCCAGGAGTTCCGCTGGTTGAAAAGACTCCTGGTAGAGGAAGAACTCATCCTTCTTCCTGCCTTAAGTAATTCTCAACATTCTTTATCTGCTTCTGGCTTTTTGTTGTTTTGTGTTTTGGTTTTTCAAGACAGGGTTTCTCTGTTTAGCCCTGGTTGTCCTAGAACTTGTTCTGTAGACCAGCCTGGCCTGGATCTCAGAAATCTGCCTCTCCCTCTTACGTGCTGAGATTAAAAGTGTGCACCACCATAGCCTGGCTGCCTAGCTTTTTTTAAAATATGGTTTCAGGATTTTGAACTCTGCTCCTCATAACTGCATAGCAAGCATACTTAGGTGTCTATCATATCAGAAGGTTTTTTCTTCTTTGTCTGACTTTTTAAATTTTTAATTTTATTTTGTATGTATGGATGAGTGTATGTATGTGTACACCTATATACAGAAGCCTGCAAAGGTCAGAAGAGGGATTGGATCCCCTGGAATTGGAGTTAGAAATGTTTACAAGCCACCATGTGGGTGCTGGGTACTAAACCTGGGGTCCTCTGTAAGAATAGTAAACTCTTAACCACTGAGCTATCTCTCCAACTCCTCTCTAAGGTGGTGGTGGTAGTTGTTGTTGTTACCATTATTTTTATTTTTTTACTGTCTAGTCATTACCTGGGTCTGACTTCCCATAGTTCCTCATCCCATTCTTCCTCTCCCCTGTCTCTAAGAGGATCCCCCTCCCCCAGCCAGGCTTCCCCACTTCCTGGGGCCTCAAATCTCATGACTGTTAGGTACATCTTCTCCCACTGAGGCCAGACCAGGCAGTCCTCTGCTGTATATATGTAAGGGGCCTTGGACCAGCTTGTTTATGCTGCCTGGTTGGTGGCTCAGTGTTTGAGAGATCACAGGGTTAGTTGAGACTGCTGGTCTTCCTGTGGGATTGTTCTCCTCCTCAGCTTCTTCCAGCCTTTCTCTAATTCAACCACAGGGGTCCCCGACTTCAGTCCAATTGTTGGGTATAAGTATCCTGCAACTGTATCAGCTGCATGTTGGGCCTCTTGAAGGGCAGCCATTCTAGGCTCCTGTATATAAGCACACCATAGCATCAGTAATAGTGTCAGGCCTTGGAGCCTCCCTTTGAGATGGATCCAAAGAAGGGCTGGTCACTGAACCATCTTTCCCTCAGTCTCTTCTCCATTTTTGTCCTTGCAGTTCTTTTTAGACAGGAACAATTCTGGGTCAGAGTTTTTGACTGTGGGATGGCAACCCCATTCCTCCACTTGATGCCCTCCCTGTCTTACTACTGGAGGTAGCCTCTATCGAGTTACCTATTTCCACTGTTGGGCAGTTTATCTAGGGTCCCTCCTTTTGAGTCCTAAGAGTCTCTCACCTCCCAGGTCTATGGTACTTTCTAGAGGGTCCCCCCACCTGACACCTCACCCCCCCAAGGTTGCATATTTCCATTCATTATGCTAGCCCTCAGGGGTTCTATCCTGTCCTGGACCCCCCAGTACCTGATCATGTTCCCATTTTCCCCTCCCCTCTCTCACCCAGGTCCCTCCCTCCTTCCTTCCCTCCTTCCCTCCCTCCCTCTGTCTCCTGTGATTGCTTTCTTCTCCCTCCCAGGGAGAACTGAAGCACCCTCATTTGGGGCCTTCTGCTTGTTAACCTCCTTGAGTTCTGTGGATTGTATCCTAGGTATTCTGTACTTTTTTGGCTAATATTCACTTATTAGTGAGTATATATCATGCATGTTCTTTTCGGTCTGAGTTACCTTAGTCAGGATGATATGTCTAGTTCCATCCATTTGCTTGCAAAACTCTTGATGCCCTCATTCTCATTCATTCTTTTTTTTTATTTTTTAAGATTTATTTATATGTATATGAATACACTGTTGCTGTCTTCAGACACCAGAAGAGGGCATCAGATCCTATTGTAGATGGTTGTAAGTCACCATGTGGTTGCTGGGAGTTGAACTCAGGACCTATGGAAGAGCAGTCAATGCTCTTAACCACTGAGCCATCTCTCTAGCCCGATGCCCTCATTCTTAATATATTCTTAAGTAATTTATCCATTGTTTTGTTATGGGACATCTGAGTTGTTTCTAGCTTCTGGCTATCACAGATAAGGCTGCTATGAACATAGTCGAGCACTTGCCCCTGTGGCATGGTGGGGGATCTTTTGGGTATATTCCCAAGAGTGGTATAGCTGGGTCTTCAGGTAGATCTATTTCCAAATTTCTGAGGAACCTCCAGATTGATTTCCAGAGTAGTTGTACCAGTTTGCAATCCCACCAGTAAAGGAGTAGTATTCCTCTTTCTCTGCATCCTCGCCAATATGTGCTATGTGAGGTGGAATCTCAGGGTTGTTTTGATTTGCATTTCCCTGATGACTAAGGATGTTGAATATTTCTTTAAGTGCTTCTCAGCCATTCAAGATTCCTCAGTTGAGAATTCTCCGTTTAGCTCTGTACCTCATTTTTGAATAGGGTTATTTGGTTCTCTGGAGTCTAACTGCTTTTTTTTTTTTTTTTAAATTTTTTAAAAATTTATCTTATGTATGTGAGTACACTGTCACTGTTTTTAGACAGACCAGAAGAGAGCATGAGATTCCATTACATATGGTTATGAGCCACCGTGGGGTTGCCGGGAATTGAACTTGGGACTTTTGGAAGAGCAATCTGTGCTCTTAACCACTGGGCCGTCTTTCCAGCCCAGAGTAACTTCTTGAGTTCTTTGTATATTTTGGATATTAGCTCTCTATCAGATGTAGGGTTGGTAAAGAGCTTTTCCCAATCTGTGGGTTGTCGTTTTGTCCTATTGACTACATCCTTTGCCTTACAGAAGCTTTTCAGTTTCATGAGGTCCCATTTATCAATTGTTGATCTTAGAGCCTGAGCCATTGGAGTTCTTTTTAGGAAATCCCCCTTCCCTGCCTCCCATGCCAGTGAGTTCGAGGCTCTTTTCTTCTTTCTCTTCTAGTAAAAATACTATAAAGTGTTGTTTTTCCTAATATTTCCCATGCTTTTATAAGGGAATTTCAGAAGAAAATATGTGCCTACACATCTTTCTTGAAATAAGTTTTCAAATAAATTAATAAGAGACTTTCAGGTTTCCATATAATATGTTGTAAGAGTGAATAAGCCTGTTTAGTCATTGATTTCTTTTGAGTTGTGGATTCTAAAATAATTGCCATAGTTTGAGTGAATTTTTGATCAGTATGATTTACTGTGAATATTTTTATATCAAAAATCTTTTTAGCATTTGTCTCACTATAAAATTTGTGTGTTCTAGTCCCTTGCACGTCTCATATTAGAGCCTTCTTTTAATGGGGGAAGGGTGTTTCAGTGACAGTAGGACTGCCTATTAAACCTCTATCTCGTTCACTATCCTCTTACTTGTCTGTAATGATGTAAGGCTTACAGCTATCCTAAGTAAATCTCAGAAGGCCATTGCTCCTGAAAGCAGGTTATCTCCTCAGAAACGTTAGAAGACTGTGTTATTATATGAAAATACTTGAATATTGAGCCTGGCCTTTTCCATGAATATCCATTCTGTCATTAAAGAGCTCTTGTAGAGTTGGAGCCTTCTGTGAGGTGAGACTTGATTAGAATGGCCCAAAGTCAGGCCAAACAATTTAGAATGTTTCCTGTGGTATTCCCAGAAAGAATTGTATCTGCAGGTGGATGTAGATGCATTCATATTTAGCCAATGGGGTATGAGTTTTGTTATATATTTATTTACCACCTACAAATATAAGAAGTATTGAATTTGTTGCTTCTAACTTTCTTTTTTTAAAAAATGATTTTTTATTTTTATGTGCATTGGTGTTTTCCTGCATGGATGTCTGTGTTAGGGTGTTGGTTCCTCTGGAACTGGTGTTACGGACAGTTATGGGCTTCCATATGGGCGCTGTGAATTGAACCTGAATCCCTTTCAAGTATAACTAGTGTTCTTAACTGCTTAGCCATCTCTCCAGCCATGTTGCTAATTTTCTTAAGTGAAAATAAGGTTATTGAGTCTTTTTCCAAAAGTTCAGTTGCCAGTTCTCATGAAATTCACAGATGTTTGAGGAATTTGTAGTCTGTATTCAGAAAATGAACAGTGTATGTATGTTAGCACTAAAGCATACTTCTAGAAGGTGACTGACCATTACCACTCTTTCCTCTTTTCTACATATATTGTTTCTTTCTCTCTCTTTCTCTCTCTCTCTCTTCCTCCTCCTCCTACTCTTCCTCCTTCTCTCTTTCTCTCTTACACACAAACACACACACACTCCACATTTTTATTACAAAGGGGGAAATGTGTTTTGACAGGTTAATGAAAAATTTACAAAGCTAAAATCAGTTAATTTAATTTTTCTCTATGTTGATTTTTTTCATTTTATGTTTTTATTTTAAACGTGTATTGGTGTCTTGCCTATATGTATGTCTGTGTAACTAGTGTTTGCCTGGTACCTTTGGTGGCTAGAAGTGGTCATTGGAGCCCCTGAGACAGGAGTTACCAGTAGATGTTAGCCTTCATATAGGTCCTGGGAATCAAGTCCAGTCCTCTAGAAGAACAGCCCGTGTTAGTAACCGCTGAGCGTCTCTCCAGCCCCATCTATTTAAACTTCTGTATTAGACGCCCTTCGTATGCTCAATACTGGGAAGTATAGAAATGTGAATATAGCTTCTGTTGACATCTTTTCTTTCAGGGTCAGATATTTTATATTGCTAATGTGTTACTTGAAAGAAAGCTTGGGAAAAGACTTAGGACTTTAGCTAGTGTTTCTCTAAAGAAAAGGAGCCAGTTTCTTTTTTATAATTGCCATACTTCATCATAGAATAAACAGACATCTTGTTTAGGAAAAGAGGAGAGAAGTGACATCTCATTTAGATACCAGACTCCAACTCTGCTGCTTGCTAAAATTTCAGATTACTTTTTGTTCCGTTTATGACTTAGAATAGTTTTCTTTATGAATTTTTAAAATTAACACACAAAGTAATATATGCTTCATTGTGGCATCTTCATACATTTCTTTCACTTTTTATCTTTCACCTTTACACCTCCCTTCTCCTCATCTCTCCCCTTCCTCCCTCAAGTAGCCCACTCTTTACTGCCATGTGCAAGTGGAAAAATACTGTCTTCTTGTCGAGTTTCTCTGTGTAGCCCTGGCTGTTGTGGAATTCATTTTGTAGACCAGGCTGGTCTCAAATTAGGAGATCCATATGCCTTTACTGGGATTAATGGTGTATGCCACTGTGCCCAATTAGGAAGCAATATTCTTAAGTAGAAGTTTTGTTTTTTAAAAACTAGTTTCTTTTCTAATGAGTTTTATAGTGTTGTTTCCATAAGAGGTTATAATGTAGAGTGTATTTGCTCTTTCCTTAAACTACCTGCTTATGAGTTAGATGGTCCAGCTTGATTCCTGAAATTCTCATAAAGATGGAAGGAGAGAACTGGCTTCATAAAGTTGTCCTGTGGCCTCGACATGCACGCCTTCTACCCCCATATACACCTACCAATAATAACAATAATAAATTAAAGATAAAAAACCTAGGGGCTCAGTTAGTAAAGTTCTTGCTGCATAAACATGAATTCAGATACCCACCACCCATGTGGTAGTGCATGTCTGTAATCCTAGTACTGGGGAGGCAGAGACAGGAAGTTCCTAGTTCCAAGTTCATTGAGAGACCATGTCTCAAAACATAAGATGGAGGAAGCTAATGAGACTGCTCATTTGGTAAAGAACTTTCTGTACACACATGGAGACCTGAGTTTGGATCTCTGGTAACTACTGAATGGACAGGTACTGTGATATAGATCTGTAACTCTGGTGTTAGAAGGAGAAGGCAGAGACAGTGAATTCCCAGGGACTCACTTATTCAGGCTAGCCATAAGGTTGTTGATAGGATCTCTGGCAGTAAGAGCCTGAATGTTTCCTTCTGTCTCTTTTGTTGTTGTTCCATGTTCTTTTCTATAGATGTTGATTATAACTAGTGTCTCTCTTCTATCTGACAAATGTCTTTGGTATTCCTTTTTTGTATAGTTCTGTTATTGTTAAATGATGTGTTGCCTCACAAAGCCCTCATATTTTCTGTATTTTTTAGAATGATTTTGATAGTTTTTTGTTGTTGTTTTTACTACTTTGCCTTTTTACTTTTTGCCCCTTTTTATCTGAAGATATTTATCTTATTTTCTTTGCTTAATTTGTAATATTTATCTTGATTTTCTTACTATCTCCTATGTCTGCCCAACAAGAGTTTTCTCTGTGTAGTCCTAGCTCTCCTGGAACTCAGAAATGTGCCTTGAACTGCTTCCTGAGTATGGGGATTGACAGTGTATGCCACCCCTGGCCTGGTCTTAAACATTCTTGTCCTTCTTCCCTTCTTCCCTCTTTCTGTGCTAGGGCTCTAACTCAGGGCCTCACATCTGCTAGGCATGTGCACTAGGACACTCATGAAATTGTTTCATTACCAGTAATTTGATTATTTCTTGCATTAATGTGGTTAGGTGTGGGGGATAAGTTCTTTCAAGTTTTGAAAAATTTCAGAGCCACATATAATATTACATAATTCTAATTCCATCATTTTTGAGAATGAGGTAAGTAGATTTCTATGAGTGTAGCACCAGCCTTGTCTCAGTAATGAGTTCCAGTCCATCCTGGGCTACATAGTGAGATCCTGTCTCAAAAACAAACAAACAAACAAAAAAACAACAAAATAAAACAAAAATAAACAAACAAAAAGCACTTAAGAGACTCAGGCAGGATTATTGTGAGTTTGGGGCCAGCTTGCTGCATACCAAGTTCCTGTCTCAAAAGAAAATTTTCAGCTATAAATATTTTTAATACTTTCTTTCATTTGTTTTTGGTTCCTTCATAATTGTATTTATGTTTGATATTATCTTACAGTCACTTTAGTTCTAATGAGTCATTCAGCCTGTTTTCTCTTCCATTAGAATAGTTTCTGTTGCCTAGTGTTCATGTTTTCTCATCTCTCCCTTTGTCCAGTCCCTAATCTGCTGAGTCCTCTAATGGGTATATTTTAATTTTAAATGTTATTTTTCATCTTTGCTTTAATAACATTTTAAATGTTATTTTTTTTCCAGTTGGTTCATGTTCTTACCTCAGTATATTTCTTTAATTCTGTTTTGTGTGTGTTTGTGGGGGGGGGGGTGGTGTTGTTGTTTCTCAAGACAGTTTTTCTGTGTAGCCCTGGCTGTCCTGGAATTTACTTTGTAGACCAGGCTGTCCTGGAACTCATTACATTGACTGAGGCTGGTCTCAAACTCAGATATCCACCTGCTTCTACTTTAAATGCTGAGATCAAAGATGTACATTACCACTGCCCAGCTAATTCTGGATATTTATAACTCATAGTTCTCAAGCCTTGTCTATTTCTATTGTCTCTTATTTCTTAGCCTTTGTGCTGATTAGTTCTTAACCTTAGTTTTGTGTTACATCTTCTTACTTTTTTCATGTTTCCTTTTTACATCCTCCCTCCTTCCCTCCCTCCCTCTCTCTCTCCATGTGTATTTGTGTGTGTGTGTGTGTGTATACACATATATGCCATTGCTGTATGTGTGGAGTTCAAAGCACAGCTTGTGGGAATCACTTCCCGTCTTTCCACTATGTGGCTTCCCAGATCAAATTCAGGTTGTCAGACTTGGTGATAAGCTCCTTCACCTGCTGAGCCATCTGCTGTCCCTCTTTCATGTTTTTCCCCCAATGCTAGCTAGCGTTGTGAATGCTATGTGATATCTCCCCAGCTTGCCTACACTCTGGGAATTTTTCTTTGATTTTCTAGGCAAGCTTCAGTGGGTTTCACTGTGTATAACACAAATTAGCTGCCAAAACAACATGCAGTTGTACAGGTCTCTGGAATTCTTTGCATAACTTTTTTCTATCACTTTCTCCTCCCAATTTTTCAGCTACTTCAACCTTCCTGTATGACCTACATTTGTAACAGTGAAATCTCTGAATTGAGACTCCATACCTTTTGCCACCCTGAAGATCTAGGCACAGGCAAAAGCAGGACAGTAGACGTGCTCACCTGATAGTAGCTTCTTGATCTTAGGATCGAAGTCCTGCATTGCCTGTTCTTGAGTTTCTGTGACTGCTTGATTTATATAGTTGTGTAGTTTCTAGCCATTTATGGCCAGAGGGCAAGTCTGATGTCAGTTAATATTTCATTATGGCCAAAGGAGGACAGTCCCAGAATTATATTTTAGCAAGATAACTTTGAGTACCATACTTCACTGAGAATAAAATACTTTCATGCTTCCTAAATTTTACTTTAATTGTTTGGGAGAGAAGCAGAAACATTTAAAATAAGCATTCACCAGGAGTGATGGCACATGCCTTTAGTCCTGGCATTTGGGAAGCAGAGGCAGGTGTCTCCAAGTTTGAGGCCATCCTGCTCTACAAAGGGAGTTCCAAGACAGTCAGGGCTGTTATACAGAAAGATTCTATCTAAAAAAGGAAGAAAGAAAGAAGAAAAAGAAACCAGTAGCCGCAGTTGGAGTTGTCTCTGTTCATATTCATCCTTTCATGATTTTACTGTTTGCTATCATGCATATTGTGTTAGCTATGTCAATTAAATCTGTGCCCTGCTATTCTGATAGTTACTATCTAACCAGGAAAGAAGATATACATACACAAAATTTAAATCTAAGGTGGAAGTTGAATATGACTAGAATAGATTAGTAGTATATGATTTTATGTTTTAGCAGTCTGCTTAATGGGAAATTGTAGTTTCTTTTTCTCTGAATTTTAAAGTCTCTTGCTTTTGTTATTTTTATTTCATTGTCTTAAAATTTTTAATTATGATTAAGTTTGTCTTTTAATGTGGGTTTTGGTCATAATTGGTTTTAGTAGTTGAATTGAGAAAATATGCCCTTAAAAGATATATATATATTTATATATTTATTTATTTATCAGGATAAACTAATGGCCCAAAAGGGCATTGTGAATTTATAATCTTGTTTGATTTGATTCTTAGTGGAAGAATCAGACATCATTGATCTGGAGAAACGGTATTGGCTACTGAAGGCCCAATCCCGAACTGGACGTTTTGATTTGGAGACCTTTGGTCCATTGGTTTCACCACCTATTCACCCTTCCCTGAGTGAAGGTAGGAAATGTTCCTTGGGGTTTTTTTTGTTTTTTTGTTTTAAACAAACAAACAAAACCCAAATGTTCATTCAGTAAGTAAATAGACTGAATCAAGTAAATAAACTGAATCCATCTTATTTCTAACCAAAACAGATTTAACTCTGACAAACTATATTCCTATACATTTCATAGTTCTTTGTTTAATAGGGTAGTGATGAGGTCATTGTCCTTAGCTTCATATTTTACTTGCGTGATCTTGCCTGAATCAGTTAGCCCTCTGTACCTGGTATCATTAGTATGACAGTGCTCTACTGAGGTGTGTCACTGGGTAGGATGTGCAAAGGGCAAGCTCCAGGTTTTCTCACGTGACCTATTGCTTCCTCAGCCACCTGTTGTAAGACTTCACTGGTGTTCCCGGAAAAGAGAATAGAAGCTTCTAGATAAGAGTATCCCTGAGGGCTGGAGAGATGGCTCAGTGGTTAAGAGCACTGACTGTTCTTCCAGAGGTCCTGAGTTCAGTTCCTAGCAACCACATGGTGGCTCACAACCATCTGCAATGAGGTCTGATGCCTTCTTCTGGTGTGTCTGTAGAGAGCAATGGTGAATAAATAAAAAGAGTATCCCTGAGAGCTAATATTGTTCCAGTATTTTTTTTCCTTTTAAAAATAAAATAAAGAATATTCGATGTCGTGGCACATGCATTTAATCCCACCACTGCAAGCGGATCTCTGAGTTTGAGTCCAGCCCGATCTACAAAAGGAATTCAAGGACAGCCAGGATTGCACAGAGAAACCCTGTTTTGAAAAACCAAAAAAATAAAAAATAAATATAATAATAAAAGAATATAAGGACGGCCAGGGCTATATAGAGAAACCCTGTCTCGAAAAACCAAAAAAAAAAAAGAATATAAAGAAGCATTGTGGATAACACTGTAAACATATTTGAAATTTGAATACTTGGGTTTTACTTTTGATTATTATGTGGTTTTACTTTTTTACTTCTTCTTTTTCTCTAGACTTGTTATTTTATGTTATATAAGTTTTGCCTGAATATATATGTATGTGCTCCATGTACATGCCTGGACCTCTTAGATGGGATCCCCTGAAACTGGAGTTTCACATAGTTGTAGTCACCATGTAGGTACTGAGAAGTAAATCTGAGTCCTCTGTAAGAACACAATGCTGTAACCATCTGAGCCATCTCTCCAGCCTAGTTTTTTACTTTTTTGAACTTTTCTTAGGAATTTATATAATTTTATTATTTTGTTTTTATTTTCTGTATATAGGTGTTTTATCTACATGTATATATCTGTGCACCATGAATGTGCCTGATGGCCTTCACAAAAGCCAGAGGAGGGCATTAGATCCCCTAGGACTAGACTTAAACATGTTAGTTATGAGCTACCATGTGAGTGTTGGGACATAAGCCCGAGTCTTCCAGAAGTGCATTCAGTGCTTTTAACTGCTCAGCCATCTCTCGAACCCATTTTTTTTTTTTTTTTGAGACAGGGTCTCATATGACACACTCACTTCAAACTCAATGTCTAGCTAAGGATGGTCTTTAACTCTGTCTCCCCAAGTGCTGGGATTATAGGCAAGTACCACCATGCCTGGCTTAGTTCTCTAATATTGAAACTGAAACAGTAAGTTAAATAGATTCCTGGAACATAGGGCCTACATTTTTTTTTTTAATACCTAGGATATTTCAGTAATATTCCTTTGTGGAGCTAGAACACATAGCACTCTGGGTGGGTGGGAGGGTTGGTTGGTTGGTTTCTTTCTGTCTGTTCCCTCCATCCCTCCCTCTCCCTCTCCCTCTCCC
>NW_021604658.1:1772229-1798105 GCF_004785775.1 Grammomys surdaster | reverse complement strand
CTCTCCCTCTCCCTCTCCCTCTCCCTCTCTGTGTGTGTGAGAGAGAGAGAGAGAGAGACAGAGAGAGAGAGAGAAAGAAAGAGAAAGAAAGAGAGAGAAAGTTTTACAAAAAGGTACTGGAGTAGTTTTTTATAGTAATGTATTTCCTTTTCCAGGAAAAGCTTTATGAAAGTTTATTAATGATCTAATAATATATATTTGAACATTCACATAATAAGCTCAATTTTCTCTCTACTTTTGCCCTTTTCTCCTGCCTTTATATAGATAATTGTTACAATTTCTGACCTTTCTGGATTCTTAATTTTCATTTGTCACCTTTGAAAAACATAGGTGTCTTTAAGCTATTAGATAATTTTTACTAGAGAAAGTAAAAACAGATACAAGCAATAGTGTATTCTGCTAGGGGAATAAGTGAGTTTCAGTTGTAATTATACTACAGAAAAAAAAGAAATGTTTCTTGGAACTTTGTTGTTGTTGTTTTTAAGTGTAGCCACTTGTCTCAGGGTTTATTGCTGTGAGAAGACACCATGGCTACAGCAACTCTTAAAAAGGAAAACAGTTCATTGGGGCGGGCTTACAGTTTCACAGGTTTAGTTCATTATCATCATGGGAGAAAGTGTGATAGACATGGTGCTGGAGCTGAGAGGTCTACATCTTGATCGACTGGCAGCAGAAGGAGACTGTATTACATATTGGCCATAGCTTGAACATAAGAGACCTCAAAGGCCCTCCCATAGTGACACAGTGACATAGTGACAAGGTCTCACCTCCTAATAGTGTCACTCCCTATGAACCAAGCGTTCAAACACATGAGTCTCAGGACCATTCCTAATCAAAACACTACACAACTTTATGTAAAAGACATTCTTAACTTCATGTCAGCATAATATTAGGAAGTTTGTTGACTGTGATTCATAGTGTCTTTTTCTTATTCTTATTATTATAGGTTTATTTAATGCTTTTGATGAAAATCGTGACAATCACATAGACTTCAAGGAGATATCCTGTGGGTTATCAGCCTGCTGCAGGGGCCCCCTGGCTGAAAGACAAAAATGTAAGTGTGATAAACAGTGACTGTAAAGTGTCACATTATGATACTATGTAAAGACAGAATTAGCTTTCATCTATTCAACATCATTTGTGTATTAAGGATTGAGTTTCTTAACTCTCAGGTTGGTAAATAGTGATCTCATAATTGATGATTAGTGAGTTGAGCCTAAGGAAGTATTAACCTGGTTTGGAGTCTTTTAAGTTATTAATAAAATTGGTTTTCTTGGAAAATCTGTAATAAATTATGATAAATGGGGAAACAATTTTTCTGCAACAGAGTCTTATATTAGACTGACCTGGCATTCTTGATTTCCTCTCTCAGGTAGAATACTAAATTTGCAGGTGCGAGCCACCATGCATAACTAAAAATTTTAAATATTAGGAAATATTTTGTTAGTCTATAGAGTATTTTCTGTCTTGCATAATTTGAAGCATAGCTCATTGTCTTTCATTTATATACATTAATATTCTATTCATAAGATAAGTTTGTAATTAGACATAATTTTCTCAAATTTTAAAATTGCATTTTTATCTAATAGTCTGAAAGCATAATTTATAAGCATAAATTTTATTATATTAATAAATCTTAACTTTTTTTTTTTTTTTTTTTGGTTTTTGGGACAGGATTTTTCTGTGTAATGCTGGCTATTTAGGAACTCATTTCTGAGACCAGACTAACCCTACGTACCTCTGCCTCCCAAATTCCAAGATTAAGTCATGTACCACACTATACCCAGTTCATTGTTGTTTTGTTATATTTTGTTTCAGTCAGGGTTGATCTGAGTAACATCCCTGGCTGACTTGGAACTCACTCCATAGACCAGGCTGGCCTTGAATTCAGAGATCTACCACCCTCTGCCTCCCAAGTGCTGGGATTAAAGGTGTACAAATCAGGTTTCTTTTTTATTCATTATTCCAAACTGGTTTTATGAAAGGTGATTTCTTATTAAAATATCTGTGTTTGTTTGTTTGCTTTGTTGAGATGGGGCCTTAACTGTAGCTCAGACTGACCTTGAACTCATAAAGATCTACTTCCAAAGTTCTGGGATTAAAGGCATGTATCAACACACCTAGCAAAATTTTTCATAGAAATTTAATAACTTTAAGGAAATTAAAATCTCTGTTGCTCACTTGATGTTAATTATTACCTTTCAAAATTTAAAGTTTTGGGTCAGTGAAGTGGTAGAGTTTGCCATCAAGTCAAACAACTTGCATGGGATCAGATGGAAACTCCCACATGGTAGAAAGAGAGGACTGACTTACGCAAGGTGTGTCCCAGACTTCTATGCACACTCAAATGTGCACACTAAATAAATACATGCAATTTAGAATAGAATAGTTTTTTAATTTCAAATCTTTGGTGTTTTGTTTTTGCTGGTCAACTAGAAATTTTAACAAGCCAAAGTGATTTATTTTATTTATTTATTTATTTATTTTGGCTTTTTGAGACAGGGTTTCTCTATGTAATCCTGGCTGTCCTGGAGCTCACTCTGTAGACCAGGCTGGCCTTGAACTCAGAAATCATCTGCCTCTGCCTCCCAAGTGCTGGGATTAAAGGCGTGCACCACCACTGCCCGGCTATTTATTTATTTTTATTGGATATTTTATTTTACATTTTATTGGACATTTTATTTACATTTCATATGTTAACCCCTTTCCCGGTTTCCCCTCTGGAAGACTCCTATCCCATCCTCCCTCCCCCTGCTTCTATTAGGATGGTCCCCCACCAACCCACCCACTCCCACCTCCCAACCCCTACACTGGGGCATCAAGCCTTCACAGGACCAAGGGCCTTTTTTCTCATTGATGCCCAACATGGCCATCCTCTGCTACATATGTGGCTGGAGCCATGGATCCCTCCATGTGTATTCTTTGGTTGGTGGTTTAGTCCCTGGGAGCTCTGGGGGGTGGGGGTGGGGTCTGGTTTGTTGATATTGTTGTTCTTCCTATGGGGTTGCAAACCCTTCTTCACCTCCTTTAGTCCTTTCTCTAACTCCTCCATTGGGGACCCCATGCTCAGTCCGATGGTTGGCTGCAAGCATCCACCTCTGTATTTGTCAGGCTGTGCCAGAGCCCACTCAGGAGACAGCTTTATCAGGCTCCTGTCAGCAAGTACTTCTTGGTGTATGTAATAGTGTCTGGGTTTGGTGTCTTTATATGGGATGGCTCTCCAGGTGGGGCAGTCTCTGGATGGCCTTTTCTTCAGTCTCTACTCCATACTTTGTCTCCATATTTCCTCCTGTGAGTATCTTGCTCCCCCTTCTAAGAAGGACTGAAGCATCCACACTTTGGTCTTCTTTCTTCTTGAGCTTCATGTTATATGTGAGTTGTATCTTGGGTATTCTGAGCTTTTGGGCTAATATCCACTTATCAGTGAGTGCATACCATGTGTGTTCTTTTGTGACTGGGTTACCTAACTCAGGATGATATTTTTTAGTTTCATCCATTTGCCTGAGAATTTCATGAAGTCGTTGTTTTTAATAGCTGAGTAATACTCCATTGTGTAATGTACCACATTTTCTGTATCTATTCCTCTGTTGAGGGACATCTGGATTCTTTCCAGCTTCTGGCTATTATAAATAAGGCTGCTATGAACATAGTGGAGCATATGTGTCCCTGTTATGTGTTAAAGCATCTTTTGGGTATATGTCCAGGAGTGCCATAAGTGGGTCCTTAGGTATATTCTGAGGAACCACCAGACTGATTTCCAGAGTGGTTGTAACAGCTTTCACCAACAATGGAGGAGTGTTCTTCTTCCTCCACATCTTCTCCAGCATCTGTTGTTGCCTGAGTTTTTGGTCTTAGCCCTTCTGATTGGTGTTAGGTGGAATCTCAGAGTTGTTTTGATTTGCATTTCCCTAATGACTAAGGATGTTGGACATTTCGTTAGGTGCTTCTCGGCCATTTGATAGTCCTCAGTTGAGAATTCTTTGTTGAGCTCTGTACCCCATGTTTTTCAAAGATTTATTATTTTATTATTATTATCATTATTTTATGTATGTGAGTATACTGTAGCTGTCTTCAGACACACCCAATCCCATTACAGATGGTTGTGAGCCACCATGTGGTTGTTGGTAATTGAACTCAGGACCTCTGGAAGAGCAATCAGTGCTCCTAACCATTGAGCCATCTCTCCAACCCCTGTACCCCTGTACTCGAGTCTAACTTCTTGAGTTCTTTGTATATATTGGGTATTACCCCTCTATTGGATATAGGGTTGGTAAAGATCTCTTCCCAATCTGTTGGTCACCTTTTTGTCCTATTGACAGTTGACAGTGTCCTTTGTCTTTATGAAGGCAGAAGCTTTGGAATTTATGAGGTCCCATTTGTTGATTGTTGATCTTAGAGTGTAAGCCATTGGTGTTCTGTTTAGGGAATTTTCCCTGTGCTCATGTGTTTGAGGCTCTTCCCCTCACTCTCTCTTCTGTTAATTTCAGTGTATCTGGTTTTATGTGGAGGTTCTTGATTCCCTTGGACTTGAGCTTTGTACAAGGAGATAAGAATAGATCAATTTGCATTCTTCTACATGCTGACCACCAGTTGAACCAGCACCATTTGTTGAAAATGCTGTCCTTTTTTTCACTGGATGTTTTTAGCTCCTTTGTCAAAGATCAAGTGACAACCATAGGTATGTGGGTTCGTTTCTGGGTCTTTAATTCTATTCCATTGATCTACCTGTCTGTCTCTGTACCAATATCATGCAGTTTTATCACTATTACTCTGTAATACAGCTTGAGGTCAAGGATGGCGATTTCCCCCAGAAGATCTTTTATTGTTAAGAATAGTTTTCACTATCCTGGGTTTTTTGTTTTTCCAAATGAATTTGAAAAGTTGCTCTTTCGCCGGGCGGTGGTGGCGCACGCCTTTAATCCCAGCACTTGGGAGGCAGAGGCAGGTGGATTTCTGAGTTCGAGGCCAGCCTGGTCTACAGAGTGAGTTCCAGGACAGCCAGAACTACACAGAGAAACCCTGTCTCGAAAAAACCAAAAAAAAAAAAAAAAAAAGAAAAGTTGCTCTTTCTAACTCTATGAAGAATTGAGTTGGAATTTTGATAGGGATTACATTGAATCTGTAGATTGCTTTCGGCAAGATGGCCATTTTTACTATATTAATTCTGCCAATCCACAAGTATGGGAGATCTTTCCATCTTCTGAGATCTTTGATTTCTTTCTTCAGAAACTTGAAGTTCTTGTCATATAGATCTTTCACTTGCTTGGCTAGAGTCACACCAAGGTATTTTATATTATTTGTGACTATTGTAAAGGGTGTCATTTCCCTAATTTCTTTCTCAGCCTGTTTATCCTTTGAGTAGAGGAAGCCTACTGATTTATTTGGGTTAATTTTATATCCATCCACTTTGCTGAAGTTATCAGGTTTAGGAGTTCTCTGGTGGAAGTTTTGAGGTCACTTAAGTATACTATCATATCCATCTGCAAATAGTGATATTTTGACTTCTTCCTTTCCAATTTGTATCTCTTTGACCTCTTTTTGTTGTCTAATTTCTCTGGCTAGGACTTCGAGTACTATATTGAATAGGTAGAGAGAACATGGGCAGCCTTGTCTAGTTCCTGATTTTAGTGGGATTGTTTCAAGTTTCTCTCCATTTAGTTTGATGTTGGCTACTGGTTTGCTGTATATTGCTTTTCTATGTTTAGGTATGGGTCTTCAATTTCTGATCTTTCCAAGACTTTTGTCATGAAGGGGTGTTGAATTTTGTCAAATGCTTTCTCAGCATCTAATGAGATGATCATGTTTGAGTTTGTTTATATAGTGGATTATGTTGATGGATTTCCATATATTGAACCATCCCTGCATTCCTGGGATAAAGCCTACTTGATCACGATAGATGATTGTTTTGATGTGTTCTTGGATTCGGTTTGTGAGAATTTTGTTGAATATTTTTCCATCGATATTTATAAGGGAAATTAGTCTGAAGTACTCTTTTTTTGTTGGGTCTTTGTGTAGTCTAGGTATAAGCATAATTGTAGCTTCATAGAATGAATTGGGTAGCATTCCTTCTGTTTCTATTTTGTGGAATAATTTGAAGAGTATTGGTATTAGGTCTTCTTTGAAGGTCTGATATAGAATTCTGAAGTAAAACCATCTAGTAGTACTGGGCTGTTTTTGGTTGGGAGACTTTTAATGGCTACTATTTCTTTAGGGGTTATGGGACTGTTTAGATGGTTTATCTGATCCTGATTTAACTTTGGCACCCGGTATCTGTCTAGAAAATTGTCCATTTCATCCAGATTTTCCAGTTTGGTTCAGTATAGGCTTTTACAGTAGGACCTGATGATTTTTTTTTTAATTTCCTCGGTTTCTATTGTTATGTCTCCCTTTTCTGATTTTATTAATTTGGATAATGTTTCTGTGCCCTCTGTTTAGTCTGGCTAAGGGTTTATCTATCTTGTTGATTTTATCAAAGAACCAGCTTCTGTTTTTTTTGATTCTTTGTATAGTTCTTTTTGTTTCTACTTGGTTGATTTTAACCCTGCGTTTCATTATTTCCTGCCATTCTACTCCTTTTGGGTGTATTTGCTTCTTTTTGTTCTAGAGCTTTCAGATGTGCTATCAGGCTGCTAGTGTATGTTCTTCAGTTTCTTTTTGTAGGCACTTAGAGCTATGAATTTTCCTCTTAGCACTGCTTTCATTGTGTCTCTTAAGTTTTGGTATGATGTGCCTTCATTTTCATTAAATTCTAAAAAGTCTTTAATTTCTTTTTTTTTTTTTATTTCTTCCTTGACCAAGTTATCATTGAGTAGAACGTTGTTCAGCTTTCATGTGTATGTGGGCTTTCCGTTGTTTTTGTTGTTACTGACCAGCCTTAGTCCGTGGTGATCTGATAGGATGCAAGGGATTATTTCAATCTTCTTGTATTTTTGAGGTCTGTTTTCAGACCAATTATATGGTGAGTTTTGGAGAAGGTACCATGAGGTACTGAGAAGAAGGTATATTGTTTAGTTTTAGGAGGAAGTGTTCTATACATATCTGTTAAATCCATCTGGTTCATAACTTCTGTTAGTTTCACTGTGTCTCTGTTTACTTTCGTTTCCATGATCTGTCTATGGCTCACAGTGAGGTGTTGACGTGTCCCACTGTTATTGTGTGAGGTGTAATGTGTGCTTAGAGCTTTAGTAAAGTTTCTTTTTTGAGTATAGGTACCCTTGCATTTAGAGCATAGATGTTCAGAATTGAGAGTTCTTAGTAAATTTTTCCTTTGATGAGTATGAAGTGTTCTTCCTTATCTTTTTTGATAACTTTTGGCTGAAAATCTATTTTATTCAATATTAGAATGACTACTCCAGCTTGTTTCTTGGGACCATTTGCTTGGAAAACTGTTTTCCAGCCTTTTACTCTGAGGTAGTGTCTGTCATTGTCACTGAAGTATGTTTCCTGTATGCAGCAAAATGCTGGGTCTTGTTTACATATCCAGTCTGTTAGTTTATGTCTTTTTATTGGGGAATTGAGTCCATTGATGTTAAGAGATATTAAGGAAAAGCTATTGTTGTTTCCTGTTTTTTTTTTTTTTTGTTTTTTTTTGTTTTTGTTAGAAATGGGATTATGTTTGTATGGCTATCTTCTTTTGGGTTTGTTGAAAGATTACTTTCTTGCTTCTTCCAGGATGTAGTTTCCCTTTTTGTGTTGGAGTTTTCTATCTATTATCCTTTGTAGGACTGGATTTGTAGAAAGATATTGTGTAAATTTGGTTTTGTCATGGAATATCCCGGTTTCTCCATCTATGGTAATTGAGAATTTTGCTGGGTATAGTAGCCTGGGCTGGCATTTGTGTTCTCTTAGGGTCTGTATGACATCTGTCTGGGATCTTCTGGTTTTTATAGTCTCTGGTGAGAAGTCTGGTGTAATTCTGATAGATCTGCCTTTATATGTTACTTGACCTTTTTTCTCTTATGCTTTTAATATTCTTTCTTTGTTTTGTGCGCTTGGTGTTTTGATTATTATGTGACAGGAGGAATTTCTTTTCTGGTCCAGTCTATTTTGTATGTTCATGGGCATTCCTTTCTTTAGGTTAGGGAAGTTTTCTTCTATAATTTTGTTATTTTGCTCTCTTCTATACCTTGTATCCTTAGGTTTGGTCTTCTCATTGTGTCCTAGATTTCCTGGATGTTTTGTGTTAGGAGCTTTTTGCATTTTGCATTTTCTTTGTTTTTTGTTTTGTTTTTTTTTCGAGACAGGGATTCTCTGTGTAGCCCTGGCTGTCCTGGAACTCACTCTGTAGACCAGGCTGGCCTCGAACTCAGAAATCCGCCTGCCTCTGCCTCCCAAGTGCTGGGATTAAAGGCGTACGCCACCACTGCCCGACACATTTTGCATTTTCTTTAACTGTTGTGTCAGTGTTTTCTATGGTATCTTCTACTCTTGAGATTCTCTTTTCTATCTCTTGTATTCTGTTGGTGATGCTGGTATCTATGACTCCTGATCTCTTTCCTAGGTTTACTATCTTCAGGGTTGTCTTCCATGTGACTTCTTTATTGTTTCATTTTTAGATCCTGGATGGTTTTATCCAATTCCTTTGCCTGTTTGGTTGTGTTTTCCTGTAATTCTTTAAGGGATTTTTGTGTTTCCTCTTTAAGGGCTTCTACCTGTTTGTGTTCTCCTGTATTTCTTTAAGGGAGTTATTTATGTCCTTCTTAAAGTCCTCTATCATCATCATGAGATGTGATTTTTAAATCCGAGTCTTGCTTTTCCAGTGTGATGGGGTATCCAGGACTTGCTGTAGTGGGCGAACTGGGTTCTGATGATGTCAAGTAGCCTTGGTTTCTGTTGCTTAGGTTCTTGAGCTTGCCTCTCACCATCTGGTTATCTCTGGTATTAGTTGGTCTTGCTGTCTCTGACTGGAGCCTGTCCCTCCTTTGATCCTGTAGGCCTGTGGTCTTAGGTCTGTCAGCATTCCTGAGAGACCAGTTCTCTACAGGCAGAATTTGGGTGTGGATAGCTGTGTCACAGGGTTAGCTCCGGGGCATTGATGGAAACAGGAAGGATCCTGTTCCATAGTGCTCCACAGTTCTTGTGCCCTGTGGTCTCCTGTCGGTCCCTATTTGGCCAATTATTGCAGCAAAAGTGTTGGTCTCACCTGTGAACTGTGAACTTAGGAGTGACAGCAGTCCTGGAGACCAGTTCTCTCCTTGCAGGATTTGGGTACCGAGAGCTATGCCATGGGGTTAGCTCTGGGTCACGGATAGAGACCGGAAAGATCCAGAGTGATTTATTTAGAGTTAATTAGTTATGTGGTAATTGTCTAATTCTATCCATATAAAGATTGTACATAAACTTTACTAAGGAATTGAGATTACATTTGACAAAATATTGAATGTAAATTAGATTCTTTTAGACAGATAAAGTAGAAGTTGGGGGTCTAGTGTAGATAGGATTTTTAAGCATAGAAGAAAAAGGTCTTCAGTTATCAGTCATGAGTGAGAAACCAACTTAAGGGAGGAGATACAGGAGATTGAGTGCAAAGACTAACTTAAGGGTGGGGTTGTAGCTGAGAGCAAACGAAAGCATGTGCACAGCATGTCTAAGGCTCAGGTTTGATTGAGCAGCAAAGATTCAAAGATTTGTGTTGCCTCTTGAAAGTCTGTAAGGCAATGTTTTTTATAGAATGACTTAGCCCCTTCTTTCTAGTGTATAAAAAAGGTAGCTCTGGATTTGGCTGATAGATAGGTCTCTTTAACCTGGGTAGTGACCTAGAGACAGTCATGAAGTCTGTTCACAATTCTACATGGTACAATTATGGTAATAATATAATGCTGTATATAGTATGGTCTACTCCTGATGAGAACTGCTACGGTACATACTGGCTTAGAAAACTTAAGTAATTGTACAGTGTAGCTTCTAATGAAATGCATCATATTTCAGAATCTAAAAGTGATTGCCCTTCATAAGAGTTTCTTCTCATTAGTTTGCTTTAAGGTGTTTGATGTTGACCGTGATGGAGTTCTCTCCAGGGTTGAACTGAAAGACATGGTGGTTGCACTTTTGGAGGTTTGGAAAGATAACCGGACTGATGATATTCCTGTAAGTTCTGATTCATTTTGTTTATTGGTTGGTTTTTGAGGCAGGATTTTAATGTTGCTAAAACTGGCCTGTGGTATGCCCCATGTCCTGCTAAGTTCTGATTTTTTTGCTAGGTAGATGGAATGAGTGTTTGAAAAAAATAAAAGAAAAATGAATTGTTTTTTATATATGGGGGGACTAAAAATTATATGTATTACTTTTTTGGATTTCTTTTAAAGGAATTACATATGGATCTGTCAGACATTGTAGAAAGGATATTGAGTGCACATGATACCACAAAGGTGAGACTGGCTATAAGTAATTTATTTTTTTCTAAAAATATTATGTGTGCTTAGTCAAGATGCATAGTTTATATGTATAATCAGATAACTGTTCTGCATTATCACCACTTACCTGGTCTGTCGGTAAAATACGTTCACATCATCTCTAAAAATAGAGATCTGTTCCATCTTCAACAGCAGCTCAGTGAAGTCTAATATATGAATTAAGTAGACCCCTCCCTTTACAGCTTTAGTTTATAGTCTTTATTTCTTCCATTTAATAAATTATGCTAAGACCAGCTTTATACCGAATAAAGGAAACCAAACAGTATAGATAGCTTGGCTCTATTATATTAGATCTAAAACAGAAGAAAAACTAACAGTGGTAGAATTTGAGGTTATGATTCTCAGGTGAAAGACCTTTTAGATGAGGCTGTGAGACCATTAGATCATGGAAGTTTATTTTACAAATAATAACTCCTTTGAATTACTTAGTTTGGTAAGACTTGGTTTTTTTCGAGACAGGGTTTCTCTGTGTAGTTCTGGCCGTCTTGGAACTCACTCTGTAGACCAGACTGGCCTGGAACTCAGAAATCCACCTGCCTCTGCCTCCCAAGTGCTGGGATTAAAGGCGTGCGCCACCACCACCCGGCCCTTGGTAAGACTTATTGATAGCAGTATCATAACAGATTTACTTTTGTAGCCTGAAAGTTTTATCTGTCTCTGTGAAATTGAAAATAATTTTTGTGAAAAAAAAATATGAAGTACATTTGAAGTAATTTGAATATTTTCTTTCAAATACTGACATGTACTTCGTTGCAGACTAGTAAAGAATATGCCATAATTGAGGTTTAGAAAAAATTAAGTCAGTTTTTTGTTTATTTTGTATTTGTTTTTTGAGACAGGCTTTTATGTGTATCCCTGGATGACCAAACTGGTCTTGAACTCAGAGATCTGCCTACCTCCCTCCACCTCCTAAGTGATGGAATTAAAGGCATGAGCCACAACCACCTGGCGTTAGTATTATATTTTTATGTTAAATGGAGTTTCTATTTCTGGCTCCAGTAACCATTGGGCAGATTAGGGGCTCAAATTGCCATGTAACCATGATAATAAAATAGTAACAGTTTAGAGTGGGACTTGGGTATTTTACTGACCCAACTGGTGCTATACTATATACATATACGTATACGTGTGTGTGTGTGTGTGTGTGTGTGTGTGTGTGTATCCAATGATATCTCACAGTTTATCTAAAACACCTATTGTTGATTTTTGGTTTTTGTTATCATTGTTTTTTGAAATAGGATCTCACTATGTGTAGCTCAGGCTGGTCTCAGATTTGGGTAACCAGAAGTGACCTTGAACTTCTGATCCTCCTGCTTCTACTCTCCAAGTATGGGAAGTGCAGATTTGTACCAATGTGCCCAGGTTATTTACAAAATCTTATTGAAGAAAGGAAATTGTTAATAATTGCTTCATTTTCACTGGCTACTTTAACAAAATTACATTTTAAAAAAATATTTTATCCCTTGCAAACTCATACTAATTGTGATACTTTTTATGTGAGCCCATAGTATCTTCTATATATGACTGGTTTGCTTTTAAAAATACTTTATTCTTGTGCTGTAATAACTGACATTGGCAGGAGATGAATTTGAATGTCCCTTTTTTAGATGGGCCATCTTACTCTCGAAGACTATCAGATATGGAGTGTGAAAAATGTTCTTGCCAATGAGTTTTTGAATCTCCTCTTCCAGGTATGTTTAAGGCGAATGACAGGTTTGGGAAGGGTAATGGTATACTACTAATTCTGTGTCTTCCATTATGTGTCTATGTTAGCACATCCAGGCTCTAGACTATGTCTTATAAAAACACATAGCTGCATTATCTCAAATTTAATGATTATTTTAATTTTTTAAATGTATTTTTATTGGTTATTCTCCTTATTTACATTTCAGATGTTATCCCCTTTCCCCATCCCCACCCTCTAGGAACTCCCTATCCCACCCTCCTTCCCACTGATTCTGTGAGGGTGTGCCACCACTCATCCACCCACTCCCCTGTCCCCGCCCTCAAATTTCCCTACACTGGGGCATCCCACCTTCAGAGAACAAGGACCTCCTCTTCCACCAATGCCTGATGAGGCCATCCTCCACTGCATATACAGCTGGAGCCATGGGTTCCTCCATATGTGCTCCCAGGCTGGCGATTTAGACTCTTTGAGAGCTCTGGGTGGTTGGTATTGTCGCTCTTCCCATGGGGCCACAAACCCCTTCAGCTCCTTCAGTCTTCTCTCTCCCTCCTCCATTGGGGACTTCATGATCAGTTCAGTGGTTAGCTGTGAGCATCTGCCTCTGAATATGTCAGACTCTGGCAGACCTCTAAGGAGACAGCTATATCAGGCTCTTTTCAGCATGCACTTCTTCGAATCCACACAGTGTCTGCGTTTGTTGACTGCACATGGGACGGGTCTCCAGGTAGGACAGTCTCCAGATGGCCCCTCCTCCAGTCTCTGCTCCACACTTTGTCTCTGTATTTGCTCCCTTGAGTATTTTGTTACTCCTAAGGACCAAAGCACCCATACTTTGGTCTTCCTGCTTGAGCTTCATGTTGTCTGTGAGTTGTATCTTGGGTATTCTGAGCTTTTGGGCTAATATCCACTTATCAGTGAGTGCATACCATGTGTATTCTTCTGTGATTAGGTTACCTCACTCAGGGTGATACTTTCTAGTTCCATCCATTTGCCTAAGAGTTTCATGAAGTCATTGTTTTTAATAGCTGAGTAGTACTCCATTGTGTAAATGTACCACATTTTCTGTATCCATTCCTCTGTTGAGGGACATCTGGATTCTTTCCAGCTTCTGGCTATTATAAATAAGGCTGCTATGAACATAGTGGAGCATATGTGTCCCTGTTATGTGTTAGAGCATCTTTTGGGTATATGTCCAGGAGTGCCATAAGTGAGTCCTTAGGTATATTCTGAGGAACCACCAGACTGATTTCCAGAGTGGTTGTAACAGCTTGCAATCTCACCAACAATGGAGGAGTGTTCTTCTTCCTCCACATCTTCTCCAGCATCTGTTGTTGCCTGAGTTTTTGGTCTTAGCCCTTCTGATTGGTGTTAGGTGGAATCTCAGAGTTGTTTTGATTTGCATTTCCCTAATGACTAAGGATGTTGGACATTTCGTTAGGTGCTTCTCGGCCATTCGATAGTCCTCAGTTGAGAATTCTTTGTTGAGCTCTGTACCCCATTTGTTTTTAAGATTTATTTATTGTATGTATGTGAGTACATTGTAGCTGTGTGGAGAGCTGGATTTTGGTGGGTGATGGGTCCCTAGTGAGCCACCACTGGTTTCCCAGCTGCAGCTCTGGGACTTGGGGTGGTGGGGAGGGTTCTTACCAACTGCAGATCCTCTGAGTGCAGCAGATCCTCTGGGATGGGTCTGAATATGGTGTCTTCCCAGGAGACGCGATTATTTTAATTTTTAAATTTTCTCCTTTGTTAGAATGTTGTAGGTCGTAATGGTTTGGCATATTTGTATTTCTTACGATTTTCCATTTTTAATGAGGGATATCTTCCATGTAAAACAGTAGTGTGAATAAATGGAAATTGGTCTCTTCTTGACAGCTAATATCTAATTGTTATAGATCTAAAACATAACACTGTTTGGAGATTGGGAAGTTAGCCTTCATTTTTAAAAAATTTAAAAACCAATCAACTAAGTTAAATTTTCTTCAGGTAATAATAAATAATTCACCAGTTAACAGATTTCCATCTAAAAAGTAGATTTCAGGTAAATAACATCAAATATTATACGGTTTTATCATTAGGGGCCCTAGTAAAGTGTGATTATCCTTTTGTTTTTCTCTAGGTATGCCACATAGTTCTGGGGTTAAGACCAGCTACTCCAGAAGAAGAAGGACAAATTATTAGGTAAGTTTACAGTTTCTAGTTTTTTTATTACATAGCTAAAATTTCTAACAGTTGAATACATTAGTTACTAAGGAACAGTTTATCTTGCTTTAATTATTACAGTAAAGCTGTTTTTAAAAATTACATATAGAGACCAGCATGGTGGCCCATGCCTTTATTCTCAGCACCTGGGAGGCTGAGGCAAGTGGATCTCTGAATTCAAGGCCATCTTGGTCTACATGAGTTCCAGGATACTTACAGCTGTGTAAAAAGACTCTGTCTCAAAAAAAGAAAAAAAGAAAAAGAAAAAGAAAGAAGGAAAGAAAGAAAGAAAAAGGAAAAAAGAAAGAAAAAAAGGTAGATGTGATGGTAGGCACTTTAAATCTTAAAATCTCAGCCCTGATAAAGCAGAGACAAGTAAATTTCTGAGTTGGAGCCAGTCAGGTCTTCCCTAGTGAGTTCCAAGATAGCCAGGGCTACACAGAGAAACCTTGTCTAAAAAAAAAGTAGAAAAATAATTTTAATTATACTCTTAGCGGGTGGGCAGTATGCTGCATGCCTTTAATTCCAGAGGCAGGCAGATCTCTGTGAGTTTGAGACCAGCGAGTCGGGCTATAGAGCAAGTTCCAGGACAGCCAGGGGTACATAGAGAAATCCTCTCTGGAAAAACAAACAAACAAACAAACAAACAAACTCCCTAGCTAAGAAACTAGAATAATTTAAAAGTCAAATTATGTTTAGCATTAAAATTATACTGGGGATATCTCTCAGAGGTAGAAAACTTGCAGTCTAATAAAATTACCAAAAGAATTTTCAGAGCAGGAAGAAAAAAGCAATTGTCCTAATGGAAGAACTTTAGTAAGAGTAGCCAACTTTTTCATCAAAAAGCATAGAACTAAGAAGGGTAGAAAAAAACAACTAAGAATTTTATATATAGCAATACTCTTTTTAAATGACTTGGACAGGGATAGGTGAGGAGATGAAGGTAGGAAGGAAAAAGAAATGATTTAGGTTCCCAGGTGACTTTTAAATAATGGCTCCCAAAGCATCCACTTACAAAGTAACTTAGACTTCCTCACAGTCTAAAATTTTTGTATCTAAAAGACAACCTAAACATGAAAGTCAATATTAACAAACTATATCTTCTATAATTCTTTAATAACCAGAATGTATAAACAACTGTTACAACTCAACAACAAAAAGATAACTGGTTAAAATATAGACAGCAGGCAACACCCTTAGCAGTTGCCACTACAGGAGACAATCAAGAAATATCTAGGGGAATACTGTATGAGATAATGACTTCTCTGTTTAACTCACACCACTTGTTCACTATCACCTTGGATGTCTGAAGCCCTGAAACTCTTCATATCTGGAACTCACATGAAGGTTGAAGGAGAAAACTGAGACTGTTAAGTTGTCCTCTGGTTTTACACATATGCAGTGGTACACACACACACACACACACACATGATGATAATAAACCTTTTAATATTCATTGGATGTGGAGATGAGAGCAGTAACTTGTCTCAAAGGTCTTAGAGTAGTTTAAGGTCTTCAAGTATATTTTTAAAAATTATAACAAGAATCAACATGTCATAATCAATTTTAACAAGATTCATTGTGTCTAGATTTTTACATGTGATAGCAATTTGGAGTTTTATTTAAGAAATGGTATGTAACAGATGTTTTTATGACTTTAATCAATATAATTTTTATTTTCCAAATTGCCTAATGGGTCATAATAAAACTTGTTGATATGTCTTCAGTTATTGAATTTGATACTTATTTTTGTTTTGAATGTTATTCATATAATACATGTCTGTGTGAGATACAACTAACAAAATAGAGAACTACAGATGGTTACATAATGTTTTCATTGCATCAGTGGATATTTTTTCCATCAGAAATATTCGAATGCTGTTCAGGCACCTAGAAAGATGAACAATATAGTTAGTTGTTAAGGGAATAAAATCAAAACCACAGTGAAACTCTGGTTCTTACCAACTATGATGGTTTTAAATTTTTGTTATTTTTAATTTTATTTTTCCTAGCATATTATTATGATATTTTTCTTTTTTCCTTTTTTCCAAAAACTTTTTATTGACTCTTTGTTTTATATCACACACCCCAGTTCCACTCATTTCCCTGTCCCCTTATATCGCCCTCTACCCTTGCAACCTCTCCCCCAAAATAAAAAACACACAAATGAAAAACAAAAATGAAATAAAACAAAATAAAGTATAGAAGCTGGAAGCTGTAGTGTGTCTGTGTATCCCACAGTATACCCCTCTGTCCACACATCTTCACTTGCAAATGTTCATTGCAGTGAGTCACTGGTCTGGTTGGAGGTTTCTGCCTTCTCTGATACCATCAATATCCTCACTAGGATGCTCACTGGGGCACCTCTTGGTTATCCTGTTGTTGCCCTCCGCCATGGAGATCCCACAGCTTTGGATCAATGGGACCTGTCCTTTCATGCACCCCCAACAACTCACAGATAATGGACATTTTGGGGTGGGCCAACTCACAGCCCTGGATCTGGGCCTGGGTGATAGCTGAGCTGGCTCTCCCTTTTCCATACCACCAGGGTGAGCTCTCCAGCATTGCTCTGGCTAGGACACCCAGTGCTACCATCAGCAGAAGGCAGGGTCAACTCTTTAGCTCTCATGCCCACAGGGCCAGCTCACCCCAACCTATGCTTCCAACTCCAGCTCCACTGTGCTACCCAGTCAAGCTGTGAAGCCCACTTTCCCAAGCACTGCAGCCAGCCAGTGAGGGTTATGGAATTTTTCAAACAAAATTTGTACTATATCTTATTTTTGTGAGAAAGGGAGTGTGATGGGGTGTGACAGTCAGAAGACAACTTACAGGAGTCTTTTTTCCCCTTCCCATCATGTAGGTCACTGTTTTAGTTATTGTTCTATTGCTATGACAAAACACCATGACCAAGGCAACTTACAGAAGCGTTTAACTTGGTGCTTTTACCTTTTCAGAGGAATAGTCCATGACCATCTTGTCAAGGAGCTTCATGGCAAGCATGGTACTTGAGCAGTAGCTAAGAGCTTACGTCTGATCCACAGACAGCAAGTAGAAAAGGGGAAAAAGACTGATCCTGGTGTAGGCTTTCCAAATCTTAAAGCCCACCCTCAGTGACACACCTCCAGCAAGGCCATACCTCCTAATCCTTTCCAATTACATTAACCAGGGACCAAGCATGCAAACATACAAGCCTATGGGAGCCATTCTCATTCAAACCATCACGGTCACCGTTGGCTAGACCACTGGCCTGCAAGCTCCAGGAATCTGCCTGTTACAAACTTTTTTCCTGAATTTTAGACGTGCACTACTCCACCTGATTTTTATAGTGCTGGAGATCCAAAGTCAGGTCCTCGTACTTGTTTGTTAAGTACTTTATCCACTGAGCTATCTTTTCAGCCCCAAACTGTATGTGAATGGTATTTCGTAGTGGCCTGTAACTATTTAGATTGACCTACTGATGGGTTAGTGTTCCATTGCAATAATTGAAGGGGTTTCAGTCTCCACTGAGTACGTTTTTTTGCTTTGTTTTTCTATTTTGAAATTTCTAAGGAAAAAGAAAAATTTTCTAGTGATAAGTTGCAGTCTTGCATTCAGTTTTAAAATTTTCTTCTCATGTATTGGATTTCTTTTGTATGTGCAGAGGATGGTTGGAACGAGAAAGCAGATATGGTCTGCAGCCAGGACACAATTGGTTTATTATCGCCATGCAGTGGTGGCAACAGTGGAAAGAATATGTCAAATACGTGAGTTAAATTCCTGAATATATACACTTATTAGTAAGATTTTGAACAGACTGTAAAACTAATATCTAGTAATAAAATATGCCAACTTAGACCAAGATTTCAAGGAAAAGGAAATGAATATTTATGAAAATTGATATAGAGCAGGCTCAGTGTATGCATTTCTACACAGATTTTTCGCTTGTCACCAACCCTATGAAAAATATAGTGCCTATTTATGTTACAAGTTGTTTATGTCACTTAATTCTCACATCTCTGTAAAGAAGATGATATTATATTCCTCGTACTTGTTTGTTAAGTACTTTATCCACTGAGCTATCTTTTCAGTCCCAAACTGTATGTGAATGGTATTTCGTAGTGGCCTGTAACTATTTAGATTGACCTACTGATGGGTTAGTGTTCCATTCCAATAATTGAAGGGGTTTCAAATTCCTTCTGTGAGGAATTTGGTATTGAGAGAAAAAGAAACTTAGGTATCTTCCTCAGTGTAGACCTAGTATCCAGTATAGGAGCTGGTTTTTAAAGTGTATTGTCAGCCCATCATTTATATTGTTCTTCACCTTTTCCATTAAAAAAAATTGGAGTAGAGGTTGGGCCATGGTACCCCACACCTTAATCCTAGCATTTGAGAGGCAGAGTCAGGTGAATCTCTGTGAGTTTTAGGCCAGCCTAGTCTACATAGGGAGTTTTTGGACAGTCAGAACTACATAGACCTTGTCTCAAAAAAAAAACAAAAACAAAATAAAGGGTTGTAGTGTACCACACCTTTAATCCCTCACTCAAGAGGTAGAGGCAGGTAGATCTCTATGAGTTCAAGGCCAGCCTGCTCTACAGAGCAAGGTCCAGGACAGCCAGTGCTACACAGAGAATACTGTCTCTAGATAGATAGATGGATGGATGGATGATAAATTGATAAATAAAAATAAGAAAGTAGGATAGTTGTTGGAAATTAATAAGTGTTGGTTGATTTCTCATTCAAGAAACTTCATTTCAGCTGGACATGGTGACTTATACTCTTATAACCCCTGTATGTGGGTCTGCGTACCTAGCACTATGTACAGGGATCTTCAGACTCTGACCTGGCCTTAGCGGTCAAAGAGTTGCAGCTCTCCAAGGAGGAGCCAGAGCAAGGCAGGCTGCCAGGGCTTATCTGTGGCCCCCACTGCCCCAGAATAGGTAGCAGGCAGCTGGACATAGTGGGCTGCTGGGAGCCAAGGTCAGGTGGCAACAAGCAGGAAGTGACTATGGTAGGTTTGAACAGCTTCCAGCTCTTCCTCCAGCTTCCATACTCCCTCTCAGATGGTCTTTGGAGAAATACTTTGTATATTTTATTCTTTATGGATAGAGTCTTATTTACATTTTGGAGTGGGTTGGGGTCTAAAGGCAGATGCTTTTCTATTGGCTTGGTCTGAGATGTTAGGGATTTTTCATCTGTTGGTGGAGGGGCTTCTGGTATTGCCCCTACATGACTGATGGTCACAGTCCTCTCCATGGGGTGTCATGGTCATGTGTTCCAGGACAGGAACCTGGTCGGGAGTAGATTTAATATGAGAACTGTCAGGGTTCCTGAATCCGCTCAGCCTTACCAGGTTTTTGTCTGGTGGCATGGTCCCACACCTGTACTTGGAAAGTGGATCTTGCTTTGGTTCAGTTTGCTGTTTGGAACTTCAGTGCCTCACCCACAATAGACAAGTACACTACTACTCAGCTACCTTCCAGCTCTTTTGCTTTCTAGTATAACATAGACTGTAGTCTCTCAAGGAATAAAAGCATCTGAAGAATTCAGGGGCCTGTTGAATGTGGTAGACAAATGGGAATATAAAGGTTAAAGCATCGGTCTTTATTTTGAAACACTTTTTTTTTGCCTTGGAATGAAAAGGTATTAATGTCTTACTGAATGTAGATTCAGAGACTGACTTAGTTTTTTCTTAAATATGGTTCTTTCAATTTTTTATAGGAGCATGACAGGGGGCTTAACCATGCCCCTTATAAAGTGCATTGAGGCGATTACATGAATATTTGTTAATGCCTTCCATAATCCTTTTGCGCATAAAGGAATCAAAGGAGCATAGTAAAGGACGGATTTACAAGGGGGAATTTACATATGCATCTTGCCAGTCTTTAATTCTTTATTATTGTCTACCGTATGTCTATAAAATGTCTTTTAAAATCTACTTTTTAAATTAAGGCCCTGGGCTGGAAAGATGGCTCATAAAAGCACTGGCTCCTCTTCCAGAAGACGAAGGTTCAATTCCCAGCACCCACATGGTAACTCACAACAGAGTGTCTCCAATCCTAGAGATTCCACTGTTCTCTTCTGGCCTCTGTGGGCATTGAATATATATGGTGCAGAGATTTACATATAAGCAAAACTTCTATGCACATAAAAATAAGGCTAAAAAAAATTAAGCCAAACATGGTACTGCATGCCTGTAATCCTGATGCTAGAGAGGTAGAAGCAGAAATATCAGTAATTTAGGGTCATTCTAGGCTACATTAACAGGTTTGAGGCTAGCATGGGCTAGATGAGACCTCATCTCAGAAAATCCAAAATACCAAAAATAATCAATGTTAACAAGCCAGCATTATGATTCACGTCTGTAATCTCAGCTTTTGGTAGGCAAAAGCAGGAAGATGAACACCAACTCACAACTTAATTGGTGCCTTTTTTAGACATTGATCATTAATAATGGCTTTCTTGTCTTTGATCTATAAATAAGAATGTCACAACTCATCTTCTGCAAGTACAGATAATTTTTCAGTCATAAGAAATTAGAGACTAGGGAATGGAGAGATGGCTTGGCAGTTAAGAGCACTTCCTCCAGGTTCAGTTTCCAAACACCCACATGGCTTATCACAGCTGTCTCTAACACTGGTTTTAAGAGATCTGACACCCTCATAGAGACATACATGCAGGCAAAATACCAATGCACAAGAAGTAAAAATTAATAAATAAGTTTTGATACTGAATATTGACAAGTGACATTTTGAAATAAAGAACCAGTCCCTCCAAAAGAAGGGGGGGGGGCGCACAAATAAAATGGCATATGGAATCTCAGGTTGGGCTTCATAGTGAGACCGTATCTCAAAAAAAAAAGGGGGGGAATTAAATACATCAAACTACAGTTATTGCTAAATGATGGACCCTAAATACTGAGAGCATTTACTTTCTGCGCGTGTGTGCACGAGCGCATATACACACACACACACCACTTTGTGTGTGTGTGCCTGGATTTATGTCTGTGGACTGTGTACATACCTGTTCCCAGAGAAGTCAGAATAGTATCCAATCCCCTAGAACTGGACAGTTACAGATGGTTGTGTGGTGCCATGTGGGTGCTGAGAACTGAACCTGGATCCTCTAGAACAACAAATGCTTTTAATCACTGAGCCATCTCCAACCGATCTTTATGGTCTATATATTTTATAAAGCAACTTTAAATTTTTCGTTCTTGAAATAGAGTCCCATACTCAAGCTGGCCTAGAACTTTCAGTCTTCCTGCCTGTGCCTTCCATGTGGTGTAAGATTATAGTTGTATACATAATGGTTGCACAAATATGGGACTGAAGAACCAGGTATCAACATTGGGTACCCTGTCACTTTGCATCTTCTTTTTTGTGTCATTAAGTTATTAATATGTCGGGCTGGAGAGATGGCTCAGTGATTAAGAGCACTGACTGCTCTTCCAGAGGTCCTGAGTTCAAATCCCAGCAACCACATGGTGGCTCACAACCATCTGTAATGAGATTTGATGCCCTCTTATGGTGTATCTGAAGACAGCTACAGTGTACTCATAAATAAAATAAATAAATCTTTAAAAAAAGTTACTAATATGTGATCTCTCAAGGTTTTTTTATGTAAGCACTTAGTATTATGAAATTTCTTCTTAGAAAAAAAAAAAAAAAAAAAAAGAAATTTCTTCTTAGAACTGCCTTCCTTTGTGTCTCAGATTTTCTTATGTTGTCATTTTTATTCAATTCTAGGATGTTTTTTTACTTCTTCCTTGATTTCTGTCTTGACCCAGTTTTTATTCAGTAGAGTAGTGTGTTTAGATTTTGTGAGTTTGTGTATTTTTTTTCTATTTATAT
Organism: Grammomys surdaster; assembly: GCF_004785775.1. Taxonomy (NCBI): domain Eukaryota; kingdom Metazoa; phylum Chordata; class Mammalia; order Rodentia; family Muridae; genus Grammomys; species Grammomys surdaster. The sequence goes on along the minus strand of NW_021604658.1, from coordinate 1,775,975 downwards.
TGCTGTTGATATTCAGATTTAATCCATGGCAGTCAAATAAGATACAGTATGTTATTTCAGTTTTCTTATGTTTGTTGAGACTTGCTTCATATCACACTATGTGATTGGTTTTGGAGAAAGTTCCTTGGGCTGCTAAAAGGAAAGTATAGTGCTTAATGTTTGAGTGGAGTGTTCTGTAGGTATTTGATAGGGCTATTTGATTTGTGATATTATTTAACTTGTGAGTTTCTGTTTGGTTTTTGTCTGGGTGACCTGTCTATTGGAGAGAGTAGGGCATTGAAGTCAACCACTGTCATTGTATTAAGCTCAATGTGTGATTTTTAGATCTAATATTTAATAGTGTCTCTTATGAAATTAGGTGCCTTGTTTTTGTGTATAAACGAATTGTATCATCCTCTTGGTAAATTTTTCTTTTAATGAGTATATAGTGTTTTTCCCTATCACTTCTGCTTAGTTATGATAAAATAGAGTTCTATTTTATCAGATATTAAAATAGTTGTGCCTACTTGTTTCTTAGTTTTGTTTACTTGGAATACGTTTTTTCATCCTTTTTCCCCTAAGGTAGTATCTGTCCTTTATGATAAAGTATGTTTCTTGGAGACATAAAAAAGATGAATCCTGTTTTCTAAGCCAATCTGTCTTTTTGTTAGGAAATTGAGACTATTTATATTGAGATTTTGTTGAACAGTGTTTGTTAATTGCTGTTTTGTTATGGTGGTTGTGGTTGTAGTCTTTTTTTTTTTTTAAGACCTCTTTTGGCTAAATGTTCTGAGATTATTCCTTTTGTCCTCTTAGTATGGGTAACCTTCTCTTCAGGCTGAAATATTCCTTCTGGTGTCCTATGTAGAGCTAACCTTGTGGACATAAATGTCTTAAGTTTGCTTTTATCACAAACTGTTTTTCTTCTCCTTTGATTGTGACTGTTTTGTTGTATGTAATAATCAGGGCTGGCATCTCTGACCTTTCAGAGCTTGTTTATGTGGTACAGTCTTTTCTCAATGTACTGATGAGTATATGTGACTATATTAAATGAATATATTGGGAGCATTGTATGTGTGTGTATGTATGTGTGTGTGTGTGTGTGTATACACTTCCTTAAGGAAGGAAAATTTATATAGCAAATGACTTTAGCAACTCACAATGATAAAAAATAATAGATATTTTTGACATTTGTTATATTAAGATTAATTCTTTGAGGGGCTGAAAAGATGGTTCAGTGGTTAAGAACACTCTAACTTCTCTACCATAGGATCTAGCTTCAGTTCCCATGACCCACACGGCAATTTATAACCAACTGTAACTCCAGTTCCAAAGGATTCAGCACCCTTCTCTAACCTACAGGGCACAAGTGTTACACAGACACATGGAGGCAAAACACTCATACACATTAAATACAGTGGAATACATTTTTTAAAATTAATCCTTTAATAGCTACATACTGGTCAGATTGTTAAATTTGGCTTCTTTATGGTTTTAGGATGCCAACCCTGTAGTAATTGAGCCATCATCTGTTCTAAATGGAGGAAAATTTTCATTTGGAACAACAGCACATCCTATAGAGCATGGAGAAGATAGAATCAGTAACAATCTTGGTTATATGAATACCACAGAAGAGAAGTACTCAGACAACATTTCTTCTGCGTCTGAAGCCTCAGAGTCTACTGGCAGTGGTAAGTGTAGCCTGGCTCCCATGGGGTCAGTAATGTTTTTGACACAGGTTCTCATATAACCCAGACTAGCCTTGAACTTGCTGTGTAGGAAGTCCTGAAGTCCTGAGGAGGATCTTGAACTTCTGAAACTCCTGCCTTTGCTTCCTAATTACTGGGATTACAGACGTGTACTACCACACAATACTCATGATTATTCGTAGCTGATCTTTTTTTGTGGTTAGAGTACTGAGATCACGCTTCAATTCAAAGAAATATGTTTTGAATGAAATAGTTAATTATAAAATTCTTGAAAATATTACAGCTTTTAAAGTAAACTCATAACCTCTCAGTATAAAAGTCTTCACTTTTTATTAGCCAAGGCATATTGCTATTTAATCTACTTTGCCAATAAATTTAGTATAATGAAAACAGATTTTAAGAAAATAAAATTACCAGTCTCCAGTACTCTTTAACTATAAACATGCCTTCATTGGATTTGGGTCTTCACATCAGACTGGTTCAATACCTCAGTCCAGAATTTTGGAGGTTATTTTATTAAAATACCACATGTTAATACCTTCCATAATTTACTTTTGACATCTATACTTATCTGAAACTTAATTGTTCTGTACTTACGAGGAAGATAATTTGGTATTACCAAGATACATCAAATTGGAAATGATCCCTCTTAATTGCCTATAAATTTACAAAACTCTCAAACATATCCCATCTTTATTTTCTTTTCTGACATTTTCTCCCATTTTCTTTGGGAGTAGTAAGCAAACTGTCAGAGCTAGTGTTCTCTCCTTCATTCTGTTTAGAGCCTACTGTCTGCTGTTTCTCATCCCTGTCTGACATGACAGAAATCATTCAGCATTCTAGAAGTATTATGCTCTGCTTTAACACCACATTTCATTCTCATATTTTCTCTCCATTTCCCTTTCCTTTTTCTTCCACTTTTGATGTGAAGATTTGAGATCCAGGGTGTCAAATGTGCTAATAACTTCATGCTGTACTATGAATCTTACTAGAAGCCTTAGCCCATCATCTAAAAGACATAAGATTTCTTAACGCTGTCTAAGTTTCTGTCTGATGTGTATTTAATTATATAGCATTGCTACCCACAAATGGAAGTTTACAAAGCAATTGATAACAAGAATGTTTACCAAAGATTAACATGTAGTTGAATCGAAATATTTTAAAATATCAGGTTCAAACTCTGCCATCATTAGCCATTTTTCTCTGTGTGTTTTCCTATTACAACAATCATCATTTTCTTTTAAATAGATATATTAAGAAAATAGGCCACTTGGGAGGCAGAGGCAGGCGGATTTCTGAGTTCGAGGCCAGCCTGGTCTCCAGAGTGAGTTCCAGGACAGCCAGGGCTATACAGAGAAACCTGTCTCAAAAAAACCAAAAAAAAAAAAAAAAAAAGAAAAGAAAAAGAAAATAGGCACCAGCCAAGTGTTGATGGCATGCACCTTTAATCCCAGCACTTACTTGGGAGGCAGAGGTAGGCAAATTTCTGTGAGTTCAAGGCCAGCCTAGTCTACAGAGTGAGTTCCAGGCAGGACAACTAGGACTACACACAGAGAAACCCTGTCTTGAAAAATTCAAAACAACAACAAGAAAATAAACACTGGGTATGGTGGCATATAACCCATTTAACAGGAGTAATAGACAGGTAGATCTCTGAGTTCAAGGCCAGGCTAGTCTACATAATGTGAGTGCCAGGCTAGCTAGAGATACACAGTGAGACCTTGTCTCAGAAAAAGGGAAGGGAGGAAGAGAGATTTAGAGGTTTCCTAATGCTGTTTTCTGCCAAGAATAATGCTTGCAATAGAAGAATTTTAGAATTTTAGGGCCTGCCTTCTCTTCCCCCTTCCCCCTTTCCCCTTCCCCCTTTCCCCTTCCCCCTTCCTCCTTCCCTCCTTCCCCCTTCCCTCCTTCCCCCTTCCCTCCTTCCCCCTTCCTTCCTTCCTTCCTTCCTTCCTTCCTTCTCCCTTCCCCCTTCCCTCTTCCCCCTTTCCCCTTTCCTTCCTCCTTCCTTCCTTCCTTCCTTCCTTCCTTCCTTCCTTCCTTCCTTCCTTCCTTCCT
>NW_021604658.1:1767977-1772219 GCF_004785775.1 Grammomys surdaster | reverse complement strand
CCTTCCTTCCTTCCTTCCTTCCTTCCTTCCTTCCTTCCTTCCTTCCTGTCAGTAGATCTATAATTCTCGTTATGAATTACATATTCTAGGGAGGTGGGCAAATATTTGCCCCTGGGAACATTTTTGAGAACTCTAATCCTGTAACTGTCTTTTGTCTAGTAAAGAATACATCTTTCCTTTTTATCTACTATATATTTATCAAAATGTAAAACTCTAGTGACATACCAGGATAATAGCGTTAACACAGTGCATTGATCTGAGTTTGTATCTTCAAACCTATATATATAAAAAAAACAAAAAATAATAAACTCTATTATTGTTTTGTTTCTTTATAGGCTTTCTGTATTCTGCCACACCAGGGGCAGATATGTGCTTTGCAAGGCAACATAACACTTCTGACAATAACAATCAGTGTTTGCTAGGAGCCAATGGGAATATCCTTTTGCACCTTAATCCTCAGAAGCCAGGAGCTATTGATAACCAACCGCTAGTAACTCAGGAACCAGTAAAGGTAGGTGTTTGACATCAAACCCTGTTCTCTTCCAAGTAGCCATTAAAGTTCAAGAGATTTTAACACAAAGAAAGGCATTGTAGTTTATCTAGTTTAGCCTCTTGTAGGCATGGTGTCTTCTCATAGTACATCTCTGTGAGAGAATGTGCTATATAGCCCTGACTGTCCTGGAACTTGCTATGTAGACTAGGCTTACCTGGAACTCAGAGAGATCCACCTGCCTTTGCCTCCTAAGTGCTGGCACTAAATTCATGTGCCACCATACCTGGCCCAGAGTTCCCTTTTTTAAATAATTCACTGGAAAGTAAAACCTAAAAATCTCTGAGAAAATCCCATTTTCTCAGGTTTGGGCTGGGGATATAGCTTAGCAGCAGTTACCTTTTTATACTACAAGATCCACCAAAAATTGAAAAAAAAAAGTATTTTTCAGCAATATTAAATTAGGAAGTAACATTAATTTGTTCTATGTCTATATTTTTTTGGTGTATAAGAAACTATAAAATTAAAACTCGGCACTTAATTTGTTCTAAGGCTACATCATTAACACTAGAAGGAGGACGATTAAAACGAACTCCACAGCTAATCCATGGAAGAGATTATGAAATGGTTCCAGAACCTGTGTGGAGAGCACTTTATCATTGGTATGGATCAAACCTGGCCCTCCCTAGACCAGTAAGTATAGCTAATAATGCCTTCCATAGGGGTAGTCATAGAAGAATGTGCATGAGTGTATGTGCTGTATGAAGACCAGAGGTTAATATTTTCTGTGTGAATTTTCCTAGTCACAGTTTAGTTCTTTATTTATGATAGCAGAGTACTTGAAACCTGTTCAAATTATTTGAACAGACTCTATAGATTCCTTTACATTTTATTTATTCAATTAGTATTTAGGTAATATTTAAGGTTTTAGAAGGATATTAAAATACAATTATTATTTCCTCCACCCCCTTACCTTACTCCAACTCCTCCCTCCAACACTCATTCCATTCCAGACTCTGGGCCTCTTCCTCCCCAGTTGTTATTTACAGCCATGTTCATCTTAATGCATATATATACTCATTGTTCTTAATCAAGTCTTGTTTAGGCAGCCTTATTGTTGAGGTATCATGAATAATAATACTTCCTTGAGCAGTTGTGACTTTTTGTGTGTGTAATGATCTGTCTGTTTTGAAGAGAATATTTGAGGGTTGGATGTTACCTTTATATCAGAGATTTGGAGGTGGATTTTGTTGTTGTTTTGGGGTGGGGGGTTCTAATTTATTCTTATTTTATGTGCATCAGTGTTATAACTGGAGTTAAAGACAGCTGTAAACTGCCATATGTGTGCTGGGATCGAATTTGGGTCCTCTGGAAGAGTCGCAAGTGCTTTTAACCACTGAGCTATCTCTCCAAACCTGCCCCCCCCCTTTAAACTCTTAATTTTGCTTATAAATGAAAGATGGGATGGAAATGTCTACAACTTCTTCTAATCTTGAAAGATTAATTTAGGCATGAAAACCAGAGTATATTCAAATCTATGTAACTTAAATGTATTAGTAAGCTACTAAAATATAGAGCATGAATTTGTTAAACATTTTATTTTAATATTAGTATCAAAGCTTAGCATGGTGACACATGACTATGATACCAATACTTAGGGTCAAAGTTTCAGGGCAGACTGCTATATAGAGCAACACTGTCTTTAAGAAAGCTATAGGTTAAAGGCTAGAAATACATCTCAGTGGTTCAAACAGTGGCTGATCTTGCAAAAGAACTTGGATTTGCTTACATCTGTCTGACACTTAAGTTTCAAGGGATCCAACAACCTTTTCTGGCCTCTATGGGCACCAGGTACACATGTGGTACATTTATGCAGTCAAAAAGCCCATACAAATATGGGGGCTGGAGTGATGCTTACTGGCCAAGAACACCAGTTTCTTGTCCTTCTAGAGGACCTGGGTTTGATCCCAAACAACCAGGGGATCCCCTCCTTTGGGCCTTCAAGGGCATCATTGTATTAATGTGAACAGATAAACACCATACATACAGAATAATAATTTAAAAATGGTCTTTTCGTTGGGATAAGCTAGGGTCTTTTTATGTAGACCTGGCTTGCCTGGAATTCCCTTGGTAAACCAGACTGACCTCCACCACCACCACCCCGCCCCCGCCGCCGCCGCGGCCCCCCCCCCGCCTAGCCACCTGAGTACTGGGATTAAAGGTATGAACTACCCACACCTAGCTTAGAAAACTTTTTCTTAAGGAGTGTATATAATATATTAATTTCTTTTTAAAAAATACTAATAAAATAAAAATAGTTTTTAAAAACCACCAAAAAGAGCTAGAGAAATGGTTCAGAGTTTAAGAGCACTTACTGTTCTTTCAGAAGACCGGGTGTGTTTCTTTAACCACATGGCAGCTAACAACCATCTGCATCTATGGTTCCAGAGGATCTGATGCCCTCTTCTGGCCTATGCATGCACCAGACACACATGTAGTATACATACATACAGGCAAGCAAAATAGTCATACACATAAATAAATCTATAAAATTTTTTAATAGAAGTTTAAGTTTGATTAAAGGGTTTTATTTCTTTTAGAGTCATCATTACTTTTTTATCTTTCATAAAAATAGGTAATCAAGAATAGCAAAACGGACATCCCAGAACTAGAATTGTTTCCTCGCTATCTTCTTTTCCTTCGACAGCAGCCTGCTACACGGACACAGCAATCTAACATCTGGGTGAATATGGGTATGATGAGCCTGAGAATGTTTCCTCAGTATTTGCCTAGAGGTAACTTAAGAATGCAGCAAGAATACCATACATTTCCTTAAAAATAAGCTGAAAATCACATTGCTCCAAGTTTGGTGCCACTGTGCTAATATATGCCATCTGCTTTCATACAGAATCAGTAAATCACTTTGTGAGCTTAGATCTGTGGTCATGCACAAGATTGGATGGGGATAGAGGCAAACTCTTAGGAACAAACTAAGACGGATAATTTTCTTTCTTTCTTTCTCTCTTTCATTCATTCTTTTTAGGTTGTAAGCTTTTGAAAATAAAATAGATTCTACATACTTTGTTTTGTTTTTGAAGTAAGCCATTGTAAATTGTCATTATAACTAAGCTGCAGTTCACCAATAATTGACTGGTCTTTTCAGTCTCACTATAATTTATTGAAGTAGTCTCTTCTGAAGTAGTTTTGTTTTGACAAAATGAGAAATATTTCTTATGTTCTAAAAGTGTTTTGTAAGAGAAATATTACAGCCGGGCTGTGGTGGCGCATGCCTTTAATCCCAGCACTTGGGAGGCAGAGGCAGGCGGATTTCTGAGTTCGAGGCCAGCCTGGTCTACAAAGTGAGTTCCAGGACAGCCAGGACTACACAGAGAGACCCTGTCTCGAAAAACCAAAAAAAAAAAAAAAAGAAAAAGAAAAAAGAGAAATATTACAAAGCAAAAAAGTATATTTCAAAATGAAAATGATACATTTGCTTTGAATTTTGAGAGGTTTCGTTGTGTTTTGGTTGGGTTTTTGTTTTGTTATTTTGGTTTTTTTCTTTTATTTTTTTGGTAATGGTGATAAATGTTAAACCCAGGGCCTTGTGTATGCTAGATATCTATCACTTAGTCACATCCCCAGCTAAATATTGTGGCTCTGAAAAAATGCCAAGCTATCCCTCAGCAAAGGAGGAGAGAGCCTAAATATCTATCTATCTATCTATCTATCTATCTATCTATCTATCTATCTAT
>NW_021604658.1:1765350-1767967 GCF_004785775.1 Grammomys surdaster | reverse complement strand
TCTATCTATCTATCTATCTATCTATCTATCTATCTATCTATCTATCTTCTCTCCCTCTTTGCCTCCCTCTCTCCCACACACACATATACATCCTCAGCCGCACATACACATCCTTAGCCAGGTCTGGTGGCACACACCTTGTATCCCAGCAATTGGGAGGCAGAGGCAGGTGGATCTCTGTGAGTTCAGAGCCAGTCTATATATCAAGTTCCAGGCCACCGAAAGTCGTGTAGTGAGACCTTGTCTCAAAATAGACAGACGGACAAGACGGATAGAATATATACCATGCATAAGTTTCCTCTTAGATTTCTAGCTAAAGTTAAATTTTATTGATAGAGAATACTTGTGTACTTTTCCCTTGCAAGTATTTGAAATTATTCTTTAGTAACAAAACAGTAAAAAATTTGAGCTGGCTAGATGACTCCTTAGGTAAAAACTTTGCCCCACCAAGTCTGATAACCTGCATTTGATACCCAGGCTTACACAATAGAAGGCAAAAACTAACTTCTATAAGTTGTTCTCTGACCTTTACATGCATATCTGGTGCACTTGAACACACTTAGAAAATAAATAAATAAATAAATAAATAAATAATAGATGTAAAGTAAAAATTTTTAATTAATTCATCAATTCACAGAATCTCAGGCTATGTTTAATGTTGTTAGAATGTTTTAACTGTCTCTAAACCTGAACTGCCACACCTATATAAGTACTAGCTCTCCTATGATTTTGAACAAGGTTATTTTCCTGAAAGAATTGGAGAGATGGCTCCATGGTTAAAAGCATTTGTTGTTCTTGCAGAAGACCCAGGTTCAGTTCTCAGTACCCACATGGTGCCTCACAACCACTCTTAACTTCAGTTCTGAGGGATCTGATACCTCTTCTAATCTCTACAAGCATCAAGCACATATATACATGTATACATATAGGTAAGACACTCATACACATAAAATAAAAATTAAAAAATCTTTTTTAAAGGCTACATTCGTATGGTATATGAAGTTTTCACATATTGTTTGGTAACAATTAGAACAAAACAGTGTTCCTTATCTAACTAAACTTTGTCTTTGGGGAAACTGTCAAAATCAAGAACAATGAAATAGAATTTATGAAACATTCTTAATTTAACTTTCTGGTAAATAGACATGTTAGCATACCTTCCATGGCACCCATAGCATGTCTTTTTTGATTCTTTTTGAAAGATAACATGAGAGGCAAGATGCGTTGTTGCATTTTTAGTAAGTATTTGTGACTCTTGTGCTGATCCTAGATTTTTGCTGCTTCTGTAAATTCCTGATTTGCTGGTTCTCTTCAAAAGCAAAAAATTATGCATAAGTGGCTGCCTTGCTTAATGAGCTAAACTGTGTAGACTCTAGAACTCAGTTTTTCTTTTTGTGCCCTAGGACAGTGGAGATTAGCTGGGGCACTATGCTTGCTGGTGCTTCTGAATCCTAAAGTGGGATAGTTCTGATGCTCCAAATTTCTTAATTTGAAATTTTATTCCTGACTAATTATGAAATCAATCAATAATCATTTTGAATTTGATAAAACTATTTTCTTGCTGTAATCTTAAAATTAATCCTCTAATGTATAATTGGAGAAATCTGTTCTTTTAAGAATTATTCTTTGCTTGCTAATGGACAAAGATTTGCTTTGCTACATGTTTAAAAATCATGGTTGAGTTTTTACATGATATGCTTCTTGGTCAAATACTCAGTTATTACCTGTATTCACTTGGCTTCGTAAAAATTACTCCTTTCAAAGTAAGAAGTATGCAAAACCTGTTCATGACTGTGATAATTTAGACAGGGTTAAGTCATTTCTTAGATGGCTCTTCAGCCTCTTAGCTGAGTAGGTTCTTCTTGGAAGATCTTAAAAAGATAATGATGGTTAATAATTAAAGACTCACTAAAAACATATTACATGAGAGAAAAAAATAATGGGTCAAAAAAAATGATCTGGAATGTAAACATGTACTCCAGCAGGGCTATATTGACGTGTTAAGTTTTTAGTTTTGCTTGGAGTTACTTAACAAAATCTAGCCTCTTATAGGCAGAGATAATTATTGTAAACTACAGCTTTTGTCTGGATTTTTGACTAAGTAGTTGACCAGTATTTATTTAGCACATTTACAACCTGGCTTTGATTTCTCTAATGCCTTGTCATTCTATCACTTCATGTTTTAATGGTACCCAGATTTAGTATATTAGTGTATATGTATGTGAAGTCCTCAGATCAGCCCCTCTAAGAGTCTGAGAGACAACTGTAATGCCAGTCTTTTCATTTCTACCTTGATCACTTCAGGAACATAAGGTCATCGTATTGCTGCCATATTGGGTAGGCAAAAATAATTTCCTCCTATTTTCCAACAGAATAATTGTTTAGTCATAAAAGCTTCTTGGCTTCATTTAAAAATAATATCTGAGTCTGGCGGTGGTGTTGCACACCTTTAATCCCAGCACTTGGGAGGCAGAGGCAGGCGGATTTCTGAGTTGGAGGCCAGCCTGGTCTACAAAGTGAGTTCTAGGACAGCAAGAGCTACACAGAGAAACCCTGTCTTGAAAAACATAAATAAATAAATAAATAAATAAATAAATAAATAAATAAATAAATAAAT
>NW_021604658.1:1754585-1765340 GCF_004785775.1 Grammomys surdaster | reverse complement strand
AATAAATAAATAAATAAATAAATAAATAAATAAATAAATAAATAAATTTATTTTTAAAATCTGGCCATATATAACCTGTACCAATTTCTTATATGTATGATCGCTGCCATGTAATTGGGCCACTCAATGACAGAAAGTGATGGGATTAGTAATTCTGAATTTTAAAATCTAGATTAAGTGAACTCAGCTAACTGTGGAGTTCAAATTCCATTCTATTTCAGCCACTCTCACTCTTCATTTTATTTTATGTTCCACTTCTGAGCATTAAACCCAGGTCCTTTACACATGCTAAGCAAGCATTTTACTTCCTGAGCTAAATCCCCAGCCCCCTCCCAATTCTTAAGTAGAATTCTCTTTTATTTTGCTACTGAGTATGACCAGATTGAGGACAACCATATATTGATATCAATTTTTTATCAGCATGGATTCTTGGGATCCAACTATGTCAGTTATTTAAATCTCTATGCTATTATTTTTATTCTTCCAGAATTGAAGGTTTAAGATACTTGGGTCTCTTATTTTCCCAAACAGCCCCACTTTGGTTTTTTTTGAGACAGGGTCAGACTGACCTTTATGTAGCTGAGGATGACTCTGACCTTGATTCTTTTATCTGGGATTACATGCCCATCCATGTTCAAGTGTTTCATAGTATTCTTCATTTATAAAATTATTAAATCTATACTTCTTATTTCTATTATTTCCTAAATTACTACAGTCACCATTGCTGAGGCCAATGTTTTATGTTTGTTTGTCTATTTGTTTTTTATGTCTCCCTTTTCCCTTATGGTGATAATTATAACTATAGGAAATGTACCCTCTCCAAATGCGCCTCTAAAGCGGGTGTTAGCCTATACAGGCTGTTTTAGTAGAATGCAAACCATCAAGGAAATTCATGAATATCTGTCTCAAAGGCTTCGCATTAAAGAGGAAGATATGCGACTGTGGCTATACAATAGTGAGGTAAGCTTCTCAGAGTCATGAAAATCTGATGTTAAGTCATGGTGGGGATATAGTCCAGTGGTAGAGCATTTGTCCACTATATACTAGGTTCTGGGTTTTAAAAAGAGTTAAATCATATTTCATAAATATGATAGTTTGTATGTAGTAGTTATGTTAAATACTATGTCTGGGGTATCAGTGAAAATTTAGACTTTTAAGTTGTGCATATATACATGCAAACATTTGTCTCCTGAGATCATGAGAGGTGATCAACATGAGCTGTATCATCTTGTAAAGATTGTTGTTGCATTATAAAGTAAGAGCAGATTGATTTTACATTGTGTTTTACCTGCGTGTATGTCTGCTACATACCTAGTGCCAACAGAAGCCAGAAGAGAGGGTCAGATTCTCTAGAGTTATAGAGGGTTGTGAACCATTATATGGGTGCAGGGAATGGAACTCCTGTAATTTGTAAAGAAAAACAAGTGCTCTTAACCACTGAGCCAAATCTTTAGCCCAGACTTTTGTTTGTTTGTTTGTTTTTAACCTAACTAGATTTCTTTTTAGATTTATTTTGAAGTTACTTATATACATTAAAAATACAAAGTACATAGTAAAAGTTCTTCATTTCCATCCCTGACCTTTGTCTTCCTTAGAGACAATGCTATCAAATGCTTTTATGTTTTTCCCAGTCTTTCATTATTGGTTGTACTCTGAAGCTAGTTCAGAAGTACAGTTTTCCCCAGTTCACTGTTCCCTAGAACATTCATTCTTATGTCTGTTTAGTCACCATTGAGAAGCATACTCTTACAGTAATTAAGGGAACAGTTTGTGGGACCAGGAAAGAAAAATGTAGGTAACAATAGGTAAATTCAGTTGCAAGTTACAAAGTTACATTGCCAGGAATTAAATTCTGACTTTGCCACTTTGTGTGGCTGAGGCAAGTCACTTAATACTCTATACCCATGTTTTCACTGAAAGGTGAAATGAAGATTTCCTTCCTGCAAGTTCTATACTCTCAGTGAACTTTAGTTCAGTCTTTGATGACCTATCTACTCTTTCCACAAATTATATATAATTTTGTTTCAACAACATGAGAACATTTGTAAAATGGTAGAACACATTATCATTCCTTCACTTTGGCACCTAAGCTATAGATTTGAACAACTAAATATCTATAACATGAATTGTGTATGTGCAAAGGAATAGTAATTGTCATTCATTTTTATTATTGGATTTGTTTCAAAATAACAAAAACATTCCCCCCTCTACAGAACTACCTGACTCTTCTGGATGATGAGGATCATAGATTGGAATATTTGAAAATCCAAGATGAGCAGCACCTGGTAATTGAAGGTACAAAATGGAAATGTGCATCTGTATTAGATTGGGAAAGCAGTTGTGGTCACAGTACTGTATGTGGGGGAGGGTTCGGCTTAGGGATTTTTGGTGGGTTGGGTTTGGTGTTTTGGTTTGATATTTATTTACTTATTTTTGTATTTTTGAGATAGAGTAGCTCAGGCTGGCCTTGAACTTCACAGAGTAGATGAGGAAAACTTTTGATTTCTCAACCTCTTGCCTCTGCCTCCCAAATGATGGCATAGAGTTTTAGTTTAGGGTAAGACTAAAGAATTACTCACTAGAAATCCCATCTTAAATTTTTTCTCAGGATAGTTAGCATATTTTTTATGTTAAAGTAGACCCACTGAACTTCTAGTATCTCGTACCTACTAGATTTTTTTTTCAAAAGAAGAATGGTCTGTCTATTTGTAGCCTTAGGCTGACCAAGGAAAGAAAATGTGAGTGGCAACAGGTAAATTCAGTTGCAGGTTATAAAGTTTTATAAAATTTTCAGGCTACCACTTTGAGTTTGAGTGAATATACCAATATTTTCCTCCCAATAGAGAGATTGAACCTAGGATCTCATGGATGTGAGATAACTATGTTATGTTCTCAGCTCCTCTGGTAGACTTTCATTATCCATCAGCACTGGCCCCTGACCAACAGTGTAGTTTCCACATTCAGCCATAATTTACACATGGGCACATTCATTTTGTTGAAATTGTGGTATTCTTTCCCATAACATCTCATGAAAACACTGCTAGGTGCATGTAATCAAATTAATGGATTACCTCAATCAATAATTGTAAGTTTAATGAAAAGGTTTTCTTATTTCTGATGTTTTAAGTTTAGGAAGTTTTACTATATCTAAGCTTGATTACTTTTGTGGATGGTTAAATATAATTTTACTTTAGATTGGCAATTGAATTAGTACCTTATAACTTTAAGGTGCCCAGAAGAAAGAGTAGAAATGAACAAACTATAATAATATGTATGTGTGAAGATGCCATGATAAAATCCACTACTTTGTATACTAACCTGAAAAAAAAATCAATGAAATAAAGAAAGTAATGATATAGCTCAGTTAGTAGAGTGCTTGCATAGCATGCATGAGTTTTATTACTGCACCACATAAAACCAGCCGTAGTGGTGTGTACCAGTAATCCCAGCACTCAAGAAGTGGAGTCTGGTTAACTTTGGCTACACATAACAAGTTTGAAACCAGCCTGGGCTACATGAAACACTCAAAATATTAAAAGACTAGTTTCAGAGCTAGTTACTAAAATATACTTGATTTTTTTTTAAATTCTGATTTAGCAATAACTTTTATAACATAGAACTTGAGTGAATATTAATTGTATGACAGTAAGTTAATACATTCCAATCTGTCTTTCTAGTTCGCAACAAAGATATGAGTTGGCCTGAAGAAATGTCCTTTATAGCAAACAGTAGCAAAATAGATAGACATAAAGGTAAGTCAGTATATTATTTTTACAGTCTTACTTGTTGTAGTTGGAGATATTCTCACTATGTTATCTAGGCTGTGCTTAAACACTTGATCTTCCTCCTGCCTCTGAGAAGCTAAGATTACAGGTGTTTGCCACCATACCTGGCTTAGAGACAGTTCTAAACTTACTCTTTTTTGTTCTTGTTGAGTAAACTGTCAAGTTATTTTTCAGATATCTTTCTAACTCTGCAAATAAATAATTTATATGCCAGATGATATACTTTTGGTGGTGATATACTTTGAAACAGCATTCTAGACCAGCCTGGGCTCAAAGAAGACACTGTCTCAAAACAAAATTATTAAGAGCCAGGAAGGTATCTCCGATGATAAAATGCTTAGCATACAAGTGTGAGGATCAAAAGTTAAATCATTAGCGCCCATGTAAAAATTCAGGCACTGTAGTATACATTTATAATCTCAGCAGTCGGGAGACAGAAATAGGATCCTGGCCAGGCAGCCCAGCCAATTAGTGAGCATAATTTCTATGACCCTGTCATAGAAAGTAAGATGGAGATGCTATTGAGGAAGAAACCCATATCAACCTCTGGTCTTCTAGTACCACATATGTATGCATACAAATAATTATTCACATATTTTTTTGTTGATTTCTTTCATAACAGTGACTGGTAGGAAATGTTAAGGTAGACATGACCAAATTATGTTGTATTAAATATATGAAATTCAAAAAGAATAACTTTTTTAATTTTAATTTTTTACTTTATGTGTATGGGTATTTTGAATGCAAGTATGTCTGTGCACCACAGGTGTATCTGGTACCCTCAAGGTTCAACATGAGTAGATCCTTGAGTCTGCAGTTACAGACAGTTGTGAACCTCTGCATGGGTGCTGAGAATCGAAACCAGGTCCTCTGGAAGAGCAGCAAGTGCTCTTAACTACTGGACCACCCCTCACAGGATAAGTTAAGTAGGTAGGTTGGTAGGTAGGTAGGTAGGTAGGTAGGTAGGTAGGTAGTTGTTTTTGTTGTTGTTGTTGTGTTTTGTTTTGTTTTGAGACAGGGTTTCTCTGTGTATCCCTTGCTGTCCTGAAACTCACTGTGTATGTCAGACTGACCTTGAACTCAGAGATTAGAGATTAGCCTGGCTCCATCTCCTAAGTGCTGGGATTAAGGCATGCACAATCACTGCCTGGCTTTTTTTTTTTTTAATAAAGTGTTTTAAATTTCTTTTTCTTTTTAAAATCTAAGATTTTACTATGTGGCCCAGAGTACATGATTTTTCCAGTGCAGCCTTCCTAGTACTAGGATCACAGGTGTGTTTTGTTGTCTTAAACAGGATCTCCTATTGAACTCCTAATCCTCTTGCTTCCACCTCCCAAGTATTGGGATTATGCATGTGTGCTACCATGACTAGCATGAGATGCCAGCAGCCACAACAATAAAAAACATTTCTAGGTTACAAATGAGCAAGGATCATCATGCTTGTCAAAGACACTCCAAGAAAAACTTATATAAAAGACCCTGATTCGAGATTAGCACTATTTATCTGACTAAAAGAATTTTTTAAATCACCATGTTGAAAGTGTGGTAACACATGCCTATAATGCCAGTACATGGAAGGTTAATGCAGGAGGTTTCCTAGTTTGAGACCAGCTTCTGCTATTCAGTAAGTCTCTGTCAAAAAAAGAAGAAGAAAAACCAGAATAACTAAATTGAATACAAATAACCATTCTACAGAATATTACTATTGCTAGGCTTTTGTCTCGTATTATTTGTTGCAGTTCCCACAGAAAAGGGTGCCACAGGTCTGAGTAACCTGGGAAACACATGCTTCATGAACTCAAGCATCCAGTGTGTTAGTAACACACAACCACTGACACAGTACTTTATCTCAGGGAGACATCTTTATGAACTCAACAGGTAATCTTTTGACCCACTGGCAGTTTACCTTCTGTAGCTTTGATCTGAAATCTAATATTGCTTAAATCTCCTCTTCCTTTAACTTTAAGGAGGAAATGTTATGCCATTGCCTTATCAAATATGAAATAGGGGCCTATCTCTTGATAGGTAGTTTTTGTGCACACATGATTGTGAATTATGGAGAAATCTTTGACAACAAATTTTTCTCTCAAACTTCTAGGACAAATCCCATTGGTATGAAAGGCCATATGGCTAAATGCTATGGCGATTTGGTGCAGGAACTTTGGAGTGGAACTCAGAAGAATGTTGCCCCCTTAAAGCTTCGGGTAAGCACAATAAAATACTATGAAAATGTGTAATTCTTTAATAGTTCTTTTATTACATTTTCTCTATTTAGCTTTTTTAATAATTATTTTTAATCTTTCACTAAGTGTAGCCTAGATACCCAATGTTTGTATATGTTCAAGTAAATACTGATGTGTTTGTAGTTAACAGGAAGAAAAGACCAAAGAAATAGTCCTTCTCTGAGATTACTATTTTACAAACTTACCAACTGCTTTATTTGTATGAAGAGTAAACCCTTTTGGTACTCTTTGGCTACTAGCATTGCTAAGTTGTTTGTAAATCTTTTTGGTTTTTCGAGACAGGGTTTCTCTGTGTAGCCCTGGCTGTCCTGGAACTCACTCTGTAGACCAGGCTAGCCTCAAACTCAGAAATCCGCCTGCCTCTGCCTTCCAAGTGCTGGGATTAAAGGCGTGCGCCACCACTGCCTGGCGTGTTTGTAAATCTTGAAAGTTAAACACTATGCTCCTAGACCTCTAACAGTAAAAGCTAAGATAAAACAAGACAAGAGTAGGTAAATAGAAGAAAACATTTATATAGACTAAGAAATCTTCCAACCTGGTCTACAGAGTGAGTTCCAGGACAGCCAGGACTACACACAGAAACCCTGTCTCGGAAAAAAAAAAAAAAGTTTTCAGTGTAAGGAATTGCCATCTTACTATTTATATAAATACAAATTCATAAGTATAAATTAAATATCTGTGTGAATGAAGAGCTGTTTGCTTCAATAGTGTCTTAGGGTTTTATTGCTGTGATATAAATTAAATATCTATGTAAATAAAGAGCTATTTGCTTCATTGATGTCTTAGGGTTTTATTGCTGTGCTGAGGCATGACCACAACAACTCTTACGACAGAAAACTTTAATTGGGGCTAGTTTACAGTTTAGAGGTTTAGTCCATTATCATTATGGTTGGAAGCATAGAGACAGACATAGTGCTGGTGAAGGAGCTGAGAGCTCTACATCCGTATCCATAGGCAGCAGGGAGAGAGAGCAACATTGGGCCTGGCTTGAGCTTCTGAAACCTCAAAGCCCACCCCCAGTGACACATTTTCTCCAACAAGGCCACACTCCATAATAGTGCCACTCCCTATGGGTTTATGGGGACCATTTTCATTCAGACCACCACAGATGGTATCATTGGCCAAAATCCCTCTTATTTTTCTGGTCACTTGAGATTAAGAGTAAACTCTCATCTAGAACTTGTTTGTTGAAATAGAGGAAGACTAAATATTGTGCCATTTATTTTCTTTCTGATGCTTGTCTGTGATTGAATTATATATGGAACATGCTCATTCCAAATTTTATAGGATAGGAAATAGTGACAGTTACTCTTCATTTTTATAGTGGACCATAGCAAAATATGCTCCCAGGTTTAATGGGTTCCAGCAGCAAGACTCCCAAGAACTTCTGGCTTTCCTCTTGGATGGTCTTCATGAAGATCTCAACCGAGTCCACGAGAAACCATATGTGGAACTAAAAGACAGTGATGGCCGACCCGACTGGGAAGTAGCTGCAGAGGTTTGTTCACTTTGAATGTCTTTTGTTGTTTTTAAAAAGTCTTGTGTTCCGCCTACTTAGCTGGGCAACTCTTTTTCTTTTTCTTTTTTCTTTTCTTTCTTTCTTTTTTTTTTTTAAATTCCTTTGAGTGGGTAAGCTGGGCAGTGTGTATGTACACAGGCAATATAGAGGCTAGAGATTAATGTTGGATATCTTACCTATGTCCCACCTTATTTTGGAGATGGTGTCTCTCATTGAACTTCACTGCTTTGGCAGATGGGCTAGCCAGCAGGCTCCAGGAATCCCCTATCTGTACTTCCTAGCACTGTTGTTATAGGTATGCACCAAAACCCTAGGTTAACATGGAGTCTGTTTTTTGTTGGCCAACTATTCCTGAGTGTGTGCCTGCCCTGGGATGTGGTTAACATACCCAGTGTCAATCCATTCAAGATAACTAGTTTTGACACTTCTAGTAGTTATCAGCTGCAAATAGCTTTTTGATTGGGGGTTGGATTGTATGCCCTCTTCCCCTTCTCTGTTTTAGGATGTTATCTGATTTGAACTAGGGCAGGTCTTGTATGTACAGTCAAATTTTCTGTGACTTTTTATATGCATCTAGCCCTGTTGTGTCTGGAAAACACTGGGGTTTTTTGTTGTTGTTATTGTTGTTGTTGGTTTTAGTTCATCTTTCACCTCTTGAATCTTGTAATCTTCCTGCCCCATCTTCCTCATAGATCCCAGAGTCTTGAGGAGATGGATGTGATAAAGGCATCCTATTTAGTAATGAGCTCTCCAGAGTCTCTTACTCTAAGCATGTTGTCTAATTATGAATCTCTGTCTTAATTCTCACCTACAAGAAGCTTCTCTGACAAGGGTTCAGTAAGACACTGATCTATGGGTATACCAGTATATTGGTAGGAGTCATTTTGCTATATTCACTTAACAGAAAATTATAAGTTTTCCTGTAGGGCCTATGACCTATCTTGTCTCAGATTCTTAGCCCCATTAACAGTGTCAAGTATGAGTTCCATCTTATGGAGCAGGCCTTCTGTCCAATAAAAGGTAATTGGTTACTCCTAATTCGTTTGTCCCACTATTGTATAAGTTGGTCTATCTTACAGATGGGTCACTATTGTAGCTCACAAGGTTCATAGCTGAGTAAGATTAGTGTTTACTCTTCCTGTAGCTTTTATAGTGCCTTCTAACACTGTAAACACAAGTCAGTAAAGGTAAAACTTAATAGTTAAGAACCAGCTCAATTTCTCTATGTTCAGTGACATAAGAATATGCTATCTCCAACAACAGGGTCTTACCATCAGGTTGTGGAGGGTGACCAATAATAGTAGCAGTAACGTGTAATGTTTGGGGGAATCTATAGGATAAACTTTGGCCAACAATTCGAAAAGCTATAACATGTTTCCTAGAATTTATTTAGTTTTATTTGGTGATATATGATATGTAATTGGAGCTGTCTATGAAGCCCTGACTGTCCTGGAACTTGCTATGTAGACCAGGCTGGCCTCAAACTCAGAGATCTGCTTGTTCTGCCTCCAGAGTGCTAGGATTAAAGATTAGAATTAAAACCAGCCATGCTCTGCTTGGTTTTGAGTTTCTTATAAAAGCAATAAATGCAATGTTCTGACCACAAATATATGTGGCACAATTTAAATTTGAACAAGAGTGTTCTGTGATTAGAGTTTAAATCCAGTATACGTATTCAGTATTTTTAGATTGTATTGAAAGGCTTATCTTTTGAATTTTGAAAATAAAATTGTATGATTCTTTTCCTTGATAGGCCTGGGACAACCATCTAAGGAGAAATAGATCAATTGTTGTGGACTTGTTCCATGGTCAGCTAAGATCCCAAGTCAAATGCAAGACATGCGGGCATATAAGTGTCCGATTCGACCCTTTTAATTTTTTGTCTTTACCACTACCAATGGACAGTTACATGCACTTAGAAATAACAGGTAGGTCACAGAGTTCTGAAACACTGATTCATTTTCTTTATTTGGTAGCCTAAATTCATAGTTATGTGTTTCAATGAATTTTCATAAACGTGAGAAGTGATCATGTTAATAATCCACATTGAGGCACTATTTCAGGTTTGAAAGGTTTGGAGGCTGTTGCTATGATCATTAATGCTTTTCTTAAATTCGAGACATGAAAGAAACTTTGGAAAGCTTGTAAAGCCAATCAGATTTCTTTATCAGATAAACATAAAAAAAATTCTTGTATTACTCAGTATTATTCCTAAGTTTTATTTTAGTATTTATGTAAAAAAAAATTGTAAGCTTGAATGTTTGCTATTTGCAAGTCAGATTTATCCATTATGTAAGACTTCTATTCTATTGTAACCTGTGTTTTACTAATAAAAGGTCTTTTTCTTTACTAGTAATTAAATTAGATGGTACTACCCCCATACGATATGGACTAAGACTGAATATGGATGAAAAGTACACAGGTTTGAAAAAGCAGCTGAGTGATCTCTGTGGACTTAAATCAGAACAAATCCTTTTTGCAGAAGTGCATAGTTCTAACATAAAGGTAATATCAATTGCTCTTTCTAGGAAATCTGATTTTATTCTTCAAAGATAGATTTCTCAATGATTTCAGTTATTATGTTAATATCATAGTCAATATTCTGTTGCTTGGCTTCCATAGTCCACATTAACCTCAGCACCACTGTCTTCCATGTTCCTACTAGTATGGCCCATTACGCCCTGCATAAAATGGTCAACTGCTTTCCTAATCAAGAGTCTACATTCCACCAACAAGCAGCATGGTCAGGCTCTACGCCCTGGTACCAGCTTCTGTCTTAGTCAATGTTTTGTTTTGAAGAGACACCATGCCACACAGTAAATCTTTTTTTTTTTGAGCCTTGTTTACAGTTTCAGAGGTTTAGTCCGTTATTATCCTGGCAGGGAGCATGGTGGCATGGAAGCAGATATGTTGCTTGAAGAAGTAGCTACAACATAATCAAGAGGCAGCAAGACGAGAGAGTAACAATGGGCCTGGCTTGGGCTTTTGAAACCTCAAAACCCACCTCTAGTAACCCACTCAGAAATCCGCCTGCCTCTGCCTCCCAAGTGCTGGGATTAGTCATTATTCTTTAAACAATTGTCTTTACAACTATTTACATCACATTTTTTTTCCATTAAGTATTAGGTAATGGTAATTTAAATGTGAAGTGCATAAGCTCTATGCAATACTATTCCATTTTATAATGGACTTGCATCTACAGATAGTG
>NW_021604658.1:1737922-1754575 GCF_004785775.1 Grammomys surdaster | reverse complement strand
ATTCACCTTCTTCCTACCTCAACCTTCCAAGAAGCTATGATTGCAGACTCCTGTCCTCTGAACAGAGCCTCACCAGGTTGACATTTTTGTTATTGTTGGGTTTTTTGAGACAGAGTCTCACTCTATGTAGCCTACCTAGCATGTGTCTTACTATGTAGACCTGCCTGGCCTTGAACTCAAAGAGATCTCCCTTCTCTGCTGGGATTAAAGGTGTAAGCCATCACACATAGGCTCCATTGATTTTTTTAAAAAATATTAAATATAAAGAGATCTGTCAGGGTTTGCAGTTTAGATAGTTGAGGCTAAAGGTAAAACTTCCAGTCACCTACAGCATACTTTCTTCCTGTAGACAGGGACAAGTGTTTTCTTTGGCACGAGGTGAATTGTAAGTTATTTTATCCAGCATTCATCTTCAGTTAGCCAAAGAAGATTGATTGTTTTTACTATTGTGTTGGTTCATACCATTAATCCCAGCAGAAGTAGAAGTAGGCAGATCTCTAGGAGCTGAAGGTCATCTTGGTCTGCATGGTGAGTTCCAAAGCTACATAATGAGAACTTGTCTCAAAAAAATTGCTGTACATCACAGTGATAATATTTCTATTTTATCTAAAACCTTTTCCTTCTTTCTTGTTTGTTTGCTTATTTTTGTTTTTTTTGTTTTTGTTTTTCTTTCTTTCTGTAGAACTTTCCTCAGGACAACCAAAAAGTTCGACTCTCAGTGAGTGGATTTTTGTGTGCATTTGAAATTCCTATTCCTGCATCTCCAGTTTCAGCTTGCAGTCCAATTCAAACAGGTAAGATAGAACTAGAGTTCCTTCTCATGAATACAGTGTTGAACATTGGTCTAGGGCCAGCAAAATAGCTCAGCTTATAAAGAGGCTTGCAGCCAAGCCTAATGACCTGAGTTTAGACCTTAGGACTCCTAAAGGAGAGAACTGAGACCTGTAAATTGTTCTTTGAACATGCTTTGGCATGCTGTGGCATGTGCTTATACACACACATATATACATAAATGTAGTAAACATTAGTCTAAGCATTAAAATCTTTTTTATATATGTTGTGCTCAAAAAAATTTGTTAGCCCAGAAGAAACCTTTGACTAGATTTTTCTAAGAATTCTAATAACCATTTGACTCAGATTTTCCTTTTGATTGATGGATAATCTAAAATTCAGAAACAGTTAAAGAACTAAGTAAGTAGCTCTTAGCTCATATATATACCATTAACGTCCATATCTCTTTAACTCTTTGTAATGGTGAAATGGCACAGATGGTATGAAAGGAATCTACTACTAGAAAATGTAAACAACAAATTTAGCTAAATAGGAATTTGTCATCCAGTTGTTACACATGCTTTAATATGATTGGTCACTCAGTGCTTTTGGCTTCATATACTTTGTCCTTTTATTGTGGTACTAAGTGTCTAACCTAAGGTTTTAGACATGCTAGGCCAATGCTGTGCCTCTTAGCAACCTGTTGTGAAAGAGTATTTTCCTAAGAAAATGCAAGCAACATGTTCATGTCCTCCAAAGAGTAAAACCAAGACAGATCAAAAGTAATGACAGCACCAAAGTCCAATTTGGTGAACCAATAAGTTTTTATTGGTGTTACTACAGAACCACTGGTGAGGGGTTACTTGAGGAGCAGGGATGACTCAAAAAAGCAGCTGCATCACCAAGAAGCCCACCCACCCTAGCCCTAGTGAAGACTCAAGAAATCTGTATCCCAAAGCTCTCTGCAGAGCTTGAGGCTGCTGCCACAGTCTGAGAAATCACTACACTCAGCAAATTTGCTGTTCAGTCTCCTACCCCAAATTTACTGCTTCTATAAGGCTGCAAAAGGACCTTGAAGAATCTTACAAGTTTCCACTTTGTCACACAAGTGACATTTTGTTTGTTGCCTGATCTTCTGGGCCTCCCCTTTCCTCTTGGAAGACTGTTTCAATTAGGAGGGGAAATGCTAAACAACATAGCCTTTGGTTTTTGAGACAGTGTTACACTGTGTATCTCAGATTTGCCATGGTCTTACTGTTTAGTTCAAGATATCCTCAAATTTATGATCCTCCTCCCTGTCTTGTAAGGGCTGAGATTACAGGTGTAAACTGTTAAGCCCAGGGGTTCTTTCTTGACAGCTTATCATTAGGTTGATTCTCCTACTATAAAGTACTTCATAGAAAGTGAAGCTCTATGGGGACAAGCGAGTCATAGGCAGAGTCACGGTGACTTGTTCCCTGAACCTTCACCCAGCCGATACCCGGTTCTGAAGATATCTGTATTCCCCCTGAGCACCCACACTCCAGTGTCATTCCCCTCCCCACTTCCTGCCTTTCTGTGTTTATACCCCTGTGTGAATTAATTATGATTTGAGGAAAAAAAAAAAGAAAGAAAGAAAGTGAAGCTCTTCTCACAGACACGTAACAATGATGGTGAAGGTGAGTCAGTAGATGATTTCATGTTTTCTATTAGCATATCACTGTTCAGTGATGGAAACTATCATCTCTGTCCTCCAATACAGTTACATAGGCTACTGAGCATTTGAAATGTAGGTAGCTATTTAGACTGAGCCTTATTCAGTAAAGTAAAGCATTTTTATCTTAATTTTCATTTAAAAGTTAACAACTGGCTTACAGCCAAATTAGATAGAATATTTTGAGAGAAATGGAGAGTTTTAAAGGAAAGGTCAGATGAATGGTAGGGGTGTTTATGCACCACATACTTATGGGATTGTTGCAGGAGCTCTGCTTAACAGTTACCACAGTTCTTTCTTTGACCTTTAATCATAAGCATGAGTTATAAAAATATAACTTTAATATAAAAATTAATTTTGCCAATAAATTTAGAATTGTTACTTGTTCTGTGCATTCTCTTTGTTCTGAATTAGGAGAGTCAACACTATCAGTGTCCAAGACTCTCACAATACTAGAGAAAAGAGCAAAGATGATAGTGATACAAGGTTATTATACTGTGCACATCTCTGAATTTATAGATTGTTCCTCTTCTCCATCTACAAATGGACTGTTCACCCTGACTACCAATGGGGATCTGTCTCGACCTATATTCATCCCCAATGGAATGCCAAATACAGTTGTACCATGTGGAACTGAGAAGAATGTCACAAATGGAATAGTGAATGGTCATATGCCACCTCTTCCTGATGACCCCTTTACAGGCTACATCATTGCAGTCCACCGAAAAATGGTTAGTTAAATATTGCACAACTTACTATTGTTGGTCATGTCAACTATCGTTGGTGATATACAGTTATTTTCTCTCTTTCAAGTGTTTCTTGAACATACTCTCATTATATCATATATGCTATCCATATCATATGTGATTGCTGTTATAGGAAATGACACTTCTTACTAAATGTTAAGAAGCAGCAGAATGCTGGGCGAGAGGTGATGCCCACCTGCAGTCCTAACAATGGAAAGACTGAGACAGGAGAATCATGAGTTGGAGGCCAGGCTGGGTTCCATAGCAAGTTCCAGGTTAATCCGAGCTAAATATGAAGACTGTACTTCAAACATACCAAAACTAAGAGAGTGCTGGATAGCCAGTGCACACAACTAATGCTTTTCCTAAAATGTGTGTTGCACATGTATAGGCTTATACATCTCTGCCATGTAAATGTGAGTCCCTTTGGAAAACGTTTTATTATTACCATTGTGTGTTTTTTGGAGGACACAAGAATGTTCTTTGATAAGTTTTTTTTTTTTTTGATTCCTCCCTTGCTAAACTAACTCCTTCCATTGAAGGCTAATTTTTAATTTTTTTAAATTAAAAAACTGTTAATTAAGAGCACTGACTGCTCTTCTAGAAAATCCACGTTTGAATTCTCTCTCTTTCTTTCTTTCTTTCTTTCTTTCTTTCTTTCTTTCTTTCTCTCTTTTTTTTTTTTTTTTTTTTTGGTTTTTCGAGACAGAGTTTCTTTGTGTAGCCCTGGCTGTCCTGGAACTCATTCTGTAGACCAGGCTGGCCTACAGAAATCCACCTGCCTCTGCCTCCCAAGTGCTGGGATTAAAGGCGTGTGCCACCACTGCCCGGCTCCACGTTTGAATTCTAATATCCACATTGCAGCTCATGATTTACTGTAACTCTAGTTCCAGGGGATCCAATACCGTCTTCTAGGCCTCCATGGGCACTGCATGCATGTGCTGCACAAACATACATGCGAGAAAAACACCCATACACATAAAACAAAAATAAATCTTTTGTATGGAGGGGGACGAGAGGTTGGTGAGATGTCTTAGTGGTTACAGTACTTGCTAGACAACCATGAGGACAAGTTAGAATTTGGCTTCCCAGAGAGCTACACAGAGCTACACAGAGAAACCTTGTCTCAAAGGAAAAAAAAGAACCTGCTTCCATGAACAGGTGTAAGAGAAACAAAGATTGTTTCCACCATCAACCTCAAGCCTAAATGTGTGTGCGCACACGTGTGAAAAAGAAAAAAAGACTTGAAAACTAAGTGATTGGGACATAGTGGCAACTTAGAAAAAGAGAATTATGCCTGTAATTGCACAAACCATACTGTATCTCTAATTCTGCTACTGGGTAGTCGGTTGAACCCTTTAGGCTTTGATATCAGCATCTTATGAAACAAAAGAGTTAGAGTGATGTACATATTTAATCCAGCACTCAGGCAGAGGCAGGTGAATCTCTCTTAACTTTGAGGCCAGCCTGGTGTACACAGCAAGTTTCAGGCCAGCCATAGCTATATAGTGAGACCCTGTCTCAAAAAGATAGAGTTGGGTTGCTAGGTAATTTTTAAGAGTGTTAGTTACCCCCTGCCACTGCTTATAATTGACTCTTTGGCTAGGGGGTATTGTTTAGTAGTAGAGTATCTGCCTACCACCAAAAAGTGGGGAGGGAAAAGAACTAATTGCATCCTTATTTATTATATTGGCTAAAATATACTACCCTGCTCATAAGAAGGAAATAAAAGTCATTACATACCTTAAGTTGCTGAAACAAGATGACCTTGAGTTCCAGCCAGCCTTGGCATATATAGTAAAACTCTGGTGTTTGTTTTATTTTTTAAAGATTTATTTATTTATTTTATGTAGATGAATATACCATTACTCTCTTCAGACACACCAGAAGAGGGCATCAGATCCCATTACAGATGGTTGTGAGCCACCATGTGTTTGCTAGGAATTGAACTCAGGACCCCTGGAAGAGCAGTCAGTGCTCTTAACTGCTGAGCCATCTCTCCAGCCCAACACTCTGTTTTTAAAACAAAACAAAACAAAACAAAAAGCAAAAATTGAGGCTGGAGAGATGACTCAGCGCTTAAGAGCATTGGCTGCTTGACCATTGTTCAATTCTCAACACCCACGTGGTAGCTCACACCTGCCTGTAACAGCAGTGGGCTTCTGGCAGATATCCTCACACGGACATATATGCAGGCACAAAAAACAATGAGCAGAAAATAAAAATAAATTACATATTTTTAAAATGTTTAAAGGGAAATTAGGAAGGAAGAGAAAGGAAATGAGCTTTGTGAAGAAACAAAATTAGTGTGTTTAAAAAAACACAAGTACATTAATTCTTTAATTACATAACAAGAGAAATGAAATTATAAATGATTTACTGTTTTACTGTCCAAGGAGTTATACAACAAATTAAAAGAAAGTATGATTTAACAGAAATTCCTTTACAGTCTAGAAAACAGAAGTCTGAAATCAAGGTACCAAGAGATGGCTCCCTCCAAAGACTCGAGCAGACTCTCCCTTGGCTCCTCTACTTTCTATTTCTGAGCATCCCTTAGCTTGTGGCTGTGTAACTGCATTTCCTACCTGTTCATCTGAACTTTCCTTTCTGCCTCTGTCTTTCTCTTACAAAGATACTTGCCACTTGATTTCCTTATCATTTGATCTAATTGTAAGGCCTTTAACTTGGGGCTGGAGAGATGACTCAGCAGTTAAAAAGTATTTGGTACCTAACACTCATGTCAGTGGCTCACAACCTTCTGTAAGTCCAGCTGCAGGGTATCTAGTGTCCTCTACAGGTACCTGAACATATGTGGCATATTCACAGAGACACACACATATATACAAATAATATAAACTAATTCTTTTTCAAAAAACAAATGAGCTAGGCAGTGGTGGCGCACATCTTTAATCCCAGCATTTAGGAGGTAGAGACAAGCAGATCTCTACGAGTTTGAAGCCAGCCTTGTCTACAGAATGAGTTCCAGGACAGCTAAGGCTACACAGAGGAACCCTGGGGGGTGGGGGGGAGGGAAGAGAAGGGAGAGCGATGCGGGGTGGATGAAAGAATTTGGCGAGGGTGTGTGTGTGAAGGACTTATAATTACATATGTAAAAACTCTTTGCCAAGTAAGATTGAATTTACCAATTATAGAATTTAGACATAAAGAGATCTTGGTAGCAGATAAGCACCATTTATCTCTATAAATACTTTAGCTATATTTTTTAAATTATGTATCTAAAACTCTATTACAATACAAATAAACTTTACAAATCACACAGGAAGCATCTATATAGAAAACAATAATAGAAATAGAATAATAGAAAACTAAAATATTGGTGCTGGAAAAATTGCTCATTAGTTAAAGACCACCTGCTATTCTTCCAGAAGATGCAGGTTTAATTCCCAACACCACATGACTATCCACAACCTTCTGGGTCTAGGGTATTTAGCCTCATCTTCTGGCCTCTTTGGGTACCAGGCACAAACATGGTGTCCAGACATATATGCAGGCAAAATTCCCATAACACAGTATTTTTACATTTTTAAAAACAAAGGGGGGCTGGAGAGATGGCTCAGTGGTTAAGAGCACTGACTGCACTTCCAGAGGTCCTGAGTTCAAATCCCAGCAACCACATGGTGGCTCACAACCATCTGTAATGAGATCCAATGCCCTCTTCTGGTATGTCTGAAGACAGCTACAGTGTATTCATATATAATAAATAAATCTTTTTTAAAAAAGGGGGGGATGGCTGGAGAAATGGCTCAGCAGTTAAGAGCCATGTCTGCTCTTAGAGAAGACCTGAGTTTGACTCATATCATACACATGGTGGTCCACAACTGTCTGCAACTCCAATCCCAAGAGATCTGATGCCCTGTTCTTGCCTCCATAGGCACTAGGTCCACTTGTGGTACACATTCATGTATGTAGACAAGATACCCAAACAAACAAACAAATAAATACAAAGAAATGTTAAGCAACTTAAAGTGGTAGTGTCAGAGAGATGGTTCAGTGAGTAAAGATGCTTGCCAAGTGACCTAAGAACCACCTCAAGACCACATAAAAGTGAAAAGGGAAGGGCTAGAAAGATGGTTCAGTGGTTAAGAGCACTGACAACTCTTCCAGAGGTCCTGAGTTCAATTCCCAGCAACCACATGGTAGGTCACAGCCATCTGTAATGGGATCAGGTGTCTTCTTCTGGTGTTTCTGAAGACAGCTACAGTGTACTCATATAAATAAGTGAATCTTTAAAAAAAAAAAAAGGTGAAAAGAGAGGGCTGGAGAAATGACATGCTTGTTAAGAGTATATATTGCTCCTGCAGATGACCTGAGTTTATTTCCCAGCACCCATGTCAGGTGACTCACAAGCACCTGTAACTTCAACACCAAGGTATCCTATGCCCTATTCTGAACTCCAAAGGACACCTAATCTCTTATGTGCACAAACTCACATAGATACATATAGATAAAAAATTTAAAGTTGTAAAAGTGGGGAACTAGAGAGATGGCTTAAGATAAGAGTGTATATTGCTCTTCTGGAAGATATGAGTTCAATTCCCAGTACTCATGCCAGGCCATGAATGTGTACCAACTGCCTGTAGCTCCAGCTTCAGGGATCTGACACTTCTGGCCTCTGTAGGTGTCTGTACATATGTGGTACATGTGTGCACACACACTTCAAAATAAATCAAGTAATTAAGTATGAGTGATCCAACTCTACAGAGTTGTTCTTTAACCTCTGTGCATATACCATGGCACACCCACACACACTCATGCACACATAATTAAATTTAAAATAATAGATCAGGTTCTTGCATTAAATGAAAATGTTTGAAGATATTAGTTCTCTGCAAACTTATTCAGAAACTTGATGAACAATTCTAATAAAAAATGCTAAATGTGTGTATGTTTTTTTCTTATACTTTTTTCCATTTTGGTTTATGTGTTTTGCCTATTTGTATATCTTCACTCCACGTGGATGTGGTGCCCAAAGAGGGTGTTGGCTCCCCCATTTGTGTGCATTCTTGTGTATGTATGACTTCATAAACCAAGCACCAAGAGAAACTAGAGGGATGGCTCAGCAGTGAAGAATACTTGCTGCCCTTGCAAAGGCCTTAGGTTCAGTTCCTAGCTTGTGGGCTACTCACAAGTAACTGTAACTCTATCTCCCTGGGATCCACTGCCCTTTTTGGCCTTCTTGGGGACCAGGCACACATGTGGTCCACATATATACAGACACTCAAGTACATAAAACACAAATTTTTAAAGAATAAACAAGATACTCTTAAAGGGTAAAACAAGGAAAGCTACCAAATTGCAATTTATTTTATAAGCTGACATGTAAGACAATGTGATATTAGTGTGAAATGGGACAAATCAGTGCGATCGAATGTAAAAAATCAAAAAGAACCTATTTTCAAGCCCATGAAACTCTTCAGCCTCAGTCTTCTGAGTGCTGAGGTTATAAGTATAAGCTACTACCAGGCTCAACTTGAAATAAAATCTTGATTAAAATTATGTATTTTTAACTAAGTTTAAATTAATAGTGGCAAAATAAAATACTTGAGAATTAACACACTTATAATCCCTTCATTTAAGAGGTGGAGACAGGAAGATCTGGAGTTCAAGGCTATCTTCGGCTACATATTAAGTTGAAAGCCAGCCTGGCCCTACTTGAGACCCTGTGTCAACAATAAGTAAATAGGGCTGGTGAGATGGGTCAGCAGTTGGGAGTGCTTGTTGCACAACCATGGGACCAGAGTTTGGGTCACAGCACACACATGACAGCTAAGTGTCCTACATACAGCTGTGTCCCCACCTCTGGGGACAAAGGAGAGTAGTGGCAGAAGCAGGAGAATCTGGGACTTGCTGGCTTCCAGCTGGACAAGAAAGCACAAGAGGTTCAGGAGAGGATACCTGATGCTTCCACCTGTATGTGCCCACACACAAATGTGCACAGACTCACACATATATTCGTGCATAAAATAGTTTAAGTAGTAGAGCAGATCTATATTAAGTGAACAGAAATATAATAGCAAAAGACAAATTAGAAACAAAATTGATTGACAGCTAAGTACAGTTGGGTCTGTACTAGGAAGTCTTTTACAAAATGCTCTAGATCAACAGAAGACCAATCTTGAGAGTTTTGGATAGTTGGGCTTTTTTTTCCCCCCACAGCGTCTTTCTACAGTATCCTCCCTTCCTGGTGATTATTTTGGTCAGTGCCACCCTGGTATATATTCTCTCTCTCTCTCTCTCTCTCTCTCTCTCTCTCTCTCTCTCTCTCTTAGCATAGAATAGAGTTTATTCAGGGCATGGGGAGGGGAACCAGGAGGGTAGCAGAGAGAGAGAGGCCATGACCATGTGGAGAGAGGGGGAAGGAAGGGAAGGGGGGAGAGGCAAGGGGCAGAGAAGGACCTTCAGGCAAGAGATCAAGGGAGCAAGAGAGCCACCCTGTTATTCTTTCCAGAGAAATACCAAGTATTAATTATTTAAAAAGAATGAGCTATGCAAGTGTGCGTAGTCTTTACATAGGATTCATTGTGTGTGAGATTTGTCTGCAATCCTAGTTTAGTAGGTAACTCTGAAATGAGCAGTACCTCAACCTTTCAATGGGTCTCCACTTTAAATAATTTTCTCTACTAGTAATGGTGTCATACCTTTAATCTTGGTACTTGGTAGGCAGAGGCAGAGGCAAATGGATTTCGGTAAGTTCAAGGCCAGCCTGGTCTAAAGAATGAATTCCAGGAGAGCCAGGTCTACACATGGAGAAATCCTGTCTTGAAGGTATAAGGGGGAGAAAATGGGTATAAATATCTGTTAATTGGCAGCCTGTCTTGTCAGCTCTCTTCTCTTGTTTGTACATATAGATGAGGACAGAACTGTATTTCCTGTCATCTCAGAAGAATCGCCCCAGCCTCTTTGGAATGCCACTGATTGTTCCATGTACTGTGCATACCCGGAAAAAAGATCTCTATGATGCAGTTTGGATTCAAGTATCTCGATTGGCCAGTCCGCTCCCACCTCAAGAAGCTAGCAATCATGCGCAGGATTGGTAGGTTCTGGGGATAATCTAAATCCTGTGATTTCTAAATACTAAGTGTAACTTTTATGAATATGTTGTGATAAAAAAAAAAGACCTATTTTATTTATCAACTAACCCTTCTAGTATCGAATGATTTTTTTTCATTCTTTACTCTCACCTAAATTCCTCCTGTAATGCCTCAAGTAATATCATTATCTTCTCTTGTTGTAAAAGTCAAAAGTGTGAATTCACCAGGAAATTTAAATCATCTCAATCCTTCTGAAATGTAGAATGGGAGTGACATATCTAGATATGAACTCTGAAAAAGACTTGTGCCATAACATGATCCAGTTGGGATGTGTCCACACTGTATCTTTCAACAGGAAGTATCATAAACCTAGCAGATAGTGAACCTCTTTCTGCTTTCTTTGTACTCTTTCTACTACCATTCTATGAGATCAATATTCACTTTGAGTAATCATTGAGACTTGGTGTCATCTATCAAGGTTGAATTGCAGCTTTTTTTTTTCTTTTTTCTTTTTTCTTGCTATTGCGGCAATGAAAAATTAGCTTCTGTAATAACAGAGTTAAGAAAAGTTATGTTCCTTATAATGGAGAGTCTTTTGATATTAGGATACAAGGTTAAGGTGTGTCTTCAGCCTGTGAATAGTTCATAAGCAAATTAGTTAATGTATTTGTGGTTTTAGTAGGAGTGGCATTTGGGTAGGATTCAAATTTGAATTAAGGGACTTCTGGGTGAGGACTTTTTCCTCGATTTGCTACTGAACTGGGTATGGATTTTTGAGGAAAAGGATAGCTTTCTAGCATGAGCAATGGTTTGTAAGTGATCATGTTCTTTTGTGAAATGAGGAACTCAAGAAAGGGCATGTTTTAGTAAGGACAGGAATCAGATGAAATTCAAGATAGCTGTTATACATGTGGGAAGTGAATTTAAATGTCTTTTACTGGAGATACAGATGTCACCAACAAGTAGATATATAAAGCTCTAAGATGAGGGACTGTCACTTAAGAGCGTAAATGTTAGATAGAAAAATGTCCAAGACATAATTCGTGGTGCATTTTAACATTAAAAGTTAAGAGAGGAAGGAAAAGGAAGCATCCAGTAATGTCTGATCATTCAAGACTAAATGGTTGAACACCTTTAATTCCAACATTCAAAAGGCAGAAGCAGAAGGATCTGTGAGTTCAAGGCCAGCCTAGTCTGTATAGCTAGTTTCAGGAGAGCTGAGACTACATAAAGAAATCCTGTCTCAAAATAAGCAAACAATCAAAAGGAATAAATGGATAACCAAAAGAAAATGACCAGTTGTTCAAAGTCAGAGAGACTGAATAAGAAAAAGGTTGAACACTGCCCCCTGTGTTATTCCCACTGAACAAGAGTAAAGACCACCAACCCAAAAAATTTTAGTTGAATTATACAAGCTTCATTTTTTGTCAGACAGGATTATCTCCCTAAAGTGGAATTTGAGAACATAGCATCAAACACAGGAGAAGGTAGTGTTTATATTAACACTAAAACTGCAAGACTGGGAGTTTTCAAGGGTTGGGAATTTTCAGGAGGAATTTTGGTTATATAGGAAACTGGCTGAACATTTCGAAATTATTTGGCAGAGCATCTGCCTGACTCTGCCCCTCAAGTACTGGGCTTAAATTAAAGGCATGTGCCACCATACACCTGAATAGCTTTACTCTTCAAAAGTATCTGTAAGAAAATATAGAGAAACGGAGACACAGGATCTGGGGGAGTTGAAGGGCTTTAACTACAAATACCTGTCCTAACCAGAGTTTAAAGGGAAGGTTCATTTTGGCTCATATTTCTGAGTTAATCTTAGTCTATGACCAGTGGCCTTGATGCTTTGCACCTCCTGTGGTATATCTTGATGGAGAGTATGCAGTTGAACAACCTGCTTACTTCAGTATGGCCAAGAAACAGGATTAAAAAAGGACCAAGATCCCAATATCCACTTCAGGATGTGTGACCCAATTTGTTCCTCTAGGCCCAGACTCCTAAAGGTTCCTCTGCTGTTCAGTAGTGCCACAGCCTGGGAACTAGGCCTTTAATATATGGTTCATTAAAGGAATTTGAACATCTCATATGAAGCTAAGCCTTGTGGCTCATTCCCATGACTCCAGCTGCTCCCCAGGCTGAGGCAATAGGATAGCAGTCTTAAGACCTTCCTCTGCTGGAGTGAATTTGAAGCTAGCCTGGGCAACTTAGTATAAGACTGTATCTCCAGATAAAGATGAAAGGAGACCTAAAGATATAGCTCAGTGATCTGGTGCCAACCTAGCAGGCACAGTAGCCTGGGTATAATCCCTAC
Organism: Grammomys surdaster; assembly: GCF_004785775.1. Taxonomy (NCBI): domain Eukaryota; kingdom Metazoa; phylum Chordata; class Mammalia; order Rodentia; family Muridae; genus Grammomys; species Grammomys surdaster. The sequence continues at coordinate 1,741,999 of NW_021604658.1, read as the reverse complement.
TGCTGAGTATCCAACTGTAGCAGGAGGAATTGGGTTATCTTAGCTTAATATCTTCTTCGTCTTCTGTTAGGATGCTCCATGATCATGATTTTATTCCTATCTTTGGATGCTTGGATGCCTTGATTTGCTGCTCATTTGCTTTGAATGTGCTAGTGGACAGTAAGGTCCATCAGTAGTCATTTGGGTTATCCAGAAAGAGCTCCTGTAGCAGACACTCAGGAGATAGAGAAGCTTGAAAAACAAAACAAAATAGGAGAGAAAGAGATGGAAAGAGCTCACATTTATATCAAGCTTCTTATTATTCATGATTACATTATAAATTCAAGGTATCTTATTAAAAAGTATTATGCTTGAAATTGACTCTATGAGACGGGTTTTACAGGTGACTTTACCTATACCATGGACACCAGGCACAGGAGTTTCCATCTTTCTTCCAGTGATGACAGCATGGGCTATCAGTATCCATTCACTCTCCGAGTTGTGCAGAAAGATGGAAACTCCTGTGCCTGGTGTCCATGGTATAGGTAAAGTCACCTGTAAAACCCGTCTCATAGAGTCAATTTCAAGCATAATACTTTTTAATAAGATACCTTGAATTTATAATGTAATCATGAATAATAAGAAGCTTGATATAAATGTGAGAATTTTCCATCTCTTCTTTGTGAAATCCAGAGTACAAATTTGTTTTTCAGGCAAGTAATTTTACAGATTATATTCCATCCCAAATTCATAACCCATAATAAGCATTTTTATTCTAAACTTTGTTTTGTTTTCTCCCTCCCTTCCTTCCTTCCTTTTTTCTTCCTTCTTTCCTTCTTTCTCTTTCTTTCTTTTCTTTCTTTCCTTCCTTCCTTCCTTCCTTCCTTCCTTCCTTCCTTCCTTCCTTCCTTTTTAAATAGAGTCTCATTAGTGTTGGATCTCAGACTCCAGTGCTCAGTCTCCTGAGCATTGTGGCTTCAGTCATGTACACATGTCTATGATTAGTTCAAATATTCTTTCTGAGCCAATAGAACATAATCTGTAATCTGACTGGCAATCTTTCCTGAGGTTTTACAAGTCTTTGATGGGTCATTGCTATTACCGTAAGGATAGTACCTGATAGTACTAAAGTCAGCTTTTAGAAAGCTGTAATAGATATAACAACAAACGAAGGGTAGTAGCCATTAGAGCCGTGACTGTGTCTTGTCCTTGTACCTGCCTCCATAGATTTGTATATATATTTACTTAAGGGTTATCTTAGAGGAGATAAGCATTAAATCACTCATCTTACAGCATTATAGAAATGAATTTATAGTTTCTTTCAACTCAGTTTATATCAACTCAGTTTATACCAGCTAGTTTCTGTATCATTTTACTTGCCATGAAACTCATATCTTTCTATATATTAACAGCTGTTAAGTGCTTTATAAAACCAAAGACTTAACATTATGAACATGATTCTTGAAAATCTTAAATTATGTTACTATATCTATCAGATTCTGAAGCTAGAATTTGACAAATATGAAGCTGAGAGTATTTCTAATTAAAAACATTTTAATTCCTTATTATTTATTCCTCTGTGAATGCTTTTCCCTTTTAGATTTTGCAGAGGCTGTAAAATCGATTGTGGAGAAGACAGAGCTTTCATTGGAAATGCCTGTATTGCTGTGGATTGGGACCCTACAGCCCTTCACCTCCGCTATCAAACATCTCAGGAAAGAGTGAGTGCTGGGGGTGGCCATAATAAGGTGTTGGGTTTTATATGGGAAATGTTCCCCAGTTTAACTGTATTATAACAAACTAAAGTCATAAATATAGCTAATTACATTCTCTGTGGTACTTGATATACTGACATGTTTGCTTGACTCCCGGCCCCCCACCTCCAACTTCTAGAGTCAGTTGTATTAGGGTATTAAATTTCAGAAATATTAATAACAAAACTTGGGACAAAACTGTAATTAAGAAGTTTATACGTGGGCTGGTGAGATGGCTCAGTGGTTAAGAGCACTGACTGCTCTTCCAGAGGTCATGAGTTCAAATCCCAGCAACCACATGGTGGCTAACAACCATCTGTAATGATACCTGATGCCCTATTGTGGGGTGTGTGAAGACAGCTACAGTGTACTTACATATAATAAATAAATAAAAATTAAAATAGAAAAGGTTTGCCATTAAAAAAACAAAGAACATTCTTTAAAAAAAAAAAAGAAGAAGAAGAAGTTTATAGGTGCCGGGCAGTGGTGGCACACGCCTTTAATCACAGCACTTGGGAGGCAGAGGCAGGTGGATTTCTGAGTTCGAGGCCAGCCTGGTCTACAGAGTGAGTTCCAGGACAGCCAAGGCTACACAGAGAAACCCTGTCTCAGAACCAGAAAAACCAAAAAAAAAAAAGAAGTTTATACGTGGTGCTTAAGAAATGGCTCAACAGTTAGGAACACTTCTACTCTTGGAGAAGACCTGGGTTTGGTTTCCAGTACCATATGCCAACTAATAGCAGGAGTTTGCAACTCCTGTTCCAGAGGGTCCAGTACACTCTTCTGGCTTCCAAGGGCACTGCATCCACACAGTATACAGCTCCACATGCCAACCAAACCATTTCATGTAAACAAATCTTTTTTTAAAAAATTAAGATTTTAAAAGGAAGTTTCAGAGGCAGAGAGATGACTCAGCAGTTAAGAATATTTGCAGCACTCACAGAGAACCTGGGTTCAGTTTCAGCACACACATCAGATGGTTTACAACCCCTTTGTAGCCCCAACTTCAGTGGATCCAATGCTCTCTTATGGCCTCTGCACAGATACTCACGTAGAGAAATGCACAGAACACATAAATAATTTTGAATATCAATATCTTTTTATCTTTTGGGGTTTTTTGTTTGTTTGTTTTTGTTTTTTGAAGCAGGGTTTTTTTGTGTGGCCCTGGCTGTGTGTATGTACATAGAGACAGTGTTTCACTGTGTGGCCCTGGCTGTCCTGGAACTCTCTCTGTAGACCAGACTAGCTTTGATCTCAGAGATTCACCTGCTTCTGCCTCCTGAGTGCTGGGATTAAAGGAATGTACCAGCATTGCCTGGCATACCATGGACTCTTGCCAAACAAACAGAAAGGTCACTATGCTCAGCTGGGCAAGGTAGTATACCCCTATAATCCTAGCACTCAAGAGATTGAAGCAGGAAGATCAGGAATTCAAAGCCTGGATTAAATACTCAGCAAGTTCAAGGCCAGCCAGTGTCACATAAAATCTTATCTCAAAACAGGGGCAGTGGAAGAAAGATACTAGGCTAAAAGCTAAAGAAAATGTGAATAGATATTTAGGTTGGGCTCCCTATAACAAGGCATTTCAGATTTATAAGTCTCTGTCTTCACAAATTATAACAGGACATTAACCTGATAAGGTCCCTATCAAAGATACATTATTTGGCCATCTGTATCTCTTCCCCTTTTTAACAAGTCTGTTGTGCAATCTGAGAGGCTCTGGAGTACATCACTTACAGGAAGAGCCTACATATAACCTGTTATTCTCACCCTCTTCCACTTTCAGTGATACAACACAGTAGGAACTCTGAAGCTATTGAGATATCTCGTCTTATTGGGGAATGAAAGCATGACTAATCTGGGCTCTTACTAAATGTGTTTCCTGCCAGAGTGTGGTACACAATTGGGGTATTACTCACTTACGTTATAGTTTTTATTTCAGTGATTTCCCATCTAGGAATTTCCTTGGGAAATAGTATTCTGTTCGCTATGTAGCATTTTTTTTAAATAGTAAATAATTAGAAATGTGTTTATTCCATATTAGAAGTATGGTTAAACAAGTATGATGTATTCTTTATATAAATGATTATGTAGGCACTGAAAATGATTACTGATTTTTTACTACATAACAAGATACCAATTTTCTAATTGTGTAAAACATATTTAGTATTTTATTCATTGTTAATTTTATAGATGTATACAATGTATTTTGATCATATTCCCCCACACACAAACTCCCCTCTTTCAAGCTCCTCAAGACTTCCTACAACAGGTCTCTTTCTCTCAACTTTATGTGTTCTCTCTCTCTCTCTCTCTCTCTCTCTCTCTCTCTCTCTCTCTCTCT
>NW_021604658.1:1717308-1737912 GCF_004785775.1 Grammomys surdaster | reverse complement strand
TCTCTCTCTCTCTCTCTCTCTCTCTCTCTCTCTCTCTCTCTCTCTCTCTCTCTTTAATCTTTTTATGTATTTAGATATTTCGCCTACATATATGTCTGTACACCACTTGCGTGTCTGGTACTCACGGAGTCCAGAAGAAGTTCCTTGGAACTCGAGTTAAGACAATTATGAGCTGCCATGTGGTTCCTGGGAATTGAACCCCAGATCCTCTGGAAGGGGCAGTCAATGCTCTAACCTGTTGAACCATCTCTCCAGCCCCACTTTTTAAATGTGTGTGTATGTGTGTGTGTGCATGCACCATACATTTGTGGTGCATGTGTGTCTGTCTGTCTGTCTGTCTGTCTGTCTGTACATTCCATGGCACATGTAACAATCAGAGGACAAAGCTCAGGAATTGGTTTTCTCCTTCTGTAGTGTGGGTTCTGGGAATTGAACTCAGATAACAGACTTGGCAGGCAGTACTTTTACCCACTGAGCCATCTCATCAACCTAACACACCAAGTCTTATGGGTAAGATTTTGGGTGTTTTTTGTTATGTGTTTAGCACCAAGTGGCTGGTTGTTTGTTTGTTTGACTGGTTGTCTGTTTTTTTGTTTTGTTTTGTTTTGGGTTTTTTTTTTTTTTTTTTTTTTGATACAGGGTTTCTCTGTGTAGCACTAGATGTCCTAAAATTCACTCTATAGACCAGGGTAGCCCCAGACTCAGATCTACCTGCCTCTGCTTCACAGTGCTGGGATTAAAGACATGTAACACCACACCTGACAGAAAGCTACAGGCTTAGAATCTGCACCCCAGACCACTGAGAATCATTTGGGCTTTTTAACACCCAATAGTATGGGCTGAGGGTGTAATGCAGTTTGTAGAATGCTTGCCTTGTATGTATGAAGCCCTAGCTTTGAACCCTAGAGATACCAGGCATAGTGGCAGATGGCTATAATCCTAGCACTGTGGAAGCTAAGGCAGAAAAGATTATGAGTTCAAAGCTTACCTGAGCTATATATAATAAGACCCTGTCTCAAAGATGGAAAAAAAATGGAAAGGAGTAAAAGCTGATATATTTTTTGTTTTATTGAGACATGATCTCACTTTGTAGCCCAGGCTGGTTTTAATGTAGTGATCCGCCTACCTCAGCCTCCTAAGTGCTAAGATTATAGGTGTGTACATCCACCCATATTTTCTTAGCATATCCACTTTTCCTTAAGATGACCAGCTCAAAAGATAACCGAGAGAGTTGGCCACAGTACCACATTCTTAATACCTGCTTTCAGGAAGTTCAAACAGGAAGATCAGGAGTTTGAAGCTACCTGGCTACCTAGGGTGGTCAGTACCAGCCTGAACTGCATAGCAAGACCCTGTCACAGAGAAACAGAAATAGCCTGAGAGACTGTTAGTACATTATTACTATGGATTTTGTTTTCAGAGCCAGTGACCCCAACAGATTATTCTTTTAAATATAAAAACATACGTTTCCCCTGAAGTTCCTCTTAAATGGTATTCTTTAGACCAGATAGTGAGTGATACATTGTTAAAACCTTCATTGCCCAATGAACTCCGACCTTGATAGTTTATTGGCATATTTGACATTCTGTGACTCAGCTCTCTGGTCTGTAGGGGAAAAGTCTCTCCTGAAAACCTGCAGTAAATGAAATGGCCAATTTATAATCCAAGCAGCCCAATGTTCCCAAGAGTTTTAGTAAAGCTAACAGATAAGAAATTGCCTTGGGTGAAGATAAGCAGTTCACCTGTGGAAGAGGGGCAGTAAGTGGCTGGGGGACACTGGGAACTTTAAAAGGAAGAAGCAGGCGTTGTTGGGTTTGTAGTCCAGGCTCTGCCTTGGAAGAAAAAATTCAGTATTCATATATGAAGTCTCAGATAGCGTTTATATCACTGATGGCATGCCCTTTCCTACCTTCTCATTCATAATAGAGACAAGCAAGTCTCATCTCATCTAATGGTTCTTGAGTGCTTGTTGGGTTGTAGGCGAGAATATGAGGTTGGGGAGAAAGTCCTTGACTGTTGCTATCTTGATCCTTCTCTCAGTCCTCTGACCTACTTTACCCTTCCCACTTTTATGCTCTCTCTCTCTTTTTGTTTGCGCTTAGGATTTTTCTTTATGATGCTAGAGATTGAAGCCAGAGCCCCAAAACACCCTAAGCAAATACTCTACTGCTGATTTACACTCCTAGCCTTTGCACTGTCTTCTTAACTCCTTCTTATCCCAAAGCTTATCATACCGGTAGTCTGGACCCAAAAGTTTTGACCAGAAATTAAAGATCATATCAGCAGATTCATCATTCTTTTAAGTTTGCTATTCCTTTTATTGCCATCATAGAAAAAAAGAACTTCCATTAAACTGAGGTGACTCAGTGGTAGTATACATGAGGGATTCAATCCACTTTATTCTCCTATACCCCCTCCAAAAGAACAGAGTCATGAAACATAATGATAAGTCTGTTACATGTTGATATGCAAATGAGTTATATATTAGGGTTTAATATCTAGTATATTGTTTTCTCATGAGGTTTTCAGGGTCTTTTCTTTCTTTTTGAGGATTTTTTTCATTTTTTATGTGTATTGGTGTTTTGCTTGCATGTATGTCTGTGTGAGGGTGTCAGAGTCCCTTGAACTGGAGTTACAGACAGGTGTAAGCTGCCATGTGGATGCTGGGAATTGGACCCAGGTCCTCTGAAAGAACAGCCAATAATCTTAATCTCTGAGCCATCTCTCTGGCCCTTTCTGGATCTTTTATTTTTTTCATCCAGATCTGGCATCAGTATTCTGTATTATTTCTTTTAACTCTGTCACATATGCAGTATTCTAATATTTCTTTCTGCCTAAAATATGCTTACTTTTACTACTCTTTTCTTGAAAGGTAGTTCACATTTAAACTGTCTTAAATTTCAAAATTGTGAAGTAAACAGGCATTTTAATTCTTGTTTTTTATTTTGGTTTGTTTTCTCATTTTAAGGATTCAGAAAAAATTTTAAGAGAAACTATACGCAGAGACTGGAAAGGTAGCTCATTTGATAGAGTGCTTCTCTAGGGTTCATAGAGCCCTGTACTCACTTCATCACAGCATAAAATCATGTGTGGTGGCACACACCTGTTTTTCCAGGGTTATACAGCATGCATGCTCACCTACTCACCCCAGAAAAAGAACCCATTACAGACAAAAGTAACAGTTACACCGAAGTCCAACTTGGTGAACCGAGTTTTTATTGGGATTACTAACAGGTATGGGTGAGATAAACTGAATTATACAGCTCTACCAGGGCTAAAAAGTGGATAAGAGCATTACTTTCTTCCAGAGGACCCTGGTTCAATTTCCAGTACCTACTTGGTGGTTCTACAGGATCTGCCCTCTTCTGACTTCTGGAACTTGCTGCCCAACCTATAGGCAGCTGGCTGGGGAGGTCCAAAAAAATCTCTTAGCATTTTGGCTGGTCAGAGACTTCTCAGGCAGTAGTTTGTGGATTCTATACAGCTGTCGTGCAGGGGGTGGGGGGCACTTTGAAGATCTTGCAAGTTTCAGCTTTATGTGAAGTTTGTTTAACAACCTGCATCTCATGAGCCTCCTGCCCACCTCCTGGAGGGAATATGTGTGAGGGAGGGTCTTTTGCCTGCACGTATATGTATTTGGCTATGCTTGCAGAGGCCAAAAAAGGGCATCAGACCCCCTTGGAACTAGAATTACAGCTAGTTGTTATACATCATGTGGGTGCTGGAAATTAAACCCATTTCCTCAGAAAGAGCAATCAATACTCTTAATAGCTAACCCATCTCTTTAGTTCCACAGAGAGTGTTTCAGTTCTGGGGAACTTGCTACACAATCCAACAGGAGGATCAGAAGTTCAAAGTTATCCTCAGTTACACAGTGAATTCTGGACAACCCTGAGCTACATGAGACCCTGTCTCAAAAGAAAAAAATCTCGTATAGTCATTTAGCCGGGCGGTGGTGGCGCACATCTTTAATCCCAGCACTTGGGAGGCAGAGGCAGGTGGATTTCTGAGTTCAAGGCCAGCCTGGTCTGCAGAGTGAGTTCCAGGATAGGTGTTCATTTTAAATGCCCTCAGCACAACTCTGATGCATCCTGTTTCCTCCTCTTACAGGTTGTAGAAGAGCATGAAAGCGTGGAGCAGAGTCGGCGAGCACAAGCTGAGCCCATCAACCTGGACAGCTGTCTCCGTGCCTTCACCAGTGAGGAGGAACTGGGGGAAAATGAGATGTACTACTGCTCCAAGTGTAAAACTCACTGTTTGGCAACCAAGAAGCTGGACCTCTGGAGGCTTCCTCCAATCCTGGTATGTTAATAGCCCTGTGTCTATGAGAAGAGTCTAGTGTGAATGAGAGGAATTATTAACAGGATTTGGGGCTATTTTTGAGATAAGATATTTCCTATAGCTTTTTCTACCTGGGTATGGTGCCACATACCTATAATCACAGAATTTGGGAGGCTGAGACAGGAGGATTACCAAAAACTTAAGGCAAGCTTAGGCTACATTGTGAGTTCCAAGCTAACTTAGACAAAGTAAGGCCCTGATTCCAAAAAGAAAGAAAGTGAGGTGAAGGGGGTGTAAAAGTAGCTTTTATTCGCCTGAAGTAGTTGTCTTTTCCAAGGCTTGCTTGTCTGCTAACCTAGGCCTGGTCCAGGAAGCTTCTAGCCTCTGTGTAATCTTATCTAGGACTAGAATGTTTTCAGCCTGAGACTTACTTCTGAATAAGCTCACCCTTCCTACTTCTTTCTGACCTCTGGCTGGCTGGTTCAACTCAGCTGTTCTGCTTCTTCTAATTCTCTGACTCATATCTCTCTTCAACCTGTCTCTGTACAATGAATGGTCCTGGTAAAACTGCCTTCTACTTCCCTTCTCTGTGCCACTCTCTCTTCTCTTTGAGAGTTGATCATATCATATTCTTTCTTTCTTTTTTTTTTTTTTTTTTTGGTTTTTTGAGACAGGGTTTCTCTGTGTAGCTCTGGGCTGTCCTGGAACTCACTCTGTAGACCAGGCCGGCCTCAAACTCAGAAATCCACCTACCTCTGCCTCCCAAGTGCTGGGATTAAAGTTGTGTGCCACCACTGCCTGGCCATGCATAGATTTTTGAATGACAGCTTTGATGACTTTGCCAATTGCATATATGCATATAACAATGACATAATTCAAGGAATAAAAGCATTTATTTAAAACATATATTTGAGATTGTTAACAATGCACAAATGTTACATGTTCTTCAGAACCCTTGAATGTTCCTATCTTTTCTTCTTCAGATTATTCACCTTAAACGATTTCAGTTTGTAAATGGACGGTGGATAAAGTCACAGAAAATTGTTAAATTTCCTCGTGAAAGTTTTGACCCTAGTGCTTTTTTAGTACCAAGAGACCCAATTCTTTGCCAGCATAAACCACTCACACCCCAGGGGGATGACTTCTCTGAGCTAAGGATCCCAGCAGGAGATGTGAAGAAAATGGACGTCCAGAACTCAGCAGGGGAGGAGGATGTGCTCCTGAGCAAGAGCCCATCTTCACTCAGTGCAAATATCACCAGTAGCCCAAAAGGTAAGGGGGAAGGGCGCGCGTGTGCGTGCGTGCGTGCGTGCGTGCGTGCGTGCGTGCGTGCGTGCGTGTGTGTGTGTGTGTGTCATGGTCTTGTATACCTCTAGCTGCCTTCTCCAGCTGCCTTCTGTTCTGGACCTGTAGTTTGATGGAGTGATGAATCCTATCTGGAATCAAGCCTGTCTGTATTTCAGCATTCTACTTTGAGCACAAATAACAGCCTCTTTAAATCTAGATTCTCGTTTGTTATTCGTAAAATGGAGAAAATACCAAGTTACAGCAAGAGTATTTGAAATACCAGGAGTAGTGGTGCTGTAAGTCACAAACCAGAGAGACATCAGTGCTGGTACTAAGCCAGTTTTGTTTTGTTTTTTTTCTTTTTCTTTTTTCTTTTTTCTTTTTTCTTTTTTTTTTTTTTTTTTTTTTTGCTTTAAGGTCAGGCGCGTGCGGTGGTGGCGCGCACCTTTAATCCTAGCACTTGGGAGGCAGAGGCAGGTGGATTTCTGAGTTCGAGGACAGCAAGGGCTACACAGAGAAATCCTGTCCCGAAAAACCAAAAAAAAAAAAAAAAAAAAAAAGTTCAGGACCCCAACTCACAAGATGATAAAATCCACATTCATGGTGGGTCTTCCTTTCTTAATTAAACCTTCCTAAATCACCTTTCTGTGATTTTATAATTCCTACAATGCATTATAACCTTTTGCTGCTGCCTATCTTATTAGAGTTCTCTAGAGGGATTAGAATGGCTTACAGGCTGTGGTCCAGCTACCCCAACAATGGCTGTCTACCAATGGAAGGTCCAAGAGTCAGTAGTTGTTCAGTCCATGAGACAAGATATCTCAGCTGGTCTTCAGTAAACACCAGAATCCCAAAGAAGTAGGCACTAATGCCAGTGGAGGAGTGGACTTGCCATCATGAGCAAGAGTAAGCAGGCGAAGAGAGTGAGCTTCCTTCTTCCGTGTCCTTTATAGAGGCTGCCAACAGAAGGTGTGCCCAGATTAAAGGTGGGCCTTCCCACCTCAGAAGATGTGGATTTTGAGGCACTGGTGGCACACACCTTTAATTCTGCCACTCTGGAGGGAGAGTGGATCTCAGAGTTCTAGGCTATCCTGGTTTACAGAGCATGTTCCAGAACAGCCAGGACTATACAGAGTCTTAAAATTTATATATACAGGCTAAAATATATACGCACTAAACCCTATCTCAAAAAAAGAAAAAAATGAAAACTGAAAATCTGGATTAAAGGTTTATTGTCCAACCTCAAAAGATCTAAATTAAATCAGTTTTAAAGGTAGTGTACACCTGGAGGCAGAGGCAGGCAGATATCTCAAGTTTTAGACCAGCCTGATCTACAGAGTGAGTTTCAGGAAAGCCAGGGCTACGCAGAGAAATCTGTCTTCTGGGGATTAAAAAAAAAAAATTAATATAGGTAATTTTTTTAAAAACAGTTATAAATGTCCACTTCAGTTTTAGTTTCAATTTCAGATGTAGTCACGTTTACTGCCAAGAAGAACCATCACAAGCTCTGTAATAAGGAGTAAGAATAGGCAGCCAGCGTTCCTGTCTTTGTATGTACACATTAAGGAAGCTAACTTCAGAGTTAGCATTTGGCATCAAACTTAACTTGTGGCATTTGGACTTACAAGGCTCTCCCTCTCTCTTTCACAGGTTCACCTTCATCATCAAGAAAAAGTGGAGCCAGCTGTCCTTCCAGCAAAACTAGCAGCCCTAACAGCAGCCCACGAACCTTGGGGAGGAACAAAGGGAGGCTCCGGCTGCCTCAAATTGGCAGCAAAAATAAATTGTCCAATAGTAAGGAGAATTTGGATGCCAGCAAAGAGAATGGGGCTGGGCAGATCTGTGAGCTGGCTGACACTTTGAACCGAGGACATGTGCTGGGAGGCAGCCAGCCTGAGCTGGTCACTCCTCTGGATCATGAGATCACTCTGGCTAATGGATTTCTTTATGAGCATGAGACATGTGGCAATGGCTATAGCAATGGTCAGTTTGGAAACCATAGTGAAGAAGACAGCACTGATGACCAAAGAGAAGATACACACAGTAAACCTATTTATAATCTATATGCAATTTCGGTAAGTGATGTATTACATGGATTTCAACAAATATTTCTCAAGCTAGGCATGGTGAGACAGACATGCTTTTAATCCCAGCACTTGAAAGGCAGAGACAGATCTCTGAATTCAAGGCCAACCTGGTCTACAGAGTGTGTTTAAGGACAGCCAAGGATACATTGAGAAACAAAAAATGGGCTAGAGAGATGGCTCAGTAGTTAAGAGTACTGACTGTTCTTCCAGAAGTCCTGACTTCAATTCCTAGCAACCAAATAGTGGCTCACAACCATATGTAATGGGATCCAATGCTCTCTTCTGGTGTCTGAAAACAGCAATGTACTCACATAAAATAAATAGATCTTTTAAAAAAAAAAAAAAAAGAAAGAAAGAAAGAAAGAAAGAAAAGAAAAAACCAAGATGGCCACGTAGATAGTATAATTTGACTCAGAGGTTCAAATAATCCTATATTAAGTATTTCTAAGGAATGTTTTTCTTTCTAAATAACTGTTACAGGCCAAACCTGGTAACACATTCCTCTAACCTTACCACTTAAGGATCTCAAGTTTAGGCCAGTCTAGGCTATATAGCAAGATACTGTCTTTAAAAAAAAAAAAAAATCACACATACATATGTGAAATAGGATTTGTTTTTGGAAAAATTAGGTGATTGTAAACATTTTTTTCCTTACTACCTAGGTGGTCATCTTGCTTAGATCTCAGCACTATGCCCTGGCTGAAGTACTGTTAATTACTAACACACCACCACTCTCTTCTTTCTTTAGTGCCATTCAGGAATTCTGGGTGGAGGCCATTATGTCACTTATGCCAAAAACCCAAACTGCAAGTGGTACTGTTACAATGACAGCAGCTGTAAGGTAAATATTCTCTTTTTCTTTTCTTTTTTTTTTGTTTGGTTTGGTTTGGTTTGGTTTTGGTTTTTCAAGACAGGGTTTCTCTGTGTATCCCTGGTTGTCCTGGAACTCACTCTGTAGACCAGGCTAGCCTCGAACTCTCAAACTCAGAAATCCGCCTGCCTCTGCCTCCCAAGTAAGGTAAATATTCTCAATTTTTAAATGAAAGTTAGAAACAGAATGCAACAACTTTGGGGAACATAATTGAAACAATGCCCCTTCCACTGAGCAAGAAGTAGTCTGTGTGAAGGAGGTCTCTGCATAGATGCTGTTCGGTGCTGCAGAGGCAGATGTGATGGCACAACTAGGGATGAGCAGAAAATATGAGTAGTGAACAAAAAGAAGGTGCTATATGATGAGAAATTGAATGTTTTGGGTTTGAGTTGGTCGTGTCTTGTCCTCTGGGTATGTATCTCCCCATGCCGACCGTAACGCCTGGGGCAGCACATTTAGGAAAGCACTTAGACTAAAGATTTGAGCTCTGCTTTTTTTTTTTTTTTTTTTTTTTTTGAACCATTAGAATTTGATGGGGTTTGTTGGATATGGTGGCTACCCCTTTGGTGGAAGTGGAGCTAGGATCAGGAGTTCAATCAAGGTCATATTCCTCTACCTAAATGAGTTTAAGGCCACTCAGGGCTACATGAGACAGTGTCCCAAAAAAACTTCTCTCTCACTTACCAAAATAAATAAATAATAATTTGATGAGGTTTAGAGCATTCCTTTGCTTATGATTAAAATATTTTCCAAAAAAAAAAAAAAACAGAGGTTGAAAGTAATGAGATGTATTTTCGGTCAGATGTGAGACAATTGATTCTAGCAGTCAGTCAGTCTAGACTAACGTAGAGAGAGCTGGCCTTCCTGACAGCACTGAGAGCCCACAGGCTTGTTGTTAAAGGCGTTCCTGTCCTTTCAGGAGCTTCACCCTGATGAGATCGACACCGACTCTGCCTACATTCTTTTCTATGAGCAGCAGGGCATAGACTGCGCACAGTTTCTGCCCAAGACAGACGGCAAGAAGATGGCAGACACGAGTAGCATGGACGAAGACTTTGAGTCTGACTACAAGAAGTACTGTGTGCTACAGTAAAGCTACACTTGGGCTGCTAGCTGGGCTGCTGGGAAGGGAGGTGACTCCTTGTAGCTGGCATTTTTCAGAATCGTCCCTGAAAAGCAGGCTAAGTGTAGTTATTTTACCCTGTGACCTGAAGCACAAAATAAAAGTCCTAGTTAAAATAGCAGTCAACTTTAAGGATAGTAATAATTTTGTTTTGAAGTCTCTTACAAGCTGTCTAGTAGAGAACTTGGAGGCAGAGCCCACCATTGGCCTGTAAACAAGAGGGTTTGGCACCAATCACCTGGGACCAAGTAAGAATTTAATTGTGCTTGTCCAAATAATGAACAAACTTTTCGTGAGTATAGAGTTTACCAATAATCATAACAGGATACTAAGGATTTCCTTGGAATCAAAAGTTTAAAAAAAAAAAAAAAAGAAAAACCAACAAAAACTGTAATGTTGTCTGGGGACGACATGATATGCTACCTCCTTTTTCCTTTTTCCTGAAGTCTCATTCTGTTGTGTTGACAAATAGAGAAAACAAGACCATGCAGGAGTGCCGACAGTTCTTAGGTATGGACAGAGTTTTCAGTTTTTTGAACCATTTCCCCAATCTTTCTATGTCTTTTTTGCTTTTTGTTGTTGTTGGGTTTGTGTTTGAAACAGTGATTGATGGCAGAGGCATATGACCATATGAATGGAAAGAGTCTCTGAAGACGTATGTGCCTTCTACCCAGACTCAGTTCTGAGACCCAGGAGAAAGGAAAGGCAGCCTCGATGTCCAGCTCAGACTACTCTCCTGCAGAGGTGCACTGATGGGTGTGGCAGCTGCCACAGGGTTTGCACCATAGGCCCCAAGCAGTATTGCACAAAGAGCTTCTAGGAAGGTGGGTGGCTGCAAAGCCAGACAGTTCCTGTTAGTGGTGGGATATTTTTTCCCCTTTGTTTCTCATTTTGCACTTTAAAAGAGAGAACACATGCAAACAATTGTGCTTGTACTTTAATGGCTCCAAGGGCTATAAATTAACTCCATTAGAGTGTAAAATTTTAAAACAAAAATACATCCAACATTAATAGTTCCTAAGAATTGTTTAAGAAAGTGCTGGGTTTAGAAAGCAAACTCTAGTTGTTTGCCTGTCTGTTCCTTACCAACTTTTTTTTCTTTGCACTAGTCATTAAAAAATCATTTTTTTGTTCACTTTTTTCTAACTATTCAAAACTGGAACAAAAGTATAAATGTTATTTATTTTTGGAAGCATTTTTCCCTGTGTTGTGTTTTAATATATAGTTAAAAAAAATTTTCACCTTATTTTTGGTCCATTAAAAAAAATTCATCAAGACCCTGGGAGTTGATTCTCATTTGCTGTCAGATCCTCTTAGCCCTTCCTCATGGGTAGTAAATACCAATGCAGTTAGTGTTCATGCTCTGATAGCTGAGACCAGTACCTGTCTAGCTCTCAGCACAGCGGGAAAAGTTGTCTTAAACAACTGCCTAGGGTGACCCCTTTCCAGAAGAGTGAGAATACTTAAAAGGAAGGAGCGGCCTAAAGGAGTGATGTGTACATCATAGATTCAAGGTTTTCAGTGTATGAAATCATCCACTCCTACCTGGACAAGTCCCATGAAAAAGTAGATTTTCAGTAATTTCCTTACAGATGTTTTAGTTGAGCAGGTAGCACAATCTACTAATGTTGTTTGATCTGTGTTTGTTATATTGGTTGTAATTAATTTTTTTAATTCAAGAACTAGCAGAAAATTTATTAAATTAACTATTAACTACATTCACCTTGTAAATTTCTGTATAAAACTTGTTGACAATGCACTGACTTTAGGAAGACATTAATGTACATAGAGTGTAAATAAGATAGTGTTGATGTACTGAAATATGAACTGTATAAAAAGTATTGGTCATTGTATATGGCGTGCACCTGTTTATCTGTAACTGTTACCCAAACAAATTAAATACTGCAGGTGTCCAATGTGATTTTTCCTTGTACAAGTAAACACAAAAACTCTGTTTCTTTCTCGCTGTGATCCTGTTTTAATTCTTCTATGTGCACAATATCAATCCTGTTTACAAAGAGGATGTTTAACTTTAGAGGGAGTAGAAACTGTGGAGGTAGAAGGAACCTGCAGTGACCAGGTGAATTTTACTTAAATATGACTCACATTCACAGGGTATAGAGCTGGTGTAAACTGAAAATACATGAGAGAGATGGTTTTCATACTAATCAAGAGATAAGATGAAGAAACTTTCCATTTGTATAATACCTTGAAATGGTCCTAATTGTGGGGACAAGGGGTCAGGGCATTAAGAAACTAGAAATGTCCCTGGTTGCTTTTTCTCAAGATTTCTTTTATTACTGGTCATGGTGACACATGCTTTTAGTCCCAGCACTGGGAAAGCAGAGGCAGGCAGATCTTTTTGAGTTCAAGGCCAGCTTGGTCTACACAGAGCAAGTTCCAGGACAGTTACACTTACACAGAGAAACTCTGTCTTGAAACCCTCCCAAACAATCGTTTTGGTTTGTTTTGGTTTGTTTACTTGTCTGGGATGTGTAAAGTTGTCCAGGGATACCAGAAAGGACTGTTTGTTTCCCTGGAGTGGGAGTTTATAAGACTCTAAGAGATGCTAGAAACCAAGCCCCAGTCCCTCTAAAAGAGCAGCAAGTGCTTTAACCTCTGAGTCAACCTTCCAGGACCATAAAACTTAATTTTATGTTTAATTATGCATATTTGTATGTATATATGGGATGTGCATGTTTGAGTGCAGGTGCCCATGGAGTTGAGACGAGGTCATGGGATGCCTGAAGTTGGAATTACAGCACTTATGAGCTACTTCTTGTGGGTGCTGGGAACCAAAGGTGGGTCTTCTGCAAGAGCAACAAACATGAGCCATCTCTCTTAAGAGCTCTCTAAAGACATTTGGCACTTTTACTAACAATGAAGAGCCAGAGCTGTCAATTACCCTGTAGTAATGTTGCTCCTACAGTAATTTTATTTACCTTTAAAGTTCAAATATCTAATAAATACTCAAGTTTATAGGAATAAATTTCATGTAAGTATTCAGTGTAAAAGCCTGTCCCCGTAAGGTTTGGTCCTATTTTGCAGGGAGGTTTGGGCTTTTTTGTTGTTTTGCTTTTGTTTTTAAAGCCTTAACTATACTGGCACTAGGAAAATTTAATGACTCTCAGCTCACATTCTTCATTAATAAGCATACATATTAAACATACAAATGAACTGTTAAATCAGTAGCAACTGTACTTTAAAGAGCAAACAGGAGGTAGATTCCCAGAAAGCCCTAAAAATGAGCACAGCTTTTCAAGTACCAGTCTGCATTCCAGCTTTAAAAGGTCTTGAAGGGACCAGCTTTGGCTCCTAGCATTTGAGCGATCTTCATTCAGAGGGCCTCAGCTCTGAGGAGTCTCCACCACTTGGTGGCATTGCTTAATGGTTTTTTTCTTCCTTGCAGCTTCCTTGAATTGGAGCAAGTAGTTGACTTGTCATGTTGTTTCTGGCTACTTTTTAAACATTATTACGTAATTTATTATTGAGCCAGGATGTAAACATGGGGAGATCAGAGTATAGTTTGCAAGATTGATTTTTTTTTCCTTTCATCCTGTGGATCCAAGGAAGATTGAACTTAGTTAAAGCCCGGTGGCAAGGGTCTTTACTGAACCATCTTGCCAGTCTCTGCCCACTCCCCAGCTCACTCCTGCCCAGCTAAAGGTTGAGTATAGAAGTCCCCTAGAATGAGCCAGGATGTACAACTTGAGAAACGGGGATATTAGCGTTCCCTGATAATGTGCCAGTAGGTTCCTTAATGTTTATATCGTAAAGACAAAAATGCCATTCTGATCAAAGATCTGTCCAGGGCAAATCAACTAAAAGAAGCTATCCTTAGGTTTGCTGACCAGTAGGAGGCAAATGGAAGATACACAGGAGACAAATTCAGACCTGTAGAAATCAGGTTGGAAAATGAGCGGGTCTGGCAATGGGTGATGTGAAAAGCAGTAGAACCTAAAATTCTTGGAGGGTGGATGGTGTAACTCCATCTGATTGTTGTGGAAGAACATGGGTTAAAAAAAATCAGAAATCCAGATATTAATGTAAAATAGTCCATTTAGAAATGAAAAACTGGGGGCCTGCAGTGATAGCAGACATCCAGAGGTTCTGAGTTCAATTCCCAGCAACCACATGGTGGCTCATAGCCATCTATAATGAAATCTGATGTCCTCTTCTGGTATGTCTGAAGACAGCTACAGTGTACTCATATACATAAAATAAATATGTAAATCTTTTTAATGGAGGAAGGAAAATAACCAGTAATCCTAGCACATGTAGGAGGCAGAGACAGGAGGTTCACAAATTTGAGGCTAACGTGGGCTGTGTATAACAAGTTCTATGACAGCTTGGGCTATACAGAGAGAACCAAGTACTTGCCAGCACTTAGGAGCCCACGGCAAGCAGATCTCTTGTGAGTTCAAGGCAAGTCTGGACAGTTCCTGTCAGCCAGGAATACAAAGCAAGACCCTATATCTAGAATTTTCTTGAATATTCTGTTGACTCATCCTCTGATCTAGTACTTGGAAAGTTGAAATGGGATCTTTTGAGCACTGGAGTTGAAGACCCTACTCTCAAATGCAGTTTATAGTTTTAATTCTGGGGTGGGGCTGAGACAAGGTTTTTCTGCATAGCCCTGGCTGTCCTGGAATTTGTTATGTAGACCAGACTGGACTTGAACTCAGAATCACCTTATTTCGGAAAGTTATTGAAAAGAATATGTCATGTATATAGGGAATAGAATGAAAATATCCTTTACCCACTTAGGGAAACAATACTAGTACCATATGGTAGTTGTCAAGTTTATCACCAATTGAGAGATGCGTGCTAAACAGCACATGAGGACCTATTTATGGAGTGTGGTGCTGGGCTCACTGGGTACAGTGGTTCCCAGCCAGTGTAGCATCATTATGAGAGTCAGTTAGGAGCTTGTTAAAATCACTGACCCAAGTCCCCATCCACCAGTGTCATCCCTTCTATGTTCCTGGCATCTTTACATACAGCCTTACAAGCCTGTCTTCTAGATGTCCAGGGACGTGAACTTTTAAAACACTCTCCAGGGGAGAAGCTTTTGCAACCAGTTTGTAATGATCTTCAGGATGGTCATTTATGGAAACCACTGCCCCCAAAAATGAGTCATCTCTTCAGTCTACCTGGGGAAAGATGACAGAGATGCTACAGGTACATACAGAAGGAGGAGTGACAGTTAACCAAGACAGTGACTGTAATGAAGTGCTGTCCTTATGAAGTATTGACTCAGAACATCAGACAGTAGGCTGTTGACAGTGCTTCAGGGAATGCTAAGTTGAAAAGAGAAGCAAGTATACCATGAAGAAAGATCAGGATTACATTTTTCAGAATAAGAGAGCACCTCACAGATAGGCCATGAGCAGTGTAGGCTGTTCCAGCTAAGTTAAAGGCACTTGAGTGCAGATCATCAGAAGGCAAGAGCTATGGTCTGAAGGCCTTTAATGGTCAGACTAGTTTCAAATGAACGTAATTCATATTGCTGAGTATTTTGGCATGACTAGGAAATATTTCTGTATTTCATATGATTTGCTGTAATTTTCTTTCTCATGTACAGAGTGCTTTTGCTAGTTTCTGTGTCTGTTTCTCTCTCCCCCTCTCCCCCTCCTTCCTGTGGTGATGGAACCCACCTTGCACACTACACAAGCACTCTTACCACTGAGCCACACCTCCAGCCTTAGAAATGTCTCTCAGTAACAAGTTTTTTGCCTTTCTGTAAGACCAAGAGGAACTCATCACTGAATACTCAGTACTCCAAGGAAGTCTTGTGTAAGTAAAGGCAAAGGGCAAATGAAGTCAGACAAGGGGAATGAAAAGCTAGGAAGGGTGAAGGCATGCCAAGGAGAAGAGCCTCATCATAGCCAAGTATGGCCTGGAAGGGTGCCTGGTCGGTGGAACTTATGTGATGGCCTTTTCAGTGCCAGTCACTAGATCTCCAAAGCAATGTCCCTGGCTGAATTGCTAAAGCACCATGTCCACTAAAATTGCAAACTAGGCAGGGAGAGACTTCCATATTGGTGATCAGGAATCGAGTAGGGGATACACTTGTCCTCAGAGGCTGTTGAAGCCCCAGGTTCAGTGCTGGATTGCTGTGAAAAGCAGAGGTGTAGAACTCCAGGCCATGCTCCGCACCTTACAGACAGGTCACTTCCCTCTGCACGTCATGTCCCCTTGGGAATAATTAGGTTGTTATACTAGATCATCCATCTTTACTTTTTTCTTTTTTTAATTGGATATTTAATTAATTTATATTTCAAATGTTACCCCCTTTCCTGGTTTCTCCTGCTTCTATGAGGGTGCTCCCCCACCCACCCACTCCTGCCTTACTGCCCTAGCATTCCTCTACACTGGGGCATCAAGCCTTCACAGGACCAAGGGCCTCTCCTTGCATTGGGGTCCCTGTGCTCAGTCCAATGGTTGGCAGTGAGCATCTGCATCTGTATTGGTCAGGATCTAGCAGAGCCTCTCAGGAGACAACTGAATCAAGCTCCTGTCAGCAAGCACTTCTTGGCATCAGCAATAGTGTCTGAGTTTGGTGTCTGCATGTGGGATGGATCCCCAGGTGGGGCAGTCTCTGGATGGCCTTTCCTTCAGTCTCTGCTCCACTCTTTGTCCCAGTATTTCCTTTAGACAGGAGCAATTCTGGGTTAAAATTTTGGAGATGGGTGGATGCTCCCATCCCTCAACCAGGAGCTATGCCTAACCTCTGGATATGGTCTTTACAGGTTCTTCCTCCCTCTTATGGGGTATTTCAGCTAATGTCATTCCCATGAAGTTCTGGGAGATTCTTGCTTTCCTGGCATCTAGAACTTTATGGTTGCTACCCCCTGTTCCCCATCCTTCATTGCTACACACCTCTGTTCAATTTCCTGACCCTCTGTACATCTCTTCCATCTTCTCCCACACCTAATTCTGCCCCTCTTTTCCCCTCCCCCTCTTCTCTTCCTCTCAAGTCCCTCCTACCCTCTACTCCCCTTGATTATTTTATTCCCCCTTCTAAGAAGGACTGAAGCATCCACTCTTTGGTCTTCCTCTTGAGTTTCACGTGGTCTGTGAGTTGTATCATCTTGGTAGACTTTTCCTTTGATGAGTATGAAGTGTCCTTCCTTATCTTTTTTGATAACTTTTGGTTGAAAGTCGATTTTATTTGATAGGCTACTCCAGCTTGTTTCTTGGGACCATTTGCTTGGAAAATTGTTTTCCAGCCTTTTACTCTGTCTTTGTCACTGAGCTGTGTTTCCTGTATGCAGCAAAATTCTGGGTCCTGTTTACATATCCAGTTAGTCTATGTCTTTTTATTGAGTCCATTGGTATTAAGAGATATTAAGGAATAGTGATTGTTGCTTCCTGTTATTTTTGTTGTTAGAGGTGGAATTATGTTTGTGTGGCTATCTTCTTTTGGATTTGTTGGAAGATTACGTTCTTGGTTTTTCTAGGGTGTGGATTCCCTCCATGTGTTGGAGTTTTCCATCTATTATCCTTTGTAGGGCTGGATTTGTGGGAAGACATGGTGTGCCATCTTTACTTTTGAAACAGCATCAGAACTGTATCCTTCCTTCCACACTGTAACTGCCAGAGCTGCTCAGACTGGGATTGTTCAGGTTGATGTCCAAGTGGGAAGTAGGTATTGCCTGAGTATGAGATCAAGTGTCATTAAAGCACCTTTCGCCTCCTAAGTGTGCAAGAAACCTATGGTGCAGGACTCCAGCAACCTTTGAGTTGCTAGCTCCCAGAGTTGGAGTGCCTTCCTGCAAGAGATTTGTGAAGCTCTCAAGTGAGGCCCAGGAAACGCCTTGGTAGCTCAGTGGGCTTTGCAGGGGCCATTTTGTTTTTCCAATTAGTTGTGGGAAAGAGAGCAAGAGCAACCAGAGTGAAACCATGGCTGAATGTGACAGTGCAGAATCCTTTGCAACCAGCTATAGTTCTGCAACTGCACAATGTTGTTGCTTAAGGTCAGATAAATCTCTTACTATGTAGATGCAGGTAGTGCCTGGAGCAGCCTGCTGCCTGGCATCTGTCCTAGGGACAGGGCACCTGTAAATAACCAGCCCACGACCTGTATCCTTTAACTGTGCCAGCTGGAGAAAGTCCCTGCTGCCACTCCTTGTTTGCAGAGCTTCTGCAGCTTGGAATTGCAAATAAACATCATCTCTTTTTTTTTTTTTTTTAAAGAACTTACTCTAGGCCTTGAAGGTAGTCCTGAGCCTAGAACTGGAAGGAAGTGTGCTACTTAGTTTTTTTGTCAACTTGACACTAGCTAGAAACATCTGGGGGAAAGAATGACTCAATTGAGAACATGCCTCCATCAGACTGGCCTGTGGGCTTGTCTAATGGTTGATATAGAGGGGCTCAGTCCACTGTGAGCAGTGCCAACTCTTGGGAAAACAGTCCTGGGCTAAACCAAAAGCAAAGCGTGTGAGTCTTGGAAAGCAAGCCAGTAAGCAGCAGTCCTCCTAATCCATGCTGCTTTCCCTGGCTTCTCTTGGTGATAGACTGTAAAGTGTATGCTGAAATACACTCTCAGCCCTTTCTTCCCCCAAGTTGGCTTTAGTCAGCATTTTATCACAACAAAGAACCCAAGACAGAAAGAAAAGTTGGAAGGCCACTTAAATCTCAGATGTTTTTGTTCTATTTTCGTTGTTGTTATTTAGTTTTGTTTTGAAATAAAATCACTTATATCCCAGAGTAGATTCAAACTAGCTATGTAGCCAAGGATTAACTCCTGATCCTTCTGCTCCACCTGCAGAGTGCTGGGATTACAAGCAGGCACCATCATGTCTGGATTATGCAGTGCTGAGGGTCAGGCCTTCCCTGACCCCAGGGCTTCCTGCGTGTTAGGCAAGCTCTCTACCCACTGAACTACATCCCCAGGTCCTATTTAGAAGATCTGTTTGCATATGCTGTGTGTGTTCCACTGGTTAGTGAACAACACTCAGCATGCGTAGCTCTGTGAGAGATGAACTAAATCCCTTTTTATGGATGAATTTGAAACTGTGAGGTTCAATCACCTGCACAGGATGTTGGTGTCCCACTGATAGAGTGTTTCTGAGCTGGATGAAAACCAAGATTCCAGGAGGAGACAGAATGGACTCAAACCTAGTTGCCGCTTTCCACTCCATTCCTGGGAAAATGGTGGACCCACACTGAGTTTCGGTGGCTTCCTCTTTGACAAGGTCACTATGCCCTTGACTACTTCACCATGTAGTGACAACTCAGTGAATATGAACAACCTTTACAATCAGTTGCACTAAGTGCAAATGCAGCATTGCAGCACCAGGAGAGGAAGTGGGTATCCTAATAGCAAAGCCTCCCCCAGTGCCTGGAAAATGACAAGGGCTCTGATCCAGGAAGTCTGCAGTGGCTCTTGAGGGACACTTAACATCTTAGGTTTGTTCCTTGCCTGTGGTGACCCAAGTACCTCAGGAAGTGGGTAGAAGAAGTGGGGAGTAGAAGGGAAGATGGAACCGGGAAGATGGAACCAGGAAGAGAAAGGGACTCTGGCTGGGGTAAAAGTCACTTGTTCTCATGTTCTCAGCTGCATTCTTTAGTACCTGTGACAGAAGCTATCTAGGAAAGGCTGTGGCAAGCAAGGGAGTTTCCTGGAGATGGCCCACTGTTTGGCAAGGCTGTAATGGGTGTGCTCTGGAGAGGCCCAGCCCCAGAGACTTCGTCACAGGATTGCTTCTCGCTGCTGATAAGCCTTTCCTGCCACTATTCCACAGCCTGGTGATGCCTGGGCAGCAGCCCACACTACTGGGCAAATTTCCTGCAGATCAACATGAAGATGTACTTTCATGAATTAATGCTGTTTTGGTGAATTAATGACTTTATAGAATTCCTTATTTGATTCAAATAATTTTAGGAAGAAAGTTTAAGGAGATGGTTTCAGCTGTTTTACCAGAAAGATGTAATAAAGTCAGAATCAAGAATAGAATGTGGGGCTGGTGAGATGGCTCAGTGGTTAAGAGCACTGACTGCTCTTCTAGAGGTCATGAGTTCAAATCCCAGCAACCACATGTGGCTCACAACCATCTGCAATGAGATCTGATACCCTCATATGGGTGTCTTAAGACAGCTACAGTGTACTTACATATAATAAATAAATTGATTAATTAAAAAAAAGAATAGAATGTGCCCCCTCCTCATACAATAGTAAGTAAAGGCTGCATAATAAGGAATGCAATGAGCTTTCACAATTACACTAAAAATAGAAATAGGCTTGGGACAGACTTGTGATCAAGAAAAAACATTCATCCTAGGTCAGGTCCAAGGATGAGGCCACAGGTGTGCACTATGATAAAGTAAGGCCGTGTATATCTGTTGCTTTGAACTTATAATGAGCTTATAGAATGAAACACTGCTTGGAACTTATTATTGATATCCTTCTATAACTCTCTTTTGTGTAACATTTTATCTATGAGGTAATTTTATAAAGAACTTTTGTCTAAGAAGATATAAAAAAGGCTGAGAAAAAAAGGTGTGGCTATTGGGGCTCTGCTCCATCCACCAAATGTATGTATGTCTGTCTCTCTATATGTATGTACATACATACACATATGTATAAGCATACAGGAAATGCTCAAAGAGGCCAGAAGAGGGCACTGGAAACCCTGGAACTGGAGTTACAGATGGTTGTGAACCACCACATCCTCTGCAAGAGCAGCCAGTGCTCTTAACAGTTGAACATCTCCTCAGCACCATCTATCTGCTTCTGAGAGGTGTCAATTTTGGATGGAGATCGACCATTTCTACTGTCATCAACAGGGAAAGGGCAGGACCAGGTATGGTAGTACTGGTCTTTAATCCCAGTACTTGGGAGGCAGAGACAGATGGATTTCTGTTTGAGGCAAGCTTGGTATACAAAGTGAGACCCTGTCTTCTAAAGAAAGAAAGAAAGAAAGAAAGAAAGAAAGAAAGAAAGAAAGAAA
>NW_021604658.1:1708178-1717298 GCF_004785775.1 Grammomys surdaster | reverse complement strand
AAGAAAGAAAGAAAGAAAGAAAGAAAGAAAGAAAGAAAGAAAGAAAGGAAAGAAGAGAAAGCCAAAGTTGAGCTCAATACCAAACAGAAGAGGCACTGCTGACTCTCCCTGTGGAACTCAGCAGTTAACATTAAAAATATCCAGGTAGCTGGAGAGTTAGCCTGGTGTATGCTGGCCTGCCATGATAGCCGGATGGACATGTGGTATTTGTATTAAAGCCCAGGCTGCTGGGGATCAACATGTGGGGACAAGGGGTCCAACTCAATTGTTCTCCCGCCCTTCTCAGGAAGGGCCAGGAAGGAAAGGGCCCCAGTTGGAGAAGCTATTGTCTTCAGTGGGTTAAGCATCATCAGGTAGCCTGGCTGGCAGAGGGCCAGTGGGAATGCTTTGATAGACATTCTGATATCCTTCAAGGTTCACTCAAACCCCTGTCTTTCCCATGCTGCCTCTGAGACTGATGAAAATCTCTGAGAAGATACTATCAGGTGTGCAGAAGGCCAGCTTTGGCACCACAGGGCAAACGAGATCTGCCCCACTCCCCACTCCTATATAGAGTTTCGCTCTATAGCTGTGGCTCTCCTGAAACTCACTCTAGACCAGAATGGCCTCAAACTCACATAGTTCTGCTTGCCTCTGCCTCTCAAGCACATGTGCCACTATGCTCAACACATGTGGTGTTCATACATGCTAATGAAACAGTCACACACACAAAATGGAAATTTTTTTTATTATTTAAAGCAGAAAAATGACCAGTCATGACTAATTTGGTCTCTAGGGAAGTAGCCGGTGTCGATTTGAAGAAAACTCCAAACTCAAACTCCTTATGTGACGTGGGAAAAAATGTTCGAGTTCAGGGCCTGCTGCACTGCCCAGCTGGCATCCATAGCACCCATCTGGAAAGACAGCGTGGGCTCTGTGCCTGCAGAGTCTTGAGACATCTCATCTACAGTTCGTTTGCATTGATCCTGGGCTCATCTATTCTCACCAAACTGCAAACACTGACATCTGCTCTTGACCTCCTTCCCTGATGCAGATGTTATCCCAGGTGCCATGAATCCTATCCATACCCATCCTGTTTCTCCTTCTAAGCTCACTGTAGGAGCACTGGGATAACAGATGTATCCCACTGCATCAGGCCTTTATGTGGGTTCCAGGGATTGAACTTGGGTTGTCAGATTAGCACAGCAAGAGATATCTGCTTAACCCCAGAAGCCCCACTTCTAAACACAGAGACAGACTGTTAACAGCCTCACATGTGAACCCTTTCAGAACACACCAAACCCTATCCAAACCCCAGCACCCCAAGCTACTTCCATTTGTCTCAGAACTCCAACATAATCCAAGAGACAGCAGGACTCCATGCCTCTCCTCCTCTGCAGTTCGGAAGCTTGACTCAGACCCTCGGCACATCTAAACCTATTCCCTCATGAGAGTGTCCCGGAAAGCCAGAAGCAGTCTCAAGCAAGTCCATCCTATCCCACAACAAGCAGTTCCTCATGTAACCTAACTCATGCCAGAATGGGAACGGTCACCTTAAGCTACATCGAAACTCCATTTTGACCTGCAGCCAGACAAGGAGCGCAGAACACATTACCAAAGCCTCCTGGGGCACAATGATCATATAGCAGAGTCCCTGAGGACATAGAGAGCAGAGTCGCTGAACATCAAACATTTCCTATGCCCAGGCCCCATGTGTGGAAACAGGTGTTCAAACTGCTGTATGACCAAGCTGATTATGTCTGCCACTGAAGGCAAGGCAGCATAAACAGGCCTTAGAAAACCAGGCTTATCCCAGGATTTCCCAATGAGCAAAGTAAATATTTGGTCCCAGGCCCAGAAAGATGTCTGATAATCCCATCCCCTGCTATCGGTTTTCCCTTATTCATCCATCCTGCAAACCTCTGTTTGCCTGCCCTGCTCTGTGTGGTTGCTGTTGACCTGGGCAGTGATACCCTCATGCTTGAGAGTGATGCTTCCCCTCGGGATGGGAGGAACAGAGAACAGAAAGTGGCATAAAGTGGATCTTGTGCTGGGTCTGAGCTGGCGTGCAGGGTTGGGACAGGCCAGAACATTCAGCTCAGTGTGGGGAACACGTGTCCTGGCCTGGTGGTCCCTACATTCCCCCTTATCTCCAGGTGGGGACTCCCAGGCCAGCAGCAGTTTGAGGGAATCAGCAGGGACTGTGGGCTTTGTAGATCTGGGCTGAGCTGCCAGCTTATTCATTACCCACCAAAGACGACGTCCTTTACTTCTCTAAGAGCCTGTTTTCTCTGAAAGCATGTTCTATAGCTCAGATTGGCAGCATCTCCCACAGGCTTAACATTTTGAATGATGGATCCCTAGCTTGCAGCGCCTTGCAGCACCATTCAGGATTCTGTGGAGCCTTTTAGAGGTGGGGCATGGCTCATGGGAACCACTGGAGCCCAGCCTTTGAAGGTTATATCCATCCCTGGTTCGAAGTAGATCTTGCTTCTCAATTGGTCCCACTCATGGCCACACAGAGAAGGAGCTACAGACAGAAACTCTGGGTCACATCTTCCCAGTGATGAAGGACTAAAGCTGTAAGCCAAATGAGTCTGTCTTTCTGATATTGTTCTGTTCAGTATGGTGGTCACAGAAATAAGTAACACATCTAGATTCTAGAGAGCAAACTCGAGTACAGATGTTCCACTATTTGTTTGTTGCATGTCCTATGCACCTGTCTTCACTGAGAATGAAAACAAGCACTCGAGCCCCCATTATTGGAGATAGGTTGAGGTATAAGCAACTTTTAGCTGAGTAGGTACTAAGCCATTGTTACTATACCATCCCCCAACTTTCTTCCAGGCTACTGTATTTTTAGAACTTGCCATGTGTTTTATGTTGTTCTGGGAGTGCTGGGCATAGAGCTGCTGTGGCATTTATTAAGGAGGATCCCTTTGGACCCATATCTGGGTCCAAAGGAGGGGAAGAAAGTGGAACTAGGAACAGGAAGAAGCGGGATTGCCACATAGGACCAACGGGTGACCTTGACTGCCCCATGGAGACCTCCAGGGCTGGAGTGAGCCTCTGGAATCATCTTGAATCAAGCCACACATCCACCTGAGTCTGACCACCCCAGAGTGAAGTGGTCTTGAGCAAAGAGTGTGAAGTTTGAAGGCATCTGTACCCTGGTGCTACTTACAGCACCTGGTGCCATCCTTTCTCATGGGGACTGCACATCACAGTGCCTACCACAAGCAGTCAGCATTGGATAACACCTGCCACCAAGAGGATGCAGTTTCAGTAGTTTCTGCTCTAAAGGTTGCTGTCAGAATCAGACAACAGGTATAAAGTACCTTGCGAAGGGCCTGGCATAAGCTAGTGGGTGTATGAATAATGACAGCCAGAGGCAGCAAACTCGATCAAGATAACCAGGTGAGAGGAGTTGGAAGTAGAACTTTGAATTTGGACAGGAGGTACTCAGTTCCCCCCTGGTGACTGCATGGCATCCATCTGGCACTCCAAGCAGTGATGTAAACACACAGCTAAGTGTCTCTTTGACTTGTAAATGAGCCCTTGGCATCAAGCCCTTCCTCACTGTACCCAGGAGGGCAGCTAGGTGCTGCCTGGGAGTTTTATTACACAAGAGGGCAGCCATGATGGTGGGTGCTGCCAGAAAGTAGCTGTGAATCCTCCAGCAGAGCCAGGCTGGAGTTAGGCCAAGGCCAAAGGATAAAAAAGAGGTCCTGGCCTCTCCCACTTACTGGAAAACTGCAGGAGGAAATCCACAGGCAGGTGGGCCTGCTCCATTGCCCTGTGCAACATAGCCAGCTGCCCTCCTCACAGGTAGCCTCACACCAGAACTGCTCTGGAGAGGAAACCCTTGAGCCAGGCTGCCCTCGGTCTGCTCCTGAAAGAATGGCCAGCAGAAGAGAGGACAGGAAGCACTGGGAGGAGTCTCAGTTGGGGAGGGGGGTCCCACAACCCCCACCCCTCTTACTCTCTTTTCTGTATCTCAGCTTCCCTGAGGTAGGTAGAAATGGGAGTAAGGCTACCAGATCTAAATATGAAAGTGAGAATGAAAATTATCAACAGCCATCTTCTTGTGTAATAGAACTCCTAGGTAGCACCTAGCTGCCCTCCCAGGTCCAGTGACAAGGGACTTGATGCCAGGGGGTTATTTATAAACCAAAGAGACTCAACCGTGCGAGCATCACAGCCTGGAGTGTACTGTCCAGGCACCCTGAGGGGGCATCTGGAGAGATGGCCCAACCGTTAAGGGGACTTGCTGCTCTTCCAGAGAACCAGAACATGGTTCCAACACCCATGTCATGCAGCTCACAACCCCCTGTATCTCCAGTTCCAGGATATCCAACACTCTCTCCTGGCCTCCAAGGTCACCCATATACAGATGGCTTACGTGCACACAGATAAGCATACATACACATAAGTAAAATAAATCTAAAAAAAACCAAACCACCCCCCCAAAAAAAAACAAAACAAAAACCAAATCACGAGATCTCTAGTTAAAGTCAAATTTCAGATAAACAAGAAACAATGTTTTGGTGTAAGCATTTCCTAAGTACTCTTAAGGATACACCAGAACAATTCTTAGTTGTTTCTCTGAAATTCAAAGGCAGCCAGGCTTCCTTTGTTTACATAGATGGGCCCAGACCTTGGCCTGCAAGTCTGAGTGGCAGACTGTGGAAGGGACATCACCAGGATGGAGAGGAGTTTGTGCAAAGGACACCTTTGTTGCCCCTGTGGCTCCCCAGGAAGGCAGAACTGAGGAGGGGGGCAGCTAGCCACAGTCTGGCTAATCCACTCATGGAGAAAGCAGCTGAGGCCCAGGCAGGAAAACTTTCCTTTCAGAGATATAGGCTCAGCCAGACTCCATTCCTGACTCCACCAGAAAAGTCAAGGACTCCTTGGGCTACCATGGAGCCCATTCTTGCCCCTGATATATGGGATGAAGTCTGTACAAACATTGGGCTGAGAGACTTGCCTCAGTAGGCACTGGGGGTCCCTGTCTTGAGTGGAGTGTGGCTTCACAAGGACCCTTGATGTTTGCCCACCATGGATGGGAGAGGAGTGGGAGAGAGGGCCAGCCAGCTGCCACCTGCTGCTTCCTGTTCCCCCCCAGAAGCCCAGGCTGTAGGTCCTGCCTCCCCTTTAACACTATCTCTAAAAAGAACGGTAGTGACTGCCAAGACTGAATATACACTCTTGCTCAGGCGTTATGTTCTATCTTCGAAGCAACCTCTGAGATGAGTGCTGTTAGAATCTCCACTCCAGACAGCGGTAGGAAGATCTCTGAGTTCAAGGCCAGCCTGGTCTACAGAGTGAGTTCCCAGACAGCCGAGGCTACACAGAGAAATCCTGTCTCAAAAACAAACAAACAAACAAACAAACAAAACAAAACAAAAACAAACAAAAAACAAACAACCACTGGAAACAAGAGGAGCAAACTTTAATCCTAGCACTTGGAGGCAGAGAAGGGGGGCCTGGTCTACAGAGTGACTCATATGTTTAGTGAGACCCTGCCAGTAATTTTTTTTTTTAAATATGAGCTTGGGGATTTAGTTTAACAGCCCAGTGTTCTGAAGAAAATAAAAAGACAAAAAAAATATATGTGTAGACATTTGCATACTTACGTGTATGTATGTATGCTTACATGTTGGGGAACACACAGGCACATGTTGTGAATGTGTAAGTGGAAGCCAGAGATCAATTGGTCACCCACCTTGCTGTTTTATTTTTTTAAGTGAATAAGTGTGTGTGTGTGTGTGTGTGTGTGTGTGTGTGTGTGTGTGTGTAGACCAGAGAGGTCAATATAAGGTGTCTTCCTCAGTCACCCTCTACCCTGCTTTTTCTGAGACAGGGTTTCACAACTAGACATGGAAGCAGAAGCAGGCTGATCTCTGAATTCTAGGCCAGCCTGGTCTACATAATGAATTCCAGGACAGCCAGGCCTGCTACGTAGAGAAATCCTGTCTCAGCAGAAAAGAAAAGAGGATTTCACACTGACCCTGTACCTCACTGACTAGGCTGGGCTGGGCAGCCAGCAAGCTCTAGGGATCTCTTTGCCTTTGCCTCCACAGCACTGGGGTCACACTCAGACAGCCCTGTGCCTGGTCCTTTATATGGGTGCTAGGGATTGAACTCTGTAAGCCAAGTAAGCCGTCTCAGCAGCCCCCGCCTTCTTTAGAGGGCCTCTCCATCAGGAGAGACTGGCTCTTGGCCTCCCTAGCACTGGAATTACAAGTGACAGCCGTCACAGCCTGGCCTTTTGATGTGGGTGCTGGGGACCTAACTCAGGTCCTCATATTTGCACAGTGCACTTTCCTGACTACAGCTTTCTTCATCCTCATTTAATAGACAAGGAAACTGAGGTTCTGATGACTCAAATTAATGAAAGTACCTGGTTAGTTTTTAGTAGAAAAGGATTCCACTCCGGCTCTGTGTGTCTCTGGGAGCCTAGGCTCCAGGTGTTGGCAATCTCCTTCCAGTCTGTCCCTATACCCGTCATCGTCATCGCTGTCTTCACTGTATTTGGCCTATGGTTAGGAATCTTGCAGGAATGGCCTGAGCTGGGCTCCTTCTGCCTGGATCCCTGTCCCTAGCCTGAAGATTAAATCTTGTTGAAAATAGAAGATTAAATCTTGTTGAAAATAAACTGTTCCAATATATACTCAATAACCCTTCCTGTGTGCTGTGCCTCTAAACAACCTGCAAAGCCAGCAGCAGAGGAAGGAACCAGCTTGTGACTTATCTGTCCTTCAGTGCTCCTCCAGAGGAAGCCCTTCCCAGAGCCTGCCTAGCACCGGCCCCAGCACATCACAGGAGGCCAAGTCTTTGTCCCTACTCAGATAAACAAACAAAGCGTCTGAGACATGTGTAAATGCAGAAGGTCCAGGAGCCATGCCCCACCCACAGGTAGGCTTGGCCTCCCTCCCAGGGTCAGCAGCAGTAGTCTAGGGTTGGGGAGGTCAGTTAGGCAGAAGGGCTAAGTGCATTCCCATCTGCAAATGGCTAACTCAAGACTCTGGGGAAGCCTGCCGCCCTGCCATTGGGGCCATGAACTTCTTTCTTTGTCTCTTCCCACCCAGTACATATATCAGCTTGGTCCCTGTGGGTCACCTCACACGGGAGCAGCATTCAGTGATGGCCTCCATATGGATATCCCCTGAAGTCTTGTGACTTAGCCTCCTCTTCAGTCCATGCTCACATGGGACTCCCTTGGTCCTGCAGACCTTCCATTCCTCCTTCTTTTCCCTCCCATACAGTCAAATGAGAGACACAGGAAGAAGGCCAGCAAGTGTGCAAAATGGGAGCCAAGATGGGGAAGTTTATTCTCTGAGAATCATCTAAACACATGGGAGAGTATTTTTAGCCCATGGCTCCTACCAGGATGCCAAACCTAAACACAAGGAAGGAGAGGTGGCCCCTTGGGGATAGAAGTAGCCACTGGAAATAGGGTGGGAAAAGGTACAGCAGACCCCACCCTGTCCCTCAGAGTGGTCTGTCTGCCTGGATGGTTTTGATAAAGAAAGTTGGCTATGGAAGTTGCAGAGTGACCTTGCCTCTGCTGTATTGCAGTTCCCTTATCCATGCAATGGAAGAAGACCTCACTCACAAAATGGTAGAGAGGCCCATAGGCAGCACATAGTAGGCATTCAATAAATGTGTTTCCTAGTCTGTGCTGAGAATCTTCCAGAAATGGGCCAATGGACCTCAGAGAAGTCTTTTCCCAGGCTTGGTATCTGCAGGGAAGCACACATGTGCAAGTGTGTGTGTGTATGTGTGTGTGTGTGTATGTGTGTGTGTGTGTATGTGTGTCTATGTGTGTCTATGTGTGTCTATGTGTATATATGTGTATGTATGTGTGTGTGTATGTATGTGTGTATATGTGTGTGTGTATGTGTGTGTGTATGTGAATGTGTGTATCCAATGCAACCAGCTATGGAGATGAATAAAAGAGAAAGGAAGTCAGGATGGGGAGGCAGACAAACTAGACCTCCCTTGTAAATAAAAAACAATTGGTAGGCCTATTGCCCATGGAGAGAACTACCTTATGAGCCAGGCAGGCTGGGTATAAAGACAACTTAGGCCTGGCAGTGGTGGCGCACGCCTTTAATCCCAGCACTTGGGAGGCAGAGGCAGGTGGATTTCTGAGTTCAGGGTCAGCCTGGTCTACAGAGTGAGTTCCAGGACAGCCAGGGCTACACAGAGAAACCCTGTCTCAAAAACAAAACAAAACAAAACAAAAAAAAAGACAACTTAGGCACCTTCTCCAGGTGGAGGTCAGCACAGAACCAATGAGTTTACTCAGAAGAGGAAGCTCTTCAATGACGCAGACTGACAGAAATGTCCCTCAACTCTTTGTGTGGGGCCATAGTCAAGAGAGCAAACTGCCCACCCATGGTGGCAGGCCACTGAATAGCTTTGCTAGGAGTACCTCCAGGACACGCAGAGCTGCTCTGAGGTGTGCAGAAACACTTCCCCACTCGGCTTTCACCGGGTTTACTATGGAGCCAACCAGGGCAGGAGACAATCCTCCGCCTTCTACCTAGGGTGGAAAAGCCAGACCTCCTCTGGCCCACTTACAGGGAGATAGAGCTTCCTGGTTCTGCTGCTGCATTATTCACTGAAGGCCACATGGAGGTCAGGGGTATAGGGGAGGGAAATGGGTGTGGGGGAGAGGGTGTGATGAAGAGAAAGGCGAGAGGAGGGGGAAGTTGTCCAGAGCAGGAATGGCTGTACTGACCTCAGAGTTCCGACTCTGGGGAGGAGACAACTGAGATCCCCTGCAGGCATAGTGGGTACTAAAGGAGAATGGGTTTGGACCACATACCCCCTGCTGACACAGGCTGCCTGCTGTTACCATGACTACACAATACCAACACCTCCATCTCAGCTGCAAGGTCATTG
Organism: Grammomys surdaster; assembly: GCF_004785775.1. Classification (NCBI taxonomy): domain Eukaryota; kingdom Metazoa; phylum Chordata; class Mammalia; order Rodentia; family Muridae; genus Grammomys; species Grammomys surdaster. Next base: position 1,708,406 of record NW_021604658.1, on the reverse strand, counting down.
GTGAAGCTGGAAGGTACTTGTTATTGGTTACAAATAGAAAAGGGTAATTATGCGGGGGTGGGGGGTGGGGGGGTGGCGCACACCTTTAATCCCAGCACTTGGGAGGCAGAGGCAGGCGGATTTCTGAGTTCGAGAGTTCAAGGCTAGCCTGGTCTACAGAGTGAGTTCCAGGACAGCCAGGGCTACACAGAGAAACCCTGTCTCAAAAAACCAAAAAAAAAAAAAAAA
>NW_021604658.1:1650875-1708078 GCF_004785775.1 Grammomys surdaster | reverse complement strand
AAAAAAAAAAAAAGAATAGGGGAGTGGGGAGTGACCATTCATCTTACCCTAGGCTGATTGGGGGTGCTGGGGTAATCATTGTCTCCAACTAAACACCCTACCCCCAGGTTACCAGCAGAAGGACCTTCTAGGCCTGAAGTGTCCCAATGATTTGTACCTTCTGGGGAGGGGGGGAACATACCTCAGCTCCAGCTAGAGCAGCCTGGCTCCAGCTCTATTTGCTTAAGGCCTGTGACCATATAGGAATTTTTCATGGCGACCATATAGGAATTTTTCATGGCTTAGAATTCCAACACTGCCATGGATGGAGAGTACCATCTTTCCTTCTGTCTATATATACACACACACACATACACACACACACACACACACACACACTGCCTCCTTTCTGTCCCTCTACTAGAGAGACATAGTGGGGGAGGAAGCCTGACTCTTTTCCTGTCACATCTGTTGCTGACCCATGAGCAGATAGATCATGGAACGTGAGCCTGGAAACCTGGGAACTGGCTCTGCCCTGCTCTCACCTCTGCAACCTTGTGAAAGAGCTACATCCTGGCCCTGGGCACAAGACCATTGATGGATCCAGCATCTATAATGCTCACAGACTGTCCACTCCCACCCCTCTAGTTGCTGCTCTGTTCTTCCCTCCCTCCTCTTCTCCATTCTCCCTTCTGCTTTCTGACAGGAGTCCTCCCTCCCTCCCTGCCTGAGCACTCATGACCTCCTTCCCTTGCAGATGCTTCTGGCTCTAACCATCCATGGAAACTGTAGCTGCCCTTTCTGCTTTCTGTCTCTCCTGATCTCTCGGACAGTGTGGGTCTTTTGTCCATGCAGAGAACATGGACAAAAACTGAGAAGTCCAGGCTGAGTCATCTCTCTGGTTTGCTCCTGTAGCCTGCCCAGTTTTAGGGCAAGCTCAAGAAGTACTTGAGCAAATGAGAGAACCTGTTCCCCACTACACAATCTGAGGGGTGGGCACCCAGGACCTCAAGTCGGCTGCACTCTGGCTCTAATATGCAGCTCTCATCCAGCCTCTATTCTTGGGTCTCATCTTCCCCACTGTAAAACAGAGAGCCTGGAAGAGAAATCCTCCAGCTTTCTTCATGTTGATGCTCCAAGGTACCTTCAACATCTTTCTGAGGTTGGGTGTATGTTGATAGGGTGTTCACATACATAGGTAGGGTGATTCAGACCTGGTTGGGAGAAATCTCCAGGCTTTAAGGTCCCTGTCCTGTCAGAGAACAGGGCAATTGCAGAGAATAACCAAAAAAACAAACAACCAAAAACTTGCAGAGGGTTTTTCTAAAAACATATCCATATTTTATTTCATTTAATCAGGGAATAGGGGAAGGTCAGAGATCCACATGTCTCTGTCCCCTTTTCCCCAGGGCTGGGATTAAAGGTGTGCACACCACAGCCAGCTACTCATATTTTAATAGTTTCCAAAGTTCAACCTGAAAAGATTAAGAAAGATAAGCCATATCCTTTAAAGGCTGAGGTCAGAGGTCAGATATCCAGAATTGGACCATCACTGGAGGAAGCTGGCCACCAGGCAGGTGAGTGTGGGGACCAACAGAGTGGGCAGGGGCAAAGACATCAGCCGTCCTGAAGCATGGGACCTGAACACCTGGCGTTTTCCCAGTTTCTGCAGGGGCCTCACATTGTCCTTCATGGTCAACTTCTGATCTTGATCATAGTACAGATTTTTTGAGAACTCCAGGAACTGTGAAAGAGATTGGGCTTAGCAGGTGGAGCAATGCTCTGCTGAGTGACCTCAGACCAGACAGCCCACATTAGCAAGGAAGAGAGGGGTTCAGAATGATCACCAAGAATGTAAAGTGTGGCATTTGTGGAAAGTTGAGTGCCACTGTCTCTCCCTGTCCCCTACAAATACTTTTTTCAAGCCTGTTACAGTCACTGTTGCTAAGGTAACACTGTCTTGAAGGTCAGCATCCTTGAGTATCAGCTGAAGGAGCTCACTGAACTCCAGATGCCTGGCCCCTGGCCCCAGAATATGACTCGATAGATACAAGGTGAGACTAAGAATGGGCATTTCTAAAAAATTCTCACTGGTGAAGATGTTGACATCACACGGAGAATCACTGCTATAAGCTCTAGAGATTTTGGTCGTCTGGGTTTCCTGCTGTCTTTCCAGAGGCTATTGTAAACTCAAGTGTTGTTTGTTGAGTGACTTCCCAATAGCACTAAGGAAGTCCAACCTCAGGTCCCTCTGGAACACTGGCCCCCCACATTTTCTGGAAGCCTATTCCAAGCACCCTCTGGGACTTCTCACTTCTGTGAGGCTACTTTCTTGTCTGTGTCCACCAGCGGAAACCCAGGGTCTGACTCAATGAGCCTTATCTTACCACCCCAGGGACTCGTGGAGCAAATAGATAGGGCCTTAAGGAACTAGGCTCCCTATGGGAGAGTGCACTTTGCCCCAGGTCTGGGTACCTGGTCTTTGTGGATCTTAATGGGCTCCCTGAACACAGTCCAGATGACGGTCTCATCACAGTTTGGTGTAGTTAGTGAACCCTGGTAACGGAAGTAGTAATACATTTTCTCGCTCGAGGGAAGCATGTCCTCCAGGCGGAGCTCCTTCAGTGCAGTGTTTGAATCTGAGGTGGGAGACAAAGCCTTATATATGGCTCTCTTTAAAGCAGCTGTCCTAGCGCCTCTACCCCTCTCATCATGGGAAGAAGCCATTCCCTCCCCCAGCCCGACTCACTGGGTTTGGAGATACTGGGCAGTGCTTCTATTAGGGGCTGGAAGCCCTCGTTCATCTTCTCTGATACCTGGAACAGGAGAGAAAGAAGCATGAGATGGGTTCTCTGGGAGCTGCTGCAGCCAAGCAGCTCTTTCTAGAGGACAGGCAACCTCCAGGATCAAGGGGATGGGAGACTCACCTGAATCATGAATGCCAGCACTGCATACTTGTCGTTGGAGTCCTGCACCTTATCGCCAGATACTATCTTCTTATGCAAGATGTGCATCTAGGAAGCACATGCGAATGGAGGACTCAGGGCAGCTGGACCACCTATCCTCCCCAAGGTGAGTATACACCTGGAACCCAGCCCAGGACCCAGTTCCACGGCTTCTTACCTCCATGTCATAGCGTTTTCCTTCAATGGTGTGCTCTGAACCCCTGTTCCGCTCCTGTGACCAGTGCAGGTGCAACTTGATGGCCTCGTACCGGCCAGGCAGGTTACCTCCCAAAATGCACATGCCCCCATTCAGAGGTATCGTCACTAGGAGATACCAGAGTGGGCAGAGTCCTCACTCCGGCCTTCCATTGGCCCTCTCAGTTCCTACCCCAGCTTTTCCCTCTCACCCTCACTATTTGAGGCCTAGGCCCTGAGGGATGGGATGTGAGATGTGGCCAGCACTCTGGCTAGCTGCTCACTGCTTCCCCACTCACCTCAACTCTCATATACCTATCCCAAAATGTAGCCCTGTCCTGGGCCTGCTTGTGTTTTGACTCCCTCCATGGTGCCCTGGTATCCCCATAACGTCCAAACTCCTACGCCCTGACCTGACTATCTGCTCTGGGCCTTGGTCAGCTCCTCCTAGCTTCCCTCAATGGCCTCCATCCACACACAGCTGCTCCCACTCAAACACCCAAGTAGTTTCACACCTCTGTGCTTTCAAAAAAGTCGTCCCCTCCTTCTGATGAGGTTTCCTCCAGTCCCCACTGTTCTGATGAAATGACTAAAAACCCAGCTAGCTAGATCATCCTCCTCTCTACAAGCTCCCCTGGTGGCTTCTCCCATCTCCAGGTTTGAAGGACTCACCATCCTTGCACAGTTACCCCTGCCTGGAGATCCCACTCGGCCCATGCAGGACCCACCTGTGTTATGATTGTTCTCAATTATCCAACGCTTCTTTTGGTTATAGCCGACGAAGGTGAAGGGTGTCAGGCTGGAGTTCACCTTTGACTTAGCAATGACGATGTTAATGGGGGACTGATTTTCCCCCTTACAGTTTCCAGTCCATTGTTCAGGCCCTGAGCAGGGAAGAAAAGTCTGAGAGTCAAGTACACATTGACCCCTTGATGTGAATTAAGGTCCTAGAATGCTGGTGAGGTCCCAGATCAGGACATAAGTCTCAGAATTCTGCCCTGGCCTTCCCCTTCTTCCTCCAACATGCTGACATGACATAGGCAGGCTAGTGGGTCTCTGATGTGACTGACGGTTGAGGGGTAGAGGGAGAAGCAGGCTTGCCATTGATGTTTAAGAGCTCTGGGATTGGAATAACCTCATGATGCTGAGTTCTGCCTTTCTCAGTGGGAACCTGGACATGATCTAAGGGGATGTTGGGAAGTTTAAAGGTCGCTGAGTAGGAGATGGCTTTTCAGCTTTGTACACCGTGGAGGAGGTCCTCCTGGAAGAGCTGTGATGAACAGACCCTGGACCCGACAAGGCAATGCCTAAGGAGTGGAAGGAGAAGGGAGGAAGACCCAGGTAGGCAGCTAGGTAGGGGCAAGAGAGAGGATGTCCCTCAACACAGCAGGCTACAGGGAAATTAGTCAAATTAGAAAAAGTGCCCAAGAAGCAGTGAGGGGCATGGTTCAGTGGTAGAATGCTTCTTGTCTAGCATGTACAAGGTCCTGGATCCCTCAGCACTCGATAAACAAACTACCAAGAACCATCTCCCGCTTCCACCTCAAAGGGCTTGACCAGACTCAAATCTCCATTTTGTTGGAAAAAAATAGCAAAATATGCTGCTAATTTAGCTTCCCGTGTCATTCATTGTCCCCTGTTCACTGAGTGCTGGAAATGTGTGTGAGTGTGCCTGTGTTAGAAGTTGCTGATGAAGACTGGCAGTACTCACCCAAGCACTGGCTGTTGGGCTCCCTGGCTTGAACCTCATAGCACCAATTTGATGAGTCTGGAACAGAGAGAGAAAGACTGTGAACCTTGGAAACTCTGGCGTTAAAGCCCTCTCTTGGGTTGAGATAGAAGGCTTCTAGTGTGGAATTGAGGTCCCTAGGGTGATAGACTTGATAGGAATGGCTAACTGGTGGTGGCACTTGGGAGGCAGAGGCAGGAGTTCAAGGTCAGCCTGGTCTATAGAATGAGTTCCAGGACAGCCAGGACTACACAGAGAAACCATGTCTTGAAAATAAAATAAGGGGCTGGAGAGATGGCTCAGTGGTTAAGAGCACTGATTGCTCTTCCAGAGGTTCTGAGTTCAATTCCCAGCAACCACATGGTGGCTCACAACCATCTGTAATGGGATCTGATGCCCTCTTCTGGTGTTTCTGATCATAGCAACTGTGTACTCACATTCATAAAATAAATAAATCTTTTAAAAAAAAAGAAAATTCTTAAAAAAAATTAAAAATAATAATAATGATAAAAAAAAGAAAATAAAATAAGCATAGGAATGTCAGCAACACAGACAGGCCAACATGCCTAACGTGAGATCTTCAGGGATCTCGAAGGGCATAGCTCTGTCCCTGGCTCACCGGTCTCTCTTCTCTCCTGCATCCTTCCTAAGAGGAGGCTCAACTGAGAGTGAAGGATTAGGACTGTCCTTTCTGGAACAATGGAGTAGGTTCAAGTTTTCCAACCAGACTCTTGAGAGGAGAGGGAATTTAGAGAAGGGGTGCTGATCCAGGCCGTGGAGCAGGCACTATGCTCCACTTTTGTAAATCTAAATCTGCTCTAGAAATAAGGTCTACAGGAGGAGAGAGGGAGAGAGAGATAGGCAGAGACAGAGACAGACAGAGAAACAAAACAACATGCCTTTTCATCAACAGGGTGAATGAAGCACTTCATCCAAAATTAGAATTCTTGATGGAGCCATCTAGGAGTCCTGTATTTAAAGGATGATCCCTTATTCTGACTGACCAGTAGAAATCCTATATTTAAAAATGGTCGCTTATGGACTGGAGAGATGGCTCAGCAGTTAAGAGCACTGACTGGGCGGGCAGTGGTGGTGCACACCTTTAATCCCAGCACTTGGGAGGCAGAGACAGGCGGATTTCTGAGTTCGAGGCCAGCCTGGTCTACAGAGTGAGTCCCAGGACAGCCAGGGCTACACAGAGAAACCTTGTCTCGAGAAAAAAAACAAAAAAACACTGACTGCTCTTCCAGAGGTCCTGAGTTCAATTCCCACCAATCACATGGTAGCTCAAAACCACCTGTAATCGGATCCGATGCCCTCTTCTGGTGTGTCTGAAGACAGCAACAGTGTAATCATATAAATAACATAAATAAATCTTAAAAAAGAAAAACAAAGATGGTCCCACACTCTCTTTGGTTTTATCATCTGTAAATAGAGTGAACATGGGCACTCATGAGACTGCAGAGAGGGTTAAACGAGAGGTGATATAAACGCCTCCGGGCAGCATATACTCATCTGGTAGGTTCACAGGCAACTCTTCCCCTCCTCTCTGGCCTCCTGTTACTGAGCAGATGGCCAAAGCTAATCCAAGGCAGGAGAGGAAAAGACGTGGCGTGACTTGGAAAGGACTCACGGATGAGGACATTCCTGAGAGAAGTGCTGTACTCCACTCAGCCATGTGTTCTCACGCTGAGTCATCTGCCTTTCCCTCCTGGGGGCTTTGTGGGATTTTTTTTTTTTCTTCCAGTGCTAGGAATCGAACCTAGGGTCTTGTACAACATGCCAGGCAAGTGCTCTACCACTTAGCTACAGAACCAGTCCTTTTTTTTTTTTTCTTTTGAGGTAACATCTCCCAGTGTAGTGAGATTATAGGTGTGTACCAATGTGCTGCTAGCCTCTCTTTCTTGCCTGAGGTCTGCACTCCCAAGCCCCATCTCCACTTAGTCTGGGCAGAGCATCCATCCCTGAAATGGGGACAGGATGAGCGGGTAGTATAAAACCCATGCTCTTGGTAGCCAGGAGGAACGAGGTTCTAGGCTAGTAGAGTGAGCCCTCCAGGAAGCTGACCTCCCTCTCTTGGCCTCCAAGGGCCACTTTGGATTCACCAGCTTCCTAGAACTGTATCAGAATTCATTCCAGCTTAGAGATGCAGGGTCTTCCCCATGGTAGTTTATCCTATGGGAGCTGCTGCACTGGGGAGAGATATGCATGAGTCCATGAGTCTGCAAAATCTGCAGAGAGCAGTGGCCGTCAACCCTGGAGGTGGGCAGACTGCCTCAGGAAGCTGGAGTCTGTTCCCTATCCTTCCCGGCCTGCTCTTCCTCTCCCCTGCCTATTGCTTAATCTTTGCAGTGAGATTCCTTTGTCTGAGCCTCAAGGTTCTCCAGAGACAGAGGCTCTACCCCAAATTCTCAGACCAGATGAAAGACTGGCCAGTCACAGCGAGGAGAGGGACTATTACATCTTTTTGGGTCACTGGCCCTAGGAGGACCCGGAAGGAGGGCAGGCTTCCATGAAGAGCCGTGGAAGAGCAGCCCCTCCTTAGCACTTGGGGCCTAAGGGGAAGCTATTCCTGGAAAAGGCCAACTCGGGAGGGCAGAGCCGTCAGGCTTGCCTCGGGAGTAGCCCATCTGGGCATTTCTCAGGAATCTTCTCTTCCCTGGCTCTGGCCCCAGCTCCCTGGTTTGTAGTATGACCTCTGATCCATTGTCTTAATCATAGAGACTTTTGACCTGCTTGGCTGAACACTCTTGTAACGACTCTCTCTGAGAGGTGGTGACCAGAAAAACAATGCTGCGGATGCAGGGCTAGGGGTTAGGGGTCAGCATCTTACAGTCAGGTGGCAGGGCACCGGTCAGCTTAGGCTCCCACACTTGCTTCTGAGGGGCAACCTTTGCAGAGAATAACCTCTACAATGGTCTGCATGCCTCTGGTCATGACCATGATAAAGGAGAGAGGCTCCCAGCTCCGTGTCCTACCTAGTACACCTCCAGGGGTTAGAGACAAAACATTGCCTACCCCCTACCCCCACCAACTAAGCCACTGTCCTCTGTCCCTAGTTACAAGCCTCCCCTTCCCCTTAATTTTAAGGTAAGAATTTACTTTTTGGCTCAGGGTCCAGGAGCCTTTTAGAGAGGACTGGATTTTAATGGACCTTGCTCACTCCACCCTCACTCTGAGGAAAGGGAAAAGACTCCTGTAATCAGCTTGGCAGAACCCGTGTATGTCCTGAGCAAAGTCTTCGAACTTCCTGGCTAGGGGTCTAGAGCTCCAAAGGGCTGGGATATTCCCTCTCTCTGGGAGTAAACGCTCTGAGGATTTTTACTGGCAACCTAGGCACTTTCAAATCCTGCCAGGACTATGCACGAAGGAAGGTGGTCCTGGCACTAAAACGGGAATAGTTTGTGTGAAGAAGTCAGCTGAGATGAATTCCTGGCTACATGGCCCCAGGTCACTGACTGGGCCTCATGACCATCTTGTAGAGTGAACTGTCTAAGCTGTTATACCCTTTATCCTTAAAACAGCACCCAGGAACAGAACTACTAAACTCGATTTGTAAATGACAGAACACGTTACACAACTTACCCAAGGTGAACAGGTACAAGGCACCCGTTAATTTAAAAACGTTTTCCTTTCCGTCTTTTAAAGTGCCCAACTCCCCGCCACACACACACATTCACACACAAACACACACGCACACACACAAACACTCTGCCCTTTAACATATTAGCTGCTCTTTTCCCTCCCCTAGGAAGGAGCTTGGGAGTTGTTGCAAAATGCCTTACATCCTCCAAGCTAAGTCCCTCCTGCAATGGAGAATATTCTCTTTCCTTCTGGGTGGCTCAGAGCTCCCTCACCTCCCCACCGTACCCCCCACCCTACATTCCAGGGCACAGCACCTAACTCTGGAAAGGAGGTTTGGCCCCGTTGGACGGGAAAGCTTGGTTGTCGACTAAGAGATGAAGTCTTTGTGAAGAGCTACGGGGTAGTGGAGAAGGTGCCAACCGCTAGAATCGCCTGTAGCTCCTTATCAAATATTAACACGCCTCTACCGCCACCTCCCACCTAGAAGAATAATTAAGAGCTCGGTCTCACCATTAATCTTTAAACGAAAATCACCTTGTCTGGAAAGACCGGCTTGGCCAGGGACTTGGGTCTTAGGATGCCCCCCGCCAGGCTCCCAATCCAGCACTGGGGGAAGGGAAGAAGGGAGCTTGAAGCTCAGGGGGCAGGACTCTAGGGTCAGGAGAAGGGAACACCAGGACCCCAATACATCCAATCTGCTGCGTTTGTTCTGGGTGGGCAACAGTTACCGGCTCAGAGTCCCTGCAGGACAGTCCGCCACTCGCCACCCACGGGCAAACCCAGGAGAACCAAGGTGCGAAAAGGACCGTAGATCCAGGCGGGTCGGAGAAGCATCCTCACCACAGATCACATGCGCGTCCGCCACGCGGACACCCCGCGGCCGCGCACATGCGGGCACACATTCCCCCGCAGCCTCCCGCGGACACGTGTAGGCGCCCACGCTCACACACAACCAGGTCCGCTGCAGCATCACGGTTCTTTGCACGAACAACGCGCAGCCGGAGCGCGCTAGCAAGGGTACCGGGTCTGGGGGCGCAGAGGGTCACCCGAGGGTACCTTCAGTAGAGGGGGCCACGTAAGCCAGCGCAAGCAGAGCAAGGAAGAGCTTCATGGTGCTTGAGGGAAAAGACGCTGCCAAGCCTGGGTCAAGCACCAACGAAGCCACCGGAGGCGTCGCGATCATACGGGTTGAGGCTTTATAGAGCCTGGACGGCAGGACGTGGGAGGCGGCTCCTCCTCCTGGCGGAGCCTCTCCTCACCTCGTCCAGTCTCAGATCGAAAAGAATCATCTCCCCGCCTACCTTCGCCCATGGCGAAAAGACCCCTCACCCACTCCACATCTTCATGGCTTAGAAGCGGAGTCTTCCCACCTTGCCCCCATCCTGGTCACTGATCCCGGAAGAAGGATAAGCTATCCTCAGGTACCTGACCCACAGGGTATCTTCCCGGACTCAAAGCTTCCATCATGCTGCCGCTAACCACTCTTCAGGGTCCCTAGTGTGTCCTTGGAATAAACTTGATTTGGGTCAGGATGGATGCAAATGGTCTCAGGAAGACCAAGAATCGGAACGGTTGAAAGCTTTGCAATGCTGTTTTGTTGAAGAGATGCGCGGTGAGAGGCTCTTTGAGGAAGCGGTAGCTGACTCTCCAGTCTCATCTTTTTCCTTCCTGGCTGTTTCAAACTTGATTTGTTTTGTGTTTTCTTTCTCGGGACTGGAGATGATGATTATGGTGATGACGACAACAACGATGATAATGCTCCTCCCCACTCCCAGTCCTTTTCTTTCCCTAGTTCTCACACTATGCAAGCACTCTACCAGTGAGCTACATCCAAGCTCGATTTTAAAGAAACTAAGACCCGTCTTCCTACCTAGCGCTAAGCTCCCTGAAGTGCTGTTACTGGCGGTTTTTGTGCTAAGCCAAGGAGAAGGGGTGGAGTGGGGAGTCGAAGGGCTGAGAAGGGGATGGTAAAGTGAAGGGTGGGGGCAGGAGCGGAGAGACACGATAGAAAATTGGTTTATATAGTGGTTTACTAGGAAAGCCCATGGTGCCGTAGGGAAAAGAACTGGGTGCTTTTGAGATCCGACTTAGTGGATGAGAGTTGGGGAAGAGAAATAAAAACCAAGAGTCTGAACGCACCCCTAATTTTCCCATCAGACAGAAAGAATCCTCAGGAAAAAAAAAATTCCTTGAATAAGCGGTCTCCCATATCCAGAGAAATGGATATGGCCTCACTTCCAGGCAAGCACTTCTTGCTGCTCTCTGTGGAGGTCCCTTACGTCTCACAGGGAGTCTGTGCATTCCTGGGAAGCTTGGAATCTAGGACGAGGTTGGGGAGATGGACAAGGATTCAGGCAGTACACCTGAACTCCTCCATCAATCAACAGGAAGCCCCATTTTTCTGGTCCAGCTACTTCCCTATCCGTTGCCAAATTCTTATCACATCACCCTCTCCCTGCCCCAGCCTTTGAACCTCTGAAGAGGACCGACTCCATCAGAACAATCCAAGCAAAGGGCCTTCCTCCCTTCTTGAGTCTGGCTTGCTCCTCTCTTTGGCCTAGGATCACAGCCTACACCGGCAGCTTTGATCCTACAGAGAGGGTGGGGGAGGGTGTCCCTGTCAGGCTTAGGGTCTTATTGTCTGCTCTGCCCTGGAATTTAACCTCTAACCTGGGATCCTGGTATTCCACTCTCTTTGAGCCTTATTTGGAAGGTGGATTTGTGTTTATGGGGCTGAAAATGTCCCTTTTAGGAATGACAAAGGAGGAGCTAAGGATTCAGGATGTTCCTGTGACCTAGGCCAGCCTCCTGACGAGCAGGGGAGAGATTTGATAGCTTGAGCAGGCTACTATCCATCAGCGATTTCTGTATTTATTTCAAAAGACTAATAGCACTGGGGTCCCTGGAAGAAAGTGTGGGAAGCTAGGATGTATTCCGGCCAGTTTTCCAGGCGGCCCCTCAGAGGAAGGCTCTTCTGAGGGACACTAGCTATGACCCCTCATCCAAGTGTTTCCATCTCACATCTCTGACTCCTTGGCTTCCCAGGGGCCCGTGCTATGACAGCCTTCCTGCATGTCCCACCTCCATCTTTCCCTGTCATATCATTTCCAACCCTACCTCCCAGCCTAATCTCCAGTCCTGGCCTGCCATAAACCAGCTAGCTATCCGTCACATTTTCCAAGCATCTGGGGCCAACCCTGATGTAGGATGGTTAGAGGAGAGATGGGCACTGAAATGTCCAGAGACTTAATGAACCATAAAGCTGCCAGCCCAGGATGGGAAAGCCCTGCGCAGTGTCTCAGCCCAGAAGCACCTTCTTCCTCTTACTTAGCCCAAGGTCCTGAGTTCAAGTCTTTGCTCTTACTCTGACTCAGTGATGGCCTTGGGCAATTTTCCCTTCCCTCTGATTGCAACTTCCTCCTCTATAAAGGGGGTGGGGGTGGGGCTGGGGAGAAGATGACAGAGCAGAATCCTGCCCCCATGACCTCCACCAATAAACAGATACACACTGGGAACCTACCCAGTCCTGTCTGTCACAGCTAAACTTGCTAGGCCGGGGTGTGACTGATGGCCCATGGGGTATTCAATCATGAGTCACAATGCTTTTTCACAGGTTTTCACTTGTGTGGCCCTGTCTGGGACAGGGGAGGCAGTGAGCGGCTAAGGGTTCCATCTGAGGTCAAAGAGAAGCAGAAGGAAAAACCAGGACAAATTATGAGGACCTGTGAAGAGAAAGGAACCCCTCAGCCCAGGGTCTTGTCGAAGCCTCTTCCCAGCTTCAAAAATCCCAACACAACTGACATTTGCCTTTCTTCTTATGTGAACACCTGCAGTTTATGAATCTTACCAGAAATCCTCATTAAAGAGTAAAAGGATTTGTTCTTTGTGCACCTACGTAGTCTCTGGTTTTACCTCCAGAGACCCTATAATCTCCCTTATCAAAGAGAAATAGAAAGGCCAGTGTAATGGCTCAGTGAGTAAAAACTGGCAGGCTAACAACCGAGTTCCAGCCATCTCCAGGACCCACATAATGGAAGGAGAAAACCAACTGTTTTCTGACTTACACGCATGCGTGCGTGCGCGCGCGCACGCAAACACACACACACACAAAATGCATTTAAAACATCAGGAGAGAGAAGGGGGACTAAACCGTTCTTAGTAACCCTTTGAGACCCACCAACTGTAACTAATGCTGAGACACTTAACTGTGAGTCCCCTAGGAAGCCTACACCCACACCTGGATCTGTCCTGCTGTGTTCTTGAGTCTTTTCTTGACCACCCCCCACCACCATGGTTTACAGTGACTCTCCTTTGAGCACCCCGCAGCTATGCTTTGGGGTGTATTTTTATTCTTCTCTTGAGTACATTTCTTTCTATTTTTAGTAGATGTCCAACTCTGCTTCATACTGGCTATTTGTGAAATTCTTTTTTGTGTCAAAGACACAAATCCCAGGTTTGCCTGAATCCAGCTTTTTTAAAAATTAAGGGAACTTTTCTGATTGCCTTGGGTAACAATTTGAAGCTATACCTGGGTCCCTGTCACCACTGATATCTTTGAGGGATTCGTGTGGGCTCTCTCAAATACTATTCACCAGTTCCCCTGACCACCGCTTAGCTGATCTGTTTTAGTTGAAGCTTAAATATTACCTTGTTTGAGTTTTTTTTTTGCCTCTGTTTATTGGTGATAAACCCATGTAGTGTTTATTTTATTTTTATACTGTTTTAAGATTTTTATTTGTGTGAATGTGTGTGTGCCAGGCTGATGTCTCAGTGAGAGATTTTATCTCTGAAAATAAAATAGAGGATGGTGAGTTCAATCCCCAGAACCCACATGGTGGAAGGAAGGCTCCTGAAAATTGTCCTCCAACTCTGCATGTGCTATGATGTGCTTAACACACACATGCACATGTACACACACACACACACACACACATTCTTCAATATGCACATGGAAGTCAGAGACAATTTTCAGGAGTTAGTTCTCTTCGAACAACCATATCCCTGGGATCAAACTCAGATTATCAGGCTTAGCAGCAAGCACCTTTTACACACTGAGCCAATTCACTGGCCCACATGTAGTCTTTAATGAGTTCCCACTAACACCAAAGATAGAAATCCCCTAGAGACACTCACAGGTGGAACATGCTGTCTGAGAGAGCAGCATCATGGAGATTTATCCATTCATGTCCTAGGCTATTCTCTTGCTTCCAAGGGAGCAGTCCAAGATACCATGAGTGAGGGAGTTACTCTCACACCCTGGATCCGAACACATAAAAGAGAATGCCCACTTCTGGGAGGTTAGCAGATAAGAGCAGTGACTGTTCTCTCGGAGGACCTGGGTTTGGTTCTCTGCACCCACGTGATGGCATACAACCATCATAGCGTCAGTCCCAAGGGACCTGACTCCTTTTGGCTTCAATCAGTACAGTTATGTTTGTCGTTCTCAGACATACAATAAAAGGATGCCTACTGCTATAATCTTGTGATTCTGAAATCTGTTCAAGGGGTGCACGTGTAGAGTTGTGTGTATGTTTCTGTGTGCACAGGTGTGTGGGGGAGTGCCTGTGTGCGTGTGTGTATATCCATGTGTATGTCTGTATTATGCATATCACAACACATGTAGGGGTTGAAGGACAATTTTCAGGAGCCTTCCACCATGTGAGTTCTGGTGATTGAACTCACCAGCTCCCACTTTATTTTGAGCCTGGCCTCACCTTCCCAACACTGGGGTGACAAGCACTTGTCACCATGCCCAGATTTTTACTCAGGTGCTGGGTGTCAAATGCCTATCCTCAAACCAGTATGGCAAGTATTTTACCACCTGAACTATTCCCCAGCCCTCTTGACCTGTAGTCTAAGAACATTCCCTAGTCTTTTCTTCCTTCCAAAGGCTGTGGCTATGTTAGCTGTTTGTAAAGCTGATGGCCATAGACAATGAGAACTCTGCCTCCTCAAGGCAGCTTTACCTGTTTGTTTTATGGCCTCAATTAAGAAGTCTATAGGCCTTTGCAGTCCAGCCAGACTTTAATCCTTGGGCGATTCTAATCTCTTATCTTTATTTCTAGATTTTCACTAACTGGTGTTTTGAGGACGAGGTTTCTATAACTCTAAAGGCCAAATAGATAAATTCCAACCCTATCCATTTTTATAAAACCCTCCTGTGTATCTATCTGTCTTTGAACTACTATAAATAGTATTGTACATAGCACAATAATGCATGCTCAGAAGACTCAGGGCCCCCTGGAGGGAAAACCAGACCTCAGAGCTGCAGGGATGCCCAGTGTCAGGAAAATGGCTTTAAAGGACCGCACGGTGATGTGTGATCCAGATAGGGAACTTGGCACAGGGGGCCCAACCTACTTTATGTTTCCCTTATCTCTCTCCTTTAAAAAACAAAACTTTGTTTCTTTTAAACCCACAAGAAAACATGGGAGGCTTGGCTAATTTACACTGTAAATTAGCGTGAAGAGACTTTGGTCAAAGCAATGTTGAGGGCAAGAATTTTCACTTCTAGGACAGCTTCTCCTCTGCTACTTGCTACTTACCTTCCTGTTTTGACTTTTGGTTTTACTGTGCCTCGACTTGGATCTTGAGCTTTATCAGTGAGCAGATTAGACTCTGGTCATGTCTTTAAGATGTAAATTTTCACAGGGGCTTCAGAGGGGATCCAGTTAGAAAGGTGTTGGTTGTACAAGCATGGGGACCTGAGTTTGGGTCCCTAATCCTCACATAAAAAGACAGGTGCAGTTGCATGGGGGCCAGTCTTTCTAGATAAATCCATCAGTGAGTACAGGTTGAGGGAACCTCAAATGGGCCACAGTGTGAGATTTGGATTTTTCTTTTGGGGGACTAACAAGCACGGAGTACAAGGTAGTTAAGACCCTTTCCTCCTGGAGCTCCTAGCTGAAGAGAAATCAAATACAAGTAACTATGCAGAAAACCAACATGCCTTATGTTCAGGGATGGGGGCTGGACCACAGATGAGAATAGACTTTGGAGCTTCATTGCCCTGGGTTACCATGGCAGCCCCACTGGTACCCAAACTTACCTCCCTCAGACCTGACTCGCATGTGGGTACTGTTTGAAACCAACTCCATGATTCTGGGAAAGATCTGATAGACTTCTGGGAACTTTCTAGTAAGAGCTCCAGAAACTTCAATTGTGACACAAAATAACACTTAACATCCTGTGGCTTAACAGATAAAGTTAGCTCTAACATCCTGTGACTGTTGGGTAAAAAAAACTTTTGCAATATGTTAACAACTAGTCATAGTTCCACCAACCAAAGGTTTAAAGCTCTCTCAGAACCTCAGACCCACAGCAGCGTTCTCTCCATCCGGCTGAAACCCACCACTCTTACGTCTCCACCGGTGAATTTGGAAACTGTCTGGATTTACGACTTTCTTGGTTCTGTTACTTGTGAAAAGTTCATGAAGGGGCTTCCAAGATGGAACACGGAATTTGGGGCGACCTAAATCTGAGTTTCTTGGCCACAGTCACTCATAGCTGGCTTTGGAATAAGCTCCCCCTTATCTACTTTCAGACGAGAGTCATGTTTTTGCTTGGACAATCACGATGTTCCAACTATGACCCATTTTTTGTGGGAAGAGTCACTTGGATGGAAACAAGGTGGGTCTGAGCCACCAGTTATCTCCTCAGCTGGATTGTGAAGGGCTTTCCAGGCTCTCTGAGATTCTCTTTGTTTGGTAGTTGCCTTTGTAGTTTTGGTTTGCGTTTGAAGTATTTGGCTTACGTGTCTATTTTGTTTGCTTGCTGTGAAAGCTTTTAGTTTCCACAGTCAGCTTGTTTTTCATTTGTTTTCAGGCTTCTGATTCTGGACTCTGACTTTAGCTAAGCTTGCTGGCTCCCTTTTTTGATGCTCTTTTTGGTGGAGTGTGTGTGTGTGTGGGGGGGGTTGTTCTGGTTTTTGTTTTTTGTTTTTGGCTTTTTGAGGTTGGCATTAAAGGCGTGCACCACCACACTAGGCTCTGGTAGCTGTCTCCAGGAAACAGAGGCAAGGCAGCTCTGTGAGTTTGAGGCCAGCCTGGTCTACACAATGAGTTCTGCAACAGCCTGGGCTGCACAAAACAAAACAAACAAACAAACGAAGGAAGGAAGAAAGAGATAGAGAAAGAAAAAAGAAAGAAAGAAAGAAAGAAAGAAAGAAAGAAGAAAAAGTGTCTTGATTTATCACTTCCTTTGTTCTGTTACTATAAAAAAAACTTCATAAAACTGCTTCTACAATGGAACATGGAATTTGGGGCAACCTAAATCTGAGTTTCTGGGCCATGGTCACTCATATCCGGCTGCAGAATAAACTGCTTATTCATACCCCCCTTGGAATGAGAGCTTCGTTTTAACATTGGCAAGCTATAATTTGTAGCTGGTGTGCATGCGCATGTGTGCATATATTTGTGTGTGGATGGTGTATGCACATATGTGTGTATGTGTGTTTATGTATATATAGTATACGTGTGTCGGGTATGTATGTGTGAGTATATGCATATGTGTGTATATGTGTTTGTATGTGTATGTGCATGTGTGTGGTATGTGTGTGTGTGTGTGTATGTGTATGTGTATGCGCACGCACATAGGCACATAGCCAGAGGTCAATATCAGGTGTTGTCTTCAATCCCGCTCCTTATCCTTTTCAGATAGGAATTCCTCACTGAACCTGAAGCTCACCAATTTGGGTCCATCCCCCAGCACTGAGGCTATAGAGCTCACTGTCACATCTGGCTTATATATGGGTGGTAGGGATCCGAACTTAAGTCCTCACACTAGAGCAGCAGGCACCTCACAGACAGAGCATAGCCCAAGCTCCTAAATTAGCTGTTTTGGCTAATAATGACATTGTGGCCAGAATAGTCCAGGAACCCAGAGAAGTGTCACCTAAAGTAGCCAGTGGTTAGGAGACTAGGGAAGTGTCCTGAACTTGAGACCTAAACTGAATCTTTAAAGCGAATCTGATGGCTCAGGTTTACCCACCTATGTAGGCATCCTAGTACACGCCTGTAACTCCAGCCCTCACTGAAGGCTGGAGGACCACTGCCAGACCTTCTCTAGGAAAAAGGAAAAAAGAACGAAGAACTGATATTTCCTGTGGTGTATTGTTTAGGCCAACACCCCCCCCTCCCCAGAGAGGCTCACTCAACCCCAGAAGGCAACAAGGATCCCAGGTTACTTCTTTGGCTTATAAAAAAAAGGAAACTGAGGCTCAGAGAGGCCCGTGACTTGTCTCAATTGTCCAATAAGGAAAGAGCAGAGGTGGGATCTGCACCCTGGTCTCTTTCCCTCTTCCCAGGCCTCTGCAAGGCTATCCACCCCCCACACCCCCACACCCCCGCTAGAACATCACACTTCCTTCCCACTGGGATCTCACTTCCACCTGGGCTTGTTTTTTTCATCCCCCAGAGTTAATTAACAGAGGACTCAGGGAAGGGTTGCAGAGATTCTAACGTTTTGTATTGCTGGATGTCCACAGGTCCAGCAAGGTTTAATCAGTAGCCTGACTTCACCGCTCCCCAACCTGGAACTCTGCCACGTCCCAGCAGAACCTAGAGTGTTGCTCTTTTGCCAGCTCTGTGCAGACAGCAGCCCTTCCCACCCGCCCTATTTTCCTGACTGTGGAAGAGAAACCTGGAAGGTAGAGAGAAGGGGGCCAAAGAGAGTATCACACTCTTACCAGGCTTCTCTTGAGAAACAAGGCAGAACCCTCTGTCCCCAGACATTTTGAAATAACAGCAACAGGATGTGTGGAAAAATCCAGCAATGGGGGTGACATATGCTCTGTTCTTGTCCTACAAAAAGCTTAGGAGAAAAACCTCACCAGTTGTCCCTGTCCTCACCTCTCTTAGTTTTACCTCAGAAGCCAGGCTCAAAGGCCAGCAGGAGGTAGGGGTTGGAGTGTCTTTGGATTTTTCCAGCTGTATTCATTGACATTCAGATTTTGCTGTGGAAAGATCCCTAAAAGAGGCGGGGTAGTGGGAGAGGCTGAGCCACACAGGCAACCTGGGTAGGAAGAAGGACATTTAAGAAAACAGACTATTGGCCAGGCATGGTGGCGCATGTCTTTAATCTCAGCACTCACAGAGAGGC
Organism: Grammomys surdaster; assembly: GCF_004785775.1. Taxonomy (NCBI): domain Eukaryota; kingdom Metazoa; phylum Chordata; class Mammalia; order Rodentia; family Muridae; genus Grammomys; species Grammomys surdaster. Next base: position 1,689,547 of record NW_021604658.1, on the reverse strand, counting down.
AAAGGCAGGTGAATCTGAGTTAGAGACCAGCCTGGTGTCCAGAGTGAGCTCCAGGAAAGCCAGAACTACACAGAGAAACCCTGTCTTAGGAACAACAACAACACCACTATGGGCTGGAACTGCAGCTCCATTGGCAGAGTGCTTGGCTAGCATACACAGGCTCTGGGATTGGTCCCTAGGACCACATATACCCTGTGCTGGGAGACGGAGGCAAGAAGATTGGAAGTTCAGGGCTATCTTCAGTTACATAATGAATTCAAGGTTAACCTGGGCTACATGAGGCCCTATCTCAAGATAAATAAGAAGAGTCAGGTGGCAGCGCCACCGGCCTTTAATCCCAACATCTCTGAGAGTTTGAGGCCAGTTTGGTGTATCCATTTCCAGGATAGCCAGAGCTATATAATGAGACCCTGTCATACAAAAAGAAAGAAAGAAACAAACAAAGAAGGTTCCTGCAGGGGCATCTGTGCGTTTATATGAAATATTCTCAAATTATTCAAATAACTGTTCATTGTAGAATATTTGGAAGGGAGGAGTCACCAGAAGCCTTATTTCCCAGTTACTACCATTTTATAATCTGATATATATGGGAATCTTTTAATTTAGAATGACTTATGTTTATTCTTCAATGTTCCCTTTCAGTCTTTTATCTATAGGTAGACACTGTTGACAGAGACATCCTGTTCCACTTTTCAGCCTTCACAATTGCAGTGTAAACGGAGTTGGCACTGCAGGAGGGCGTTCATGGTGTACCCAGGTGTGCCCTCAGCTCACTTTCCGCTGTAAAGCCCTTGGGAAGGTGGAAGGGTGAGCCACAGTGTGTACACAGTTCCAGACTCCCAGCTTCTCACTAAACAGAGGACCTATGTTCATGAAAGCAGTTGGAGGCGAGACAGTTAAGGGAACTGTTTAGAAGATTCCCTCGGAGGCCAGCTGGAGAGTCTGAACCAAAAGTCCAACCCATTTCCTCTCCCAGTGCCTGGGAGGTAGGAAGTGTCTGTGTGTGATGTGGAGTGTCCTGAGGCTTTTATGGTTGTAATTTTGGGGTAACTGGGGGATGTCCTTGCTGGTACCTCCTCTGGGTGCATCTGCACATGGGTGCCTTCAGCTGCCCTTGACCTTCTAACAGCCCAAGGCCTTTCATAGTTCAGAAGGTATCTCACCTAACTGTTGGTTCCCCCTTGGCTTGTCTGTCTCCTTCCTTCTCCTCCCCTCTGTCCCTCCTCTTCCTTCCTTGGTATTGTTTAAACCCAGGGTCTGGTTCATCGAGGCAAGCACTCTACACTGAGCCACATACCTGCCATATACATATATATTCTACCTCTCAAGTGTTGGGATTAAAGACCTGTGCCACCACCACCTGACTCCAGCCCCAGGGGATCTGATGCCCTCTTCTGGCCTCTTTGGGTATCCAAACTCACTTACACACACACACACACACACACAAATCTTTTTTTAAAAGATATATATATATATATATACACATACACACACACTGTAGTATACTGTAGCTGTCTTTAGGTTGTGAGTCATGGTGTGGTTACTAGGAATTGAACTCAAGACCTCTGGAAGAGCAGTCAGTGTTCTTAACCGCTGAGCCATCTCTCCAGCCCACATCCACCCTTTTTTCTAAGCTCTCATTAGGTTGCCAGGCTGGTCTCTAACTAGGGACACTCCTGCTTCAAGCTCTCAGTAGCAGCGTTTACAGGTGTAGTACTGTGCAGGGCCCTAGTTTCTTTTCTAGGTAGGTGGAAGAACATCGCTTAGTCACAATGAAATAGCACTTGGAACGTTGGAAAGGAGTTCTTTAGGCTCACCCCATCCCAGGTACCCAGAACTTTGCCTTCTTCAAGAGCTGTTTCAGGGGCTGGAGTTCAGTTTCCAGCATCCATATTAGGTAGCTCACAGTTGCCTGTGACTCCAGCCCCAGGGGATCTGATGCCCTCTTCTGGCCTCTTTGGGTATCGAAACTCACACACACACACACACACACACACACACACACACACACACACACACCTTTTCTTAAAAAAGAGACATTTTAAATACTACTACTGTGTACTACATTATTCTGAACTCTTGTCTGTCTCTAATACTGGTGGGGAAACTAAGGCAAGCATCTGAGAATAAGGCAGCAAGCCTCCTGAGGACCACCCATTGCTGAGTTACTTCCTTCTCCAGGTGTGGTCCTGGCTGCCTGAGGCACTGGGAAGGGATGGAGGCATTCATCAACAGCTGCAGAAGGAGGTGAGGGTCGGGCAGGCAGCTGAGGAGTTCACCTGCATGTTGGCCCTGCATGAGGACGTGCAAGCTGGTTAGATGGACGGACCTTGCCTCCTTCCTTATTATGGTCACTGAGGAAGAGAAAGTTCTTTCATAACAGGTGACTGGGAAGTTCCCAGAAGTGTAGTTAAAGTTTAATGACACCTCCATGGGATGGGTGGGAAGGGGCTGGTTTCATTGGTAGGTCTTGTGTACAGGAAGAAGACTGCACAGAGATGAAATCCGCACATGTTTGACGCTTTGCTGTTCCCCTTCTTGAAATGTTTGGAGACAACAGTCTCCAGGTATCCACTAGGTATCATTGAGCAGGGCTAGGGACAAGGACAGATAGAGCCTCCTGCCTCCTGGCCGCATCTTGACTTCCCCACGATTATCAAAAGGCATCTGGGCAAATGGGAACAGCAGCCCCCTACACGGGCACACCTGCTTTGTCCCTGGAAATTCTTGCTCACCACCCACCACACCTAATGGCTCCAGGTCCCGCCAAGCCTAGCTCTCAAAGTCTGTCTCTGTGCATGTGATCTCCACTACACTGTCACCTGCTGCAGAGCCCCAGAGTGGTCACCGACCCCTGTTGAGTGCTGTCGTCAGCGCTTGCTCCAGGATGGGCCCTGGAATGTGGAGGATGGCGCCAGCCAGCCTGACTTTGGCTTGCAGTATCTGGATCTGATATAGCAGGATGCCTAGGGCTGCTGGGGGTAAGAGGGTTAGAGGAGGTCCTGGAGGGAGCCAGGAAGGAGCAGGGACCATCCTAGGAGGTGGGGCAGGAACACACCAGGAACCAGGTGGGAGCGACAACAGACTCTAACCCTCCCTGCTGGGTTGAGCACAAACACTGCCTTTTGACTTTTTTTGTGTCTTTTGACCCTCTTCCCTTCAGGGAGTTTTACTCTCTGGTGCTTCATTAAAGTCATGATAGGCAGTCCTGTTATCTCTACCCCCGACCCTCCAGGGCAAAAGCCTGCCCCAAGACCTTTTCTTGGAATTCTGAACCTCATTCCTCACCCAGAGGGAGTTACTTAAGGTGTACAGAGGTTGTTTGTGAAAGATGTACAGAAGAAGCCTGACCTGGTGGCTCATTCCTGTCATGCCAGCACTTTGGAGACTGAGGCAGGAGGTTTGTTCTATGGGTTTGAGGAAAGCCTAGACTATGTAGTGAATTCCAGAATAGTCAAAACTACAGAGCAAGACCTCGTCTTAACCCTTCCAAAAAAAAAGAGAGAAGGAAAAAAGGGAAGGAGGGAAAGAGGAATGGAAGGAAGGAGTGGTGGAGGGAGGGAGTTTCAGGTCTTTTTACTCCTGCCTGGCAGACTGCTGTGTCTGCTCAGCTTGGAGTGGCAGTGTCTGTCTGGAAACTAGCTACTTTTTTTCCTTTACTTCAATTCATAAGGTAGGTGGGAGAGACAAGAACCATGTCCATAATGAGCAGAACAGCTCTGGGACAGAACCCAGCGCTCAGGAGCTGCCTGGGTTCCGAGCAAGTTGTAAACTGTGGCTGGCCTACCGCAGACAAGCTTCCTTGTCCACCGATTCCAGTTCAAACCAATGGCTTATTAGACTTGTAAGGATGCGTTCTGAACTCAACGTGGGAAGCTGAGCAGAGGGGCAAGAGGCGTTTCAGCACCACAGGGTGGACAGCACTCCTGCGGCGACTTGAGAAGCTTCTGACGCAATAGCAACCCGCCTCCCGCGCCTCCCTCCGCCCCTTTCAGCCGGATCTTCACTCAGGTTTATCCCAGCGGAGAGATTGTCTCCTGCCAGCAGTTATCATGCAGGCTTCAGCACTAGAGGTTGACTGGGTCCTGGAGCTGTGTGTGCTCAGAGCATCATGAACAAAGAATGCAAGAAGTGGGGAGAGGGGCAGAGTTCCCTGGAGAGCAGATGCCTGGCTCCGAGTGGGGTTAGGGGACAGGAGGGAAAGAGAGGGGTAGCTGCGGGCAGAGCTCTAGTTAAAACCCCCGCAGCAGTTTACTGATTCTCTTGGAATTACAGTGTAGACTTTATGGACCCTCGAGCTCTTACAAGTCCAGGCCTGCAAGCTCAACTCTAACCTTCGGCTCCAGGTTAAAAAGTCACAGGAAACATCTGCGAGGGAAATAAGGAACTCGGTTTGAGCGGTTCAAGGCAGAGCAGACCAGCTAGCTGGCCCAGTCCCCTGGGAGCCCTGTAAAAGGTCTTCTGTAGGGTTAAGATGACAGTTTTCTTTCTACACAGTCTCCTCTGAGAATCACAACAGCTGGGAGATGTGGGCCCAAAGTTCCCGTGGGGTCACAGAGTGGGTGACCAACAGCTCCAAGCCAGACAGCCAGAGCAGCTAGGATCAGGTCTGGAATCCAGTATTCTGAGTCTCCTACTTGTTCTCCAGTACTGTGTGCCTCCCCAAGATGGTTCTTACCTCCTAAGCAGGGTGTCAGACAACCAAGAAGTCTGCAAAGACACCACGGTCCCTGAGACCCTGAGACTCAGTAGTCGAAAACAGGGTGTACTTGGGGTTAGTGGCAGGCAATTTATGTCTTTAGAATCTTCTGAATCTGACTCTTGGGAATGGGCCCAGGGTTGGGAAGGGACTTGTCCAGAACCAGGCATTGGGCACAGGCTCCTGGGCTTCTTCCAAAACGTGAGAAAATTGTCAGGGACAAATCACACCAAGAACTCTCTCTTGGACATCAGCCTGGGCATGAGGCAAGGTGAGAGGCTCTGTTATCTCTGGAGAGTGGGACAGGACAGGACAACCGTCCTGAGGCTAATAGGATATACCGTAGAAGGGCCCAGTCCTGTGGGAACTACATTTTTTTTTTTTTTTTTTTGGTTTTTCAAGACAGCCTGGGCTGTCCTGGAACTCACTCTGTAGACCAGGCTGGCCTCGAACTCAGAACTCCGCCGGCCTCTGCCTCCCAGGTGGAAGTACATTTTTTACCAACAATGGCAGATAGATATTTCCTTCTTGGGAGAACCTAGTCCTAATTCCCACTTGCTGCTCAGAGTATGTGTTCTCTTGCCAGGAAGAGGGATACATCCCAGAACCCAGAGCCAAGGCTTGTACTGTCTTCCACTCAGCGAGGTGAAGGGAATGGAGGGCAAGAGGTAGCCGAAGAAGCCTTAGGTTGTTAAGTTCTTGTTAAAATGATCACCAAAGGTGTCACTTTAGGAACAGTGGGGCTTAAAGAGCAGCAGCTGCCCTCTTCCGCTGACAGTGAGCCCTTCAGGGCAGTCCTCAGATGATGCTTTCCTTGGCTCAGTCACATTTCATTTTTGTTTACTTTTTTTGTTTTAGTGTTTGTTTGTTTGTTTCAAGACAGGTTTTCTTTGTGTTTTGTTGTAGAAAGTTTTAATCTCAATCGGGTGTTTCTACCCCACCTTTGATCATTCAGTTCCTGGATAAAAGACACACAACTTTTATTATTTACAATAAGCCTTAAATGACACAAAAGCTGGGCAGATATCTACTGTCTGTGCTATTAGAATCTTCTTCCCTATCCATAACCCTGAGTTATTACTTACTATGTTTCATCTGGGCTGCTCTTGACTCCACTTGGCCTGCCTGCAGAGCCAGGTTTTTATGAATTCATCTAACCCCTGGCTGCTTTTCTTTCTCCTCACCTTCTTCTCCTCCTTCTCCTCCTGGTCTCTCCTCTTCCAACCATCTCATTCCAAACCCAACCTCTAATTTCTCCAGTAATTGGCTGGAGCCAATTTTATTTAACTGAATAGTTTTAAATCAAGAAACAAGGTTTGCACAACAAAAGCTTGTAAACTGGAGAAGTCACTTTAGGCCTAGACCTTTGGGTATAGAATTTAGCATTACAATACATAGAGACCAAATCTTTGGAACTTGCTCCTTAGATCAGGCTAGCTTCAAATGCACAGAGATCTGCCTGCCTCTGCCTTCTGAGTGCTGGGATCAAAGGCTTGTGCCACCACTGCCCAGCTTTGAGCTAAACAAGTAACCCAGGCTGGCCTCAAACTTACCATGTGCCTAAGAGTAGCCTTGAACTTCTGATCCTTCTGCCTCTACCTCCCATGCACCTACAGGAGGAGTGAGTACATGACCATACTTACTCTTATGCAGTACTAGGGATCAAATTCAGGGCTTCATAGATGCTGGGCGTGCAAGCAATCTGCTGACTGAGCTGCATCCCAGTTCCCCTGACCCTATTCCTAAGTCCTCGTGATACATGTGGTGGGATTTCTGTCCTTTGGTTGTGCATCCAAAGCCCTGAGGCCCAAGCCAGCCTCTTGGCTCTCTCCTGCCCCTCACATTTCCACCCTCCTTCAGCTTATGCAGTAGAACTTAATTTTTTGAGTCATGACTCTAGACACTTCTGAGAGGCAGTTGCTCACGTGGGACCCAAGGAGCAGAAGTGCAATGTCAGAAACAAAAGAAGACATAGTGTGGGCGTCTTCTTATCAGGAGCTGGATCCAGCCTGCTGAACATAACACCACCACGGGCTAATTACAGCTTCCAGTTATTGGCCAAGTGTTACATGTCTCTTCCGGACAAAATGCTGTGTCACAGGAGCCATTCCATTCAATGCTGTCAGTCACTGTGACATACATACTCTGGTGAGGCCCAGCATATATGCAGCCGGTGGGAGTTGCTTCACTTCAGGCCACAGTCAGAGAAGCAAAAGCTACAATTGGAACCTGTGCTTTCTGACTTCAGCTGCCTCTAGGACACTTTCCCAGCTTTGCAGACATTTTTCTTAGTGGAGCCTTGATTCCCAAAATTGCCTGGGCCCTCAGATCAAGACAAACCCCTGAGGAAGAATGCACAGAGTGGAAGGTCTTAGGAGAGTCAGGCCAGGTACAGAGGGTGAGTGAGAGTCTTAGAGTTGAGTTAGAGAGCTAAGAGGGGAGAGGACCTCCCCCAAACTTCCAAAGTCCTCTCCAGATTGGACACTTGTGAGAAGGTGGCTTCCTCGGGGTCCTCAGGTCTCTTGTCTGTATGTGTGGATTTTGTAGGAGAGAGCCAGTGGCTGAGTTGAAGTCCAAAGGAAGCCCATGCAGATACAGTCCTGGGGATATTGGTGAGGCGTCAGTACAGGAGGTACCATAAGTCCATGCAGCAACCAGTGTGGGTCACTGCAAAACAAAGCCCTTAATTGGGGGGTGCAAGGACCGTGGCTGTTTCACTCAGTGCTGGCCCCTGCCAGTCAATAAAAGCACAGTAAAATTTCCCCAACAGACGGCCCAGTTTTTCTTTATTCCAAGGCTTCAGTTTCCATAGCAATGGCATCCAGGCTGTGGATGAGTCTGGCTGGGATACCTGTTCCTATCTGCAAGGCTTCAGAGCATCTGTCCAGAGAAAGACACTGAAACTGTAAGACTTTTGGGTCTCAGTTTGAATTTAAAATTAAAAGAATCTCACTGTCCCAGGACACATCCTTGTGGGAGGGGCACATTCCTTAGTCAGAGGACACTTGCTGGATTAACATTCAGAGGAGGAAGAAAGAGGTTGATTAACATTCCTCAGACCAAGGGGGAGGGAACCCACCTGCGGGTGAGGAAGGCCCAAGGGAGGTCCTTGCCACATCATTCCCCAAAGACCAATCAGTTTAAAAGTCACACTGTTCTGCCAATCATATTGTGCCTAGTCACTGTTTCTCTGTTCTAACCCCTAGACCATATAAAAGCTATTCTTAGCTCCAACTTGGGGTTCTTTCTTCTTGCTTGCATGCGAGAGAACCCCAGTATACTGGAATCATTAAATTTCATGCTGGTTGCATCAAGATCGGTGTCTCGTGAGTCATTGGGTAGCCGTAATCTCCTGTGGCTTGAGTGAGGGTCTCCCCTATCCGGGGGCCTTCCAAAATGAGATGGAGAGGCTGGGGTGTGCAAGCTTGGTACACCTAAGGGACTGGGACTGTAGGTTTTCTTTTTCCTATTCATCTGGTTCTTGTTTATTTGACACTGGATCTTTCTAGGTCACCCAAGTCACCCTTAAATCTCATATCCCTTTGCTTCAACCTCCTAAGTGCTGGAGTTAAAGTAAGTACCACACTGGCTCCTCTAGTGTATTTTATATGTAGAGTTAAGGCAGAATAGGAGGGGAACATAAGAAGCTTGAGAATGAAGGTCTGACTTGCCTGTTCTCCTGATGGAGTCAGAAAACATCAGGTGCCGCTCACTAATAAGATGTGTCTCCTTTTTGTTGGTGGTGGGGTTTTTTTTGTTTTGTTTTGTTTTGTTTTTTTGTTTTGTTTTGTTTTGGTATTTCGAGACAGGGTTTCTCTGTGTAGCCCTGGCTGTCCTGGAACTCACTCTGTAGATCAGGCTGGCCTCGAACTCAGAAATCTGCCTGCTTCTGCCTCCCAAGTGCTGGGATTAAAGGCGTGTGCCACCACTGCCACCACCACCCGGCTGGATCTATCTAGTCCTAACTGGCCTACTACACACAGAAATTTGCTTGCCTCTGCCTGAGGTAGTGGGATTGAAGCCATGTGTTACCACATCTGTCTCAAAAAGCTCTTTGATCCTTAAGCCATCTCTGTAGCTCTGGAAATCAACCTTTTAGATGGTCCCTGTGTGGGGTCCCTGTGTGGGGTCCCTGTGTGGGGTCCCTGCTCAGCTCCTCCTCTAGAAGCCCCACTGAGATTCTCCACTGTCTTCATCATGAACACGCCTTCCTGCCCCTCCAGTCTTTGCTTTGAAGCAGTGGTTTTCAACATCTACGTCTTTGAAAGGGAATCTATTGTAAGTAGCCCAATACATCTGAGAGCAGGGCCAATGGCCTGGGTTCCCAACATCTCTGCATTCACAGCTCCATGAAACACATACCTATGAAACAATGCCTTGCAGAAACCAAGGGACTAGGAGTCCCCTTTTGCTAAGTAGCCTCTGTCTTTGCCACAGTGAGGTTTCTGGATACTTAGATCTGACCAACTACTCCCCTAGCTTACTAGTAGCCAGCACGGTGGCCCATAGCCCAAGTAGTTCCCTCGTTGAGTAGAGAGAGGTTGATTTTTCTTGCTGATCTGATCCACAACCTTCTTCCTATCAGTGCCCACTCTGCCCATATTCCTTACCTTGATATTAGCTTGGATAGTGATATAACAATGTCACTGAAATCAAGGTGCGTCTGGGCGTGGTGGCACAGCCTTTTGTGAACTGAAGGAAAAAACATATCTGTTCTAACGATCCTACTGACAAGAACTTCTGGAATTATCGAGAGTTACAAGGTTATAGATCCAATGCCAAGTTATCCAGGGTTGTCATTAGCCCCATTAACAGCCATTCATTGTCTAACCCTGACTGTGTTAATATTCTTGTGGTGATCATGTGAAACCTTTGATCTGCTGTAACAGACCACTATCTCCTCCCATCAACTCAAAAGCTAAGAACGTCATCAGATGCCATCTGAGATCTGTAGTAGATACTGCCCTGTCTGAGGTAACTGACACTGCCACCAGTGTGTGTGAGACGTACATTGGTTTATGACATGCTTTTGTTCTGTAGTGATAGAAACATCACAAATCCACCACCATGTTGGAATGTGTTATTTGGAGCAATCTGAGTCGGTGTACCTGGGTTATTAGGGTCATTCATCTTTGGCTCCAGAATAAACTTCCTTTGAGATGAGAACTGTATTTTGCATTGACGTGTGCACTAGTACTAGTACTACTCCCCTAGCTTACTAGTGGCCAGCACGGTGGCCCATAGCCCAAGTAGTTCCCAGTACTAGTAGTACTAGGAACTCCCAATACTAGTACTTGGGAGTTAGAAGCTAGAGTGTCAGGAGTACAAGGCCAGCCTTAGCTATATGTCAAGTCTGAGGCTGGCTGGCCTTTGGCCGCCGAATAAACATTCTTATTTTCTTTGGGTTGAGAACTGCATTTTGTATTAAACGCTTAATCTTAGCACTTGGGAGATAGAGACTGGAGTACCAGGAGTTCTAGGCTAGCTTGAGCTACAATGAGACCTTGTCTCAAACAAAAACTTAACAACAACAACAATGACAACAACAAAACCTTTAAAAACCCCAACAACAAAAAGGTTGGAGACAACACGGTGATTAAGAGCAGTTGTTGCAGTTGGATGGTTATCTTAGTTAGGGTTTACTGCTGTGAACAGACACCATAACCAAGGCAAGTCTTATAAAAGACAACATTTGATTGGGGCTGGCTTACAGGTTCAGAGGTTCAGGCTATTATCATCAAGATAGGAACACAGCAGCACCCAGGCAGGCAAGATGCAGGCAGAGCTGATAGTTCTACATCTTCATCTGAAGGCTGCTAGAAGAATACTGACTTCCAGGCAGTTAAGATGAGGGTCTTAAAGCCCATACCCACAGTGACACATCAACTCCAACAGGGCCACACCTTCTAATAGTGCCATTCCCTGGGCCAAGCATATACAAACCATCACAGTGGTGGTGGCTCACGCCTTTAATCCCAGTACTCAGGAGGCAGAGGCAGGCAGATTTCTGTGAGTTTGAGGCCAGCCTGGTCTGCAGAGTTCTTGGACAGCCAGGGCTACATAGAGAAACCCTGTCTTGGGGGATGGGGTTAAGCACATGCTGCTTTTGCAGAGGACCTAGGTTTAATTCCCAGGACTTGCCTGCTGGCTTATAACTGTCAATAATTCTAGTTCTAGGGGATTGTCTCTTTTCTGATCGGACATCCTGTGACTCTATCAAGATAACACAGCAAACCGGTCTTCTCAAAAGTGAATTACTGTTGGTTGCTACATGATTGAAAGTGTTATGTTAAATGAAGGAAGACCACACTCCACAAAGGACCATATATCACCAGATTCCACTTACATAAAATGTTTAAGCATGTAGAGGCAAACACAGAGGCAGAAAGTAACTTAGGGGCCGTCTTGGCTGAGAGAATGGGAGGATTTTGAAGCCGTAAGTGGAATGTCAGGGTTCCTTTGTTCTAATTCTGATGTGGTGCTGGGATTTGAAGATGATTTGTCCCATGAACAAATACAGGAGTCAATGACCAAAATCATGTGTTAATGTTATTAAGGGGGTAGAGGGCCAAGGTGGTGGTGTATGCCTTTAATCTCAGCTCTTGGGAACAGAGGCCAGAGGACATCTGTATTGAGGACAGTGTGGTCTACACAGTACATTCCAGGCCAGTCAGGTCTACGCAGAGAGAATCCTGTCTCAATAGACAACAATTGCAGCAACAGAAAAGCTAACAGGCATGGTAGTGTGAACTGAAATTCCTAGGATAATTGAAACCACACCTGTGATAAACATTTTATGGCCCTGGCTGAGTGATTAAAAGGCCAGTAACTGTAGATAGCAGGAATGTTACAGATTGGGAAGTGAATCATTGTGGGCTCTCTACAGCGCCCTATCTCTACAGCCAGTTAATGCCCACCAGCTCTAGGTGTGACCCAACATCCTTGTGACTGGCAGGCACATCCAGGTCTGGAATTTACAAGTGTACATCTAGCTTCCTCCGGCCTAAAGGCTATAAATGTCACCAGATACCACCTGAGATCTATAGCAGAAATGTCCTTGCTTTGCTGTCACCACCTACGGGAGCTTGGCATCAAAGGTCAAAGAACAACTTTGTCAAGGTGGTTCTGTACTTCCACCTTTACATGGCGGGCTGGCTAATCTTGGTTGTCCATTAAGATTACCTGGGAAGAGGAACCTTATTTGAATAATTGCCTCCATTGAGTGGGGCTGTGGGCAGTCTATAGTGCATTTTCTTAATGGTTGATTGAGGCTAGAAGGGCCATCCCATGGGGGTGGTGTCATGCGAAGACAAATCAGCCTAGACTGTATAAGAAAGGTAGCTGAGCTGGCTTGTGGTGGCGCACGCCTTTAATCCCAGCACTCCTGGGCCAGAGGCAGGCAGATCTTTGAGTTTGAGGTCAGCCTGGTCTACAGAGTTGCAGGACAGCCAGTGGTCCCAGCACTAAGGAGGTAGAGGTAGGAGGATCAAGAGTTCAGGGTTATCCTCAGGTACCTGATGATTTTGAAGCCAGCTTGCGCTACATGAGACTTGGCCTCAAAAACAAAAATAAAAAGACAAATACCAACCAACTAGGCAATATTTGCTGTGTGAATTATATCTCAACAAAGCTGTTAAGGACAGCCATTTATCCTAACCCAGAGAGGGTCTGTGGTACCTCATGGGTGACAGCAGTGACATATGTCATCTTACCTCATGGCCCTGGAGTAGTCTTTTCTGGGGTTGTTTATGTCCGATAGGAGGACAAAATGATCTGACCGAGGTCTGACTGTGAGAATCAGGTCCATTCTGGATGTGTCTGCTTCTGTTCCTTTTCTGATGACACTGGGAAGCTCAGCCAAACCCTTGGGGACCACTGGAATGTGAGTAAACACTCTGGGAAGGTCCACAGAAGATGGTATCCCAGTCTCCTGCTGCTGTGAGCCTGCTTCCTTTAGTTCCCCCTGCTTGGGGGGGGGGGGAAGGGGAGGAGGAGGGGTCAGAAAGAGGACCCATTCTCCTATTTCAAGGCTTTTATGCATCTGTTGCTACTGCACAGCATTTAACGGTGGGCTTCCTGTCCTTTCTGCGGTCTTACGACATCCATCTCTTGTCCTCAGAGCTTCCCTCAGCCAACTGCACCAGTGAGCGGTTCTCACCCTTCCCAATGCTGAGACCCTTTAACACAGTTCCTCATGTCGTGGTGACCCTCAACCACAAAATTATTTTAGTTGCTACTTCATAACTGTAATTTTGCTACTGTTTTAAATAGGATGTGAATCTGTGTTTTCTGATGGTCTTAGGTCACACTAAGGGGCCTCGACCCTCAGACTGAGAACCGCTGATCTAATCTGTCTAAGGAAGCTAAAAAGTTGGGTGTGAGAGGACAGGGGAGGAGCTGCAACCATTTCCAGCCCTGGCAAGGCGGAACATTTGTCTGGCTCCTCTCTCCATTGTAAGACTCAAGGTTGACCAAGCCTTCTCTCAGTAGATGAGAGTGACATCAGGCACCTGATGTCACTTCCATGGTCAGAAAACGCTAGCCTAGTCCTAGAGACAATGTTGGTTGGAGGCAGAGGAATGGCCTTGAAGGAGCACTGGAGTGAAGTAGATTAGATTTGGAGTCCCATCCCCGTCCCTCCCTACGTAGCTATCTAGGTAGGTACTTGTCCTGTCTGGGACTCAGCTTTCCAGCCTATAACTCTGAGAGAGACAGCTGAGTTTGTCACTGGGGTGCTGCACGTAGGGGACTGTGTCCTTCATGAAATCCGGATCCTGATACTCAAGTATGAAGGTCCAAAAGGTCCAGGTTCACTGTACTAGTCCCTCAATCCCTCATCTCCTGTCTCTGAAGCCACTGTCCTTATGTGACTGCTCCCTGGCTCTCTCTCTCCACTTCCTGAGCTGGAATCACTGTCTCTAGTTAACTCCTTGTAAACTCCACTCAGTCAGCCTTCCCCAGTTGCCCACACACTGTCCTCTGGGTTTCTGTATCAGCTAGCCATGATGCTGTCAAATAGGAGAGTTGATAATTTATAGCTAGTTATCTATCAAAGTTGACGTTTATTGAGCCCTTACTCTCAGCCTGCCCCTGGACCAAGCCTTCAGATAACCTCATCTCTTCAAATGTGGGGGATTAGGACTCAAGCCTCAGCTCAGATTTCAAAGAATATATTTGCTGTGACTGGGATGACAAGCAGGAGGAAGCTGTGCTTCTCTGGAGTCGAATGAAGGTAGGAAGTGCCACGCCCACTTGCACTGCTTTCTTATAGAATCGTAGGGAATCAGAGGTTCTGCTGTTTGAGCTTACTCCAGAGAGAATGCAGTACCCGCGAGTGTCCACGCATCCAAGCTGTTTTGATCCAGACAAGCAGTCTCAAATCCCTGGCATGTGAGTTGCTCCCCAGGAAGGTTTTTCAACTACAACAGTAGTTTATCCAGTTCTCACCCAAGGAGAACACTGGTGTAGTTCGTACCAACCCTTTAGGTGCAACCCTGTCCTTTTTGTTTTGTTTTTGTCTGTTTGATTGGTTTGGTGTTTGGGGTCCTTTGATCTATTAAAAAAAGAGCCTCCAGCTGGGTAGTGGTTGTGCATGACTTTATTCCCAGCACTTGGGAGGCACAGGAAGGCAGATCTCTGTGAGTTAAGGAGGCAGCCTAGTCTATAGAGTGAGTTTCAGGACAGCCAGGGTTACACAGTGAGTCCCTGTCACGAAAAACCATAGCTAGATAGATGAATGATTGATTGATAGACATAGAAGATAGATAGATGATAGAAGATCGATAGGTAGGTGATAGATGGATGATAGATAGATAGATGGATAGATAGATACATAGATAGATGGATAGATGGATAGATAGATAGATGGATGATAGATGGATGGATGGATGGATGGATGGATGGATAGATCCCTCATTTAACTTTTATCTACACCCATCCTGTCTCCTAGTCCTTCCCTTTGAGGAGCAGCTCTAGGTCCTCTGAAGGAGACCTCCATCACAAAGACCCCACAATGGTTTTGATTCCCAGCCCCTGATAGCCTGAGGCCAATGGAACTGAGTTAACCACAGCCCTAAAGGAGGTCCTGTGTTCACCTTGTTTTCCTGCTGGTGACACTGTGGAAAGTGAAGGCACTTATCCCTGTACTGTAAGTAACACAGGTACTCAAGACAATATTACCCATAGGTCTCGAGACTCCTTCCTCTCCCTTTCTCTCTCCTTACCCCCCACCCCCAACTGTTTCGAGAAACCCATACTCTCCTGCCATCCTCTACCTCTGACGGTAAGCCACACTGGGTTTGTGTTTTAGGGGTGACTGTTAGACCTTTCTCTGAGCTGTGAATGTCAGGACGTAGCTACCTTGTGTTTCTAGCCCCCATCTAAACTGGGCCTAGCAGCCAGGTGTGGTGGCACAGGCCTTTAATCCCAGTGCTTGGGGGACACAGGGAGTTGGATCTCTGTGAGTTTGAGGCCTGTCTGGTCTACAGTGCCAAAACATCCACGCTGCACAGAAAAACCCTGTTCAAAAATAGAAACACTCAACCCTCTACCTCCCCACCCATCCCCCTGCCAAAAAAACAGGGCCTAGGAGGGACCTGCAGTGTGGGTGTGTTGTAGCAGATGTTTGGTGCAAAGGTAAGCTGTTGAGGTCTGGTCTATTGCCATGTATTGCAGTGTTAAATTCTATACTGGAGGGTCTAGGCCTGTGAGTGACTTCTCATGTTTACAAGCTTCTGTTGTGCAAACCTTGTTCTTTGATTTAAAACTACTGGTTAAATAAAATTGGCTATAGCCAATTGCTAGAGGAATTAGAGGTAGGTGGGTTTTGAATTACCTCATTTGGGGAGAAAAGAGAAAGAAGAGAAGAGAGACCAGGTGGAGAAAGAGGAAGAACGAGAAGGGGGAGGAAGCCACCAGGCAAGGAGATAGACCATGAGGACATGGCCAGGGGAAACATCAAGTATCTGGGGTACACTACTGAGGAGGTGGCTGGACCAGCAGTTAGAAGAGTAGATTAAGGGTTAACCTCAAGCAATTGTCAAAATCAAATAAAATAACCACAGTCTGAGTCTCATTTATTAGTAAGTTAGTCAAGGATAAGATTAAGATGGTTGTACTACATTTTGGCTCCCAACATGGGACATGAACCCATGACCCTGAGATTAAGAGTCTCATGCTCTACTGAAAGAGCTAGTCAGGCAGGTCTGCATCCTTAGTGTCCCAAGCCCCACCCAGAGATCCCAGCTCCTGTTCAGTGCTGTGGTTCGTTAAAGCAGGCTCCATAGTTTCCAGAGTATAATTTTCCTCAGCAAGGATGGTCACAGTTGGCAAGCAGGACCAAAGGACCATTCCTGTGTGGGAACAGGCTGTGGTCACAAATCCTTTGACCTAGTCAAATCCCTTGACTGCAGTTCACATCTGTCGTGAAAGCATTTGGAAGGCTGAGGCAGGAGGAATGCCTCAGGTTTGGTGCCAGTGTCCAGCAACAGAACTGGACCTTTCTGCCTCAGTGAATCAAGGACAGGTGGTTACAGGCCTAGAGAGGTTTTAAGTAACCCTCACCCATAGAGAGGGTGACCTGGATGGCCAGTGAGGGAAAACTAGTTCCCATTTCAAGGAAACCTTGGAGAAGTCTGACCATCAGCTGCCCTGAACTTAGCAGCCAACCTTGTCCTCAGCCTGCTAGTATGTGGACCCTCAGTGGATGGCCTCTCTCTCCACTCTGTTCTAGGTCTATACCAGACCCTCCATGCAAGGAGGGTTGTTAAAAACCACCAAACCAGGGTCACCACGTATTTTGTTTAAAGACATAGTTGTTTGGTTTTTTGGAACAAGGTCTTCCTACTATTTCAGGCTGGGTACAAACTCACTCTGCTTTCCAAAGGCTGGGATTAAAGGCCTGTACCACACCATGCTCAGCTTTTAGTTGGCTTTCTCAATCTCTCTCTCTCTCTCTCTCTCTCTTTCTTTATTTTTTTAAAGATTTGTTTATTTTATATATATGAGTACACTGTAGCTGTCTCCAGACACACCAGAAGAGGGCATCAGATCCCAGTACAGATGGTTGTGAGCCACTATGTGGTTGCTGGGAATTGAACTCAGGACTTCTGGAAGAACAGTCAGTGCTCTTAACCGCTGAGCCATCTCTCCAGCCCTTTAGTTGGCTTTTTAGTAATGATCCATGTGCCAGGTGATGCCCTGTCTAAAGAAAAGTTGCCCCAGTTACCTGACCTGGCTTTACAGGCAGTGTCAACTCAGGTTCCGGAAGAAGCCACACCTCCTAAAGACTCTGTAAGGCTGATTGATTACGGAGAGTTGGAATGTTGCAGATACAAATGATTTGGGCTCTCTTTTATCCCTTATGGTTGTCCACTCCCTGTCTGACTTGACACCCTTGTGGCCATCACATGAACCCTATGGAGTGTATGAATTTAATAACCACTAGCTTCCAACTTCAAATTGAAGGCTACCTACTGTAACAGGTTGCATCTGAGTCCTGTAGCAGAGACTGGCCTGCCTGCTGTAACCTGCCTACCTGTTTTCCCAGCAATGGTTTTGAAAAGCTGTTTTACTATACAGTTTTCTTTTGTTCTGTAAATATGAAAACTTCATGGAACTTTGAGTATGTTGGAACAGAGTAACCAGAATCTGTGCTCGTGGGTCACAGTCACTCATATTTAGCTCCAAAATATATTATCTCTGAGTGAGAGCTGTGTTTTGAATTATAACAGCAGAAAGAGGAAGGCAAGAAGAAGGAGCTAAAAAGAATGTTGCTAATTTCAGAGTTTCTTTTTTCCAGGTGTGGTGGTGCACACCTTTAGTCCCAGCACTCTGTGAGTTAGAGGCCAGTCTGGTCTATACAGTTCCAGGGTAGCCAGAAATACATGATGAGACTCTGTCAAAACAAAACAAAGAAAGAAAGTAAAGACAGCCGGGCAGTGGTGGCGCACGCCTTTAATCCCAGCACTTGGGAGGCAGAGGCAGAGGCAGAGGCAGGCGGATTTCTGAGTTCGAGGCCAGCCTGGTCTACAGAGTGAGTTCCAGGACAGCCAGGACTACACAGAGAAACCCTGTCTCGAAACCCCCCCCCCCAAAAAAAAAGGAAGGAAGAAAGAGAGAAAGAAAGAAAGAAAGAAAGAAAGAAAGAAAGAAAGAAAGTAAAGACAGAGAGGAGGTTTCTGGTCTTGTCTGTTGGGCTTGCGCTGTCCTACGCAGCAGCTTCTCATGTTTGCTTAGGAAAGTCCTGGAGCCTGCGTCTGGCTTTGGACCTCATCCCAGAGCTTTCTGTGGCTAAGCAGTCCGTCAAGGGACAGCAGGTTTGCTCCTCCTCCTCCTCCCAAATCCCCACAAATGGACAACATGTCTAAGATCCTCCCTTAGTCTCTGTAGAGTCTGTTACTCCCCTGACGTCATCAAACCGCTCTCTCCCTCAGAGGCTCACCACGCAGCTGTGTCCTTCCAGGACCGCCAAGGACCCGGCTCCTTCAAAGCCCTCTGTAAACAAAAACTATGCAACTTGTTTAAAAATGCTTCCAAAACCAAAAGGATATCGTGTGTGTGTCTGTGTGTGTGTTTGTGTGAGTGCACGTGAGTGCATGTGTGTGAGTCTCTGTGTGTGTCTGTGTGTCCATGTCTCTCTCTCTCTCTCTCTCTCTCTCTCTCTCTCTCTCTCTCTCTCCCTCCCTCCCTCCCTCCCTCCCTCCCTCCCTCCCTCCCCCTCTCTCTCTGTGTGTATGTGGCGTGTCTATGTGGTGTGTGTGTGTGTGTGTGTGTGTGTGTGTGTATACTTGGCATGGCCCACGTGTAGAAGGTAAAGTACAACCTTCTGGAGTTAGTTTTTTCCTTCCGTCATGTGGGTGCCAGGGATTGAAGTCAGGTCATTAAGCTGGTGGCAAGCGCCTTCACCGGCTGAGCCATTTTACATCTCTCTCTCTTTTCAAGACAAAGTCTCACCTCTAATTGGTGATCCTCCTGCCTCAGCCTCCTGAGTGCTGAGATTACAAGTGTGTGTCACCATGTCTAGCTTATTTTTTTTTCTTTTTCTTTTTTGGCTTTTTGAGACAGGGTTTCTCTGTGTAGTCCTGGATGTCCTGGAACTCACTCTGTAGACCAGGCTGGCCTCAAACTCAGAAATCCACCTGCCTCTGCCTCCCAAGTGCTGGGATTAAAGGCGCCACCACCGCCCAGCAATGTCTAGCTTATTAATGTCTTTCTTTTTTTTCCCTCTCTAAATCGTAGTTTATTCCTTTTTATGTGTATATGTGTACAATCTGAGTAACTGGTGTCCTTGGAGGATAGTGATCAGGTTGGATCCTCTAGAGTTCCTAGTGTCACAGATGATTGTGAGCCACCATGTAAGTGCTGGGAACTGAACCCAGGTCCTCTGCAAGAGGACAAGTGTTCTTAAGCACTGAGCCATCTCTCCAGACCCTTGATGTCTTCCTTAATGATATCTAAAAACAAAACATTTAAAACCATTAGGCAGTAGGTAAGTCTTGTTTTCTTTCTAGAAGATGTTTACCACTGGAGTCTGAAACACACTATCTTCGTGTCGGCCTGTCTACACCTTGAAAACAAACCATCCTTGCAAAGGCCTCCCTCAAGTCTTTCCCTGAACTTGCTGGGCATGTGGGAAGAAGGAAACAGGCAATAAGATAGGGCAGGTTCTGGGATGCTCTGCAGCTCAGTGATCCCTAACAGTCTACAGGGCCAAAAGAGGAAGTTGCCTGCCAGTTAGCTGACCCAACCTGAGCCTCGCTGGGCTCTCACCAGCTGGAGACTGATCATCTAGTGGCATACCCTGAACCATAGACTTTTCAGTCCTGTAGATGCCTCCTCTTTTTTTTTGGGGGGGGCAGTTGAGACAGGGTCTCTCTATGTAGTCCTAGCTATCCTGGAACTTGCTATGTGACCAGGTTGACCTCAGTCTCACAGAGATCCACCTGCCTCTGCTTCCTGCATGCTGGGATTAAAGATGTGCGCCACCAATGCCTGGCACAGATGTCTCTACACAACAGTGGTGATCGAAAAGAAACCACTCTGAATTAACACAGGAGCAGGAGAGCTGGGTGAAAGGCATTTTTTTTTCTTTAACGTGTAAACAGTTTTCAGGAATACTGTGAGCTTTACATTTGGCATTCACCTGTCAGCAGAAGGCATTGTCAGCTTAAGGTGACTTCCACAACAAATGTACTTCATTTCATTGGAATTACAGTGTCTGCCTGCCATTGTAGCTGGGGATTGAACATTTAATTTCATTCAGAACTTATAAATAAGGTGAGAACAAAAGGCATTCAGTTGTTGGCACTGAATCATCTTTCTGTATAGACTATATAAAAGTCTTTCAGGGGCTGGGGAGAAAGCGTTCTCTGTGCAAGTATGAAAACTTAAGTTAAAATCCCTAGTGTTGACATAAAAGGCCAGGCATGGTCCCAGTGGGCCAGATGGAGGTGACTTTGGAGCAGCATTTGAAGGACATATGAGCAATCCATCCATGTTGGAGTCTTGTGTGTACATTAACAAGGACTTCATCTGGGCTGTCATGGTGACCAGTGAGATGAGTGAGCATGTGGAGAGGACCATCTGTTCTAGCCCATGAAGCAGCTAAGCTGACCTCTGACCCCACTGACATTCCTGGGGCATTCTTAGAGTAGATAATGGGAACATTTTGATCCAGAAACAGGACAGCATGTCAGAGGCAGTGCACAGGAGGGCATATTGACATCCCATGCCAATCCAGCAGCAGCCTGGCATGGAGCTTCAACCCTACCTACTACTTTGTAAAACAACTGACGCTCCAGAATTTAGCCACTCATTGAATAGTCAAAGTGCAATCTTCCATTTGCATGACGACACCTTACCAAGGGAGAAAGTTAGAAAGAATCACAGTTGTTTTGTCTGGGCTTTTGTCCTGTTGGTTTTTCACAATAATTGGACAATGCACAGCCAAGCACTAGCTAGAACTGTGTACCCTGGGCTGACCTCAAACCTAGGTCTTCTTGTCTCAGACCCCTGAGTATCAGGCTTTTGTCCCCAAGGCTCCGGGTCATTTTATACAGAACTTCATTGTGATCAGTCTGTTCAGGGGGGGAAGGCATGGTGGCATGTGCCTTGATCTGAATACTGGAGGTGGGGACAGGAGAGTGCTGGGACTTGGTGGCCAGGTTTAGTGAGAGATTCTGCCTCAGGCAGAGTTGCTGACAGTGGACAAACAACAGTATTTGCACAGACTCTGTATCCCCAGTGCTTGAATTAAAGACGTGAGACATTACACTTGGTAAAATTGCAGATATACTGAGGGAAAGCAAGCCAAACAATCTGAGACTGAGTGGAAAGGGCTTCAAGGTAGGGTTACCCCTCACTACACATATTCCTACTTCAAAAAAGATTTTATTTGTTTAATTTTTATGTGTATGAATGTTTTGCTTACATATATGTTACATGTATGTAGATATGCACATGCCTGGTACTCAGGGAAGTCAGAGAGGATAACAGATCTTTTGGAACTGGAGTTACCAATGATTGTGAGTTGCCGTGTGGGTGCTGGGTTCCAGACCTGGGAAGTCTTAGAAGAGCATCAAGTGTTCTTAACCACTGTGCCACATCTCCATCCCCGCTCACTACATTTTTTTAAGCTACTGTACTTCTTGCGTGATGCTCACTGCCATCTATGAGCAATCACTACCGGGACCCAAGGGAAAGCTGTTTCCATGATATCATGCTCAGTTTTACGAGCTGTCTCATTTCCACAGAAATCATGCTTATTTTTGTAAACTACCTCAGCCCACTGGGTACTTGCAAAATAGCACTGTTACCAAATGAACTATAAATGGGTTAAGCAGTATTAGCATTCATTTCAAAGCTGGGTGTGGTGGCACATACTTACAGTCTCAGCACTTGGAGACAGAGTTTTGTTGGAAACAGGCTCTCTCTGTGTAACTCTGGCTAGGCTGGAATTCCCAGGACACAGAGGACCATGAGTTCAAGACCACATAGCATGACTGTCAAAAAACAAAGCAAAGTTAACAAGAGAAAAAGCTGTCTTCCTTAAAAATGTATCAAGGGCCCTACTTACAAATCTCAGCTGAGATGAATACCAGAGTCGTTGGATGTATAAAGGGCCAGGGTATGGCCAGTAGGAGGCAGGTGAAAATTACTATAAAATTCAGAGCAATGTAGCTTAGCAAGCGTGTGGGATTAAGACTATGTGTGCTTTCTATTGCCTGACAGGAAACATTTCTCTGAAGAAGGGAAACATTTACTGGGAGTTACAGGAGGGGCAGAAATGTACTGCCCCAATGAGGAAATAAAGAATTCCAGGAAGGTGAGTAGAGGGCAGGGAAGGAAGAGGTGACACCTGGTAGGAGCAGGAGCAGGAGCACTTGCCTGGAAAGCTGTGTGTTCAGGAGGAGGAGGTCAGCATGACTGGCCAGGGTGTTCGATAGCTTTATCACAGGGTTAGCTTATCGGGCAAGCACTAACAACAGCTTGGGTTTGGTTCTGAGCACTGCAAAAAGACGAGTCATAGTTTGGATAGCACCTAGTGACTGCTGTGGAGAAACCCTGAATCTATCAACTACTTTTCACAGGAACGGAAAAGGAAATGATGGTTATTTGATGATTAGAGTTTGAACATTATATATTTCCACTCGCCCTTGGTTTTTACAAGGGATTGCAGCCTGGTTTTTACCAGGTTCCCTCTGACCCATTCCCATGTTAGTTTCCAGTCCTGTGGATGAGTCAGTGGATTAAGTTCTGTAAAAAGTTGCAAAATAGAATCACTGTGCTTTAAGCAAGGACAGACAGTACCAGCCTAAACCCATTCTGGACATTTCTCAAAGTACAGTGGTCTATCCCCTTTGCTGTGAATTTTCAGGACCACAGGGGCTGCTTGCAATACACAACCCTGATGTAGTAGCATGTGCCTATGATCTCGGCATTCAGGATGTTGGGACAGAAGGATCAGAAGTTCAAAACTAGCCGGGCGGTGGTGGCACACGCCTTTAATCCCATCACTTGGGAGGCAGAGGCAGGCAGATTTCTGAGTTCGAGGCCAGCCTGGTCTACAGAGTGAGTTCCAAGACAGCCAGGGCTACACAGAGAAACCCTGTCTTGAAAAACAAAGAAGAAGAAGAAGAAGAAGAAGAAGAAGAAGAAGAGGAAGAGGAAGAGGAAGAGGAAGAGGAAGAGGAAGAGGAAGAAGAAGAAGAAGAAGAAGAAGAAGAAGAAGAAGAAGAAGAAGAAGTTCAAAACTACCCTCGGCTAGTGAGTTTGAGACCATCTTGGATTCTATGAGACCCTATTTTAAACAAACACCCCCCCCCACACACACACACACCTTGGGAGGGGACATCCTCCCTCAGCAGGTGAACAGTTGTCTGTTTGTTTATTGTGTGTGTGTGTGGGGGGGCACATGTGTGGGACTCAGGGGATAACTGGTCAGTGTCAGTTCTCTCCTACCAGGTTGAGATCTTCAGGCTTGGCACCTATACATGCTGAGCCATTTCTGGAGCCTACCCTTCCCTATGTAGGATGGAAATGAATGTGAACAGGTGAGATTGTGGAAATAGTCTCCTGCGACCAAATGGTAGCTGTTCTCCAGTGTGGGCATAGGATGGATATTTTAGAGTAGCAGAATGGACCTGGAATGGACAAAGCACAACCTTGTTTTTTTTTTTTTTTAGGTTAATTTATTTATGTAAATGAGTGCTGCATTCCAGAAGAGGACATCAGATCTTTTTATAGATGGTCATGGGCCACCATGTGGTTGCTGGGAGTTGAACTCAGGACCTCTGGAAGAGCAGTCAGTGCTCTTAACCACTGAACCATCCTACAGGTCTCCAAACTTTATTAACCCCAGGCCTCTAGTAAGAACACAGGCGGTACATGTGACGAGGGTATACACTGAGATGGAGTATCCCAGGCAAACTTTCCATGTAGCCTTGAATTCCTGATCCTCCTGCCTCCACTTCCAATTCTGGGTTTACAGGCACACACCACCATGTTAGATTTGTGCATTGCTGAGGCTTGAACCCAGGACCTCTTGCATGTTTAGCCCACAACTCTACATCCCCAACCCACAAGAACAGATAAAGATTCTGACTCATGTCTTAGTTCAGTGGTTCTCAGCCTTCCTAATGCTGGGACACTTTAATACAGTTCTTTATGTTGTGGCGACCCCCAACCAGAAAATTATTTCAGTTGCTACTTATTAACCATAATTTTTCTACGGTTACGAATTGTAAGGTCAATCTGTTTTCTGACAGTCTTAGGCAACTCCTGTGAAAGGGTCACGACCCCTCAGGTTGAGAAACTCTGCACTAGTTAATAACTCCAAGTTCCCAGAGTGCAGCTAGATTCTCATTAGGCTAACATAGGTGGCCAGCTTCCAGATGGACTGGCACTATCCTGGAGTTTACATGAGCTCGTAGCTAAGAGGCATTGAGAACTGGCCCTGGATAGCCTTTAGCATTTAGAGCCTCAGGTTGGCGCCTGTCCTGCTTTTCCTCATCGCCTCACGGTTTAGTTCAAGCTCTAACTCTTTTCTAAACTGCCCGCTTAATCTACTGCATAAAGCCGGGTGTGTGCTGGGCTTTTAAGAGTATGCGCTACACCAACCCAAAGGCGGCCTGCATCGCCATCTGGCGGTTTCCTGTTGCTGGCGTGCAACACTACAAGAGTCTCCGGGGGCTCACAGGCGCCTGGCTGCCAGGGCGGGCTCGGTTCTGAAACCTACTTTGCTGTCTCGCTTCTCTCCAAGGGGTTTTTACTGCTCTTTAGGCCCTTGCAGAGGAGTTCGCGCCATCTAAAATGGGCTTAATAGGAGTTGATAGAAAGCCAGGGTGCTCCCATTGGGACCTCAAGTGTGGACAACTAGATAATGAGTCTGGAGTGTCCTCGGTATTCCCCAACCAGGTCTCCATCACACTTCCTTTCCTGTCCTGGACATTGAAGAAAGACTGACAGTGATCCCTGAAGCTAGGGACACCCAGAATAGAGGGAGCAGCATCTCCACCACAGGAAGTGTGCATAGGAGAGATTCCCAGTTTCAGCCTTTACATACAAACACACAATGCAAATCCGGAGTGGTCTGTGACAATTTATACCCTTGCTACACAGGACACAGATTCTAATGTGATCATGGATGTGTTGCTGGCCTTCTCTGGTTGTCCACTTTAATTTGGACCTTCTGAGAAGCTTTGGGTTCAAACCAAAGGTGATACTTCTGCTGAAGACTAGGAACGCAGAGGGTTATTGGGTCAGTGTGGATTTGTATTGGATTCTAAGCAAGCTCTTGAAGGGCTGACAGAAGTAAAGAAAGAGCCAAAGGGGCTTTCTGCTTTAGTGGAAGGCCAGCATTTAGGGCCTGGACAGCCTTCCAGCTGCCCCGTGATACCAAAGGACTCTTACTAATTTCCCATCCTTCCTACTGAGGCAGATGGAATTGTACTGGGCTATCTGGAGCTAAGGGCTAAGGCCCGACACTTAGCAGCTATGCTGATGGAGTCAGTAGCAGAGATCCAGGAGATTAGAGTCCTTCTGAGTATTAAGGAAATAACCTTTTTGCCAGCTACAGCTTCAGGGGAAAATTATCTATGATTTCCATTTGTCTTTCAATAGCTCAAGAATTTAGGTCTGGACATCCACTCTAATTGATGAAAGGGTTCAGGTAGCAACCAAGCCCTCTAAGACACTCAAAGAGTGGGAGCCAGGGCTTCAGGCATTGCCTAGTTTGCAGCAGATCCATCTCAGCAGGCTCAGATGCTCATTAAAATGAACCCTAGAGCAGAGCTGGTAGAAATTTCTGTGAGTTTGAGGACAGCCTGGTCTACAGAGTGAGTTCCAGGAAAGCCAAGGCTACACAGAGAAACTCTGTATCAAAACCAAACACAAACACAAACAAACAAACAAAAGACTATAAAGCCTGAAAGTACTACACAGAAGAGGAGGCATTGGGGGAGGAACATGATTTAAGCTCCTGGAAGCTGAGGTTAGGTTGGACCAAATTCGGAGCTTCAGAGAGGAGCAAGGAGCTGGGCAGTGGTGGCGCACACCTTTAATCCCAGCATGTGGGAGGGCAGGCGGATTTCTGAGTTTGACGATTTCTGAGTTTGACGCCAGCCTGGTCTACAGAGTGAGTTCCAGGACAGCCAGGGCTACACAGAGAAACCCTGTCTCGAAAAACAAAACCAACCAACCAAACAAAAAAACCAAACAACAAAAAACAAAAACACAACAATAAAGAGAGAGAGAGAGAGAGAGAGAGAGAGAGAGAGAGAGAGAGAGGAGTAAGGTTCTGAAAAACAAAACAAAATAAAACAGGATTCCAAGTATGGCGTGGTGACACACCCTGTAACAGGGTCCTAGACCTTAACACAACTGACTCTGTGATGGATGTTCCATTCAGGCTTTAAAACTAGCAAATTGTAGACAGCACCACCTGCTAAAACTGAAACAAAGGCCCAACCCATCGAAGCCCATCGTTCTGGGAAAGTCTGTAAATGTACTAGCTTTTGCTCTGCTTCTGCCAATGGTTGTTAACTGAAGTATGTCAACCCGGACATGGTTTTTTTTGTTTAAAAACTCATCCTGAGAATGGGCTCAGTGCTACACTGGGCTCTCAAACACCTAGTGTAGTCGCTGACCATCAAATACAGACTTTTTTTTGGTTTAACCCATGTCTGAGCAGTCTTCTCTGGCGAATAGTCTATAAGGCCTTTAATCTCAGCACTTGGTTGGAAGAGACCGATAAATCTCTGAGTTCAAGGCAAGCCTGATCTACATACAAGTTCAAGGCCAGCCATGACCCTGTCTCAAAAAACCAACCAACCATGACTCTATAACTAAAGTCTATAACTAATGGCCTTCAAGGCCAGTCATAGCCAGTCTACTCTGACTCATTAGCTTGGATCCCTTTAACCTAGCCACGGATCTGCTCTGTGGTCAGTCCACCCTGCCATGGCTGGTAGTGCCGTGAAGCACAAGAGAACCCAGGGGCAATAGTTAAAGAACGCTCATTTTTCAGAGTCATGCAAATGCACTTCAAGTCATATGCTCCTAGGGAAGAGACCATCTTCTAACCATCCTTAGTGTCTGGACATTGTAGAACTCACAGAGTTCATTAAGCATTTGTCAGCGGCTCAACCTCAAAAAATGTCTTTTGGGCTGGGAGAAATGGCCTAGTGGTAAGGAGCGCTAATGCTGTTACGGGCTTCCTAACATTCACAGTAAGCTCAAACCCGAGTATCTCCTGGTGATCTGACATCTTTTTCTGGTCTCTGAGGGCGGGGCTATCAGACACAGGCACACATGTGTACAAATGATTTTTTTAAAAATGTCTTTAACTAGGCATGGTGATGCACACTTATGATGTCAGTGTTAGGGGTGTAGAGGCAGAAGAATACTGAGTTCCATAGCCTGATCTAATCTGATTAAAAAAAAAAAAAAACCCTGACGCAGCTGCTCTAAATACTTATCGACTGTATCAACACTCTACATGTGAGGCCTGGAACAGAAAACAGGATTAATCCATTGTTTCTGACTGCCAATAAGTGCGGAGCGCTGTGATTGGCTCTCATTTAGGTAAAAGGGTGAGCGCATGGTCTTCTGGGAAGTCATGGCGTCGCTCAATTGTAGGACTGCGGTCTGTGTGATCTGTTTGGAGAAGCCGAAATACCGCTGCCCGGCTTGCCGCGTGCCCTAGTGAGCCGGACGGGTACTGGGTTCGAGGGGAGGCCGAGCTGCGGGCGGGAGGCTCGTACTGCAGCCGGTGGCTGCCGGCCAGGGGTGCGTGCTGCGGCCGTTCGTGCTGACCTGAGCCTGTCTTTCTTGTTACAGCTGCTCGGTCACCTGTTTCCAGAAGCACAAAGGTAAGACCCGGACCACCGTCGCAGCCCCTGCTCTTTCCTTGTACTGTACAAGGCCCATGCTCCAGGAACCACCCGAAGCAGGAGGATTCCCGCCAGTTCAAGGCCGGCCTGGCTACAGACTGAGATCCTGTCTCAAACAATCCAAAGCATTCTTGGGAAAAGTCTTAGCTGTTTATTCTTGATATTCTAGTGCAGCCCCTCTCACTATTGCAGAAGCTGCCTTGGCTGAGATGAAGTAGCCAGAAGTGATTGTTCTTAAAATAATGTCTGTTTATTGTTTACAATAGGAGAAGTTTTCTTTTTCTGTATGTAGTATTTTGAGACATGTTCTTTTCCTTCTTTCTTTTTTTCTTTTTGTTTTTCCAATAAAGTAGTTCTCTGTGTAGCACTGGGTGCCCTCGAACTGGCTCTGTAAACCAGGCTGGCTTCAAATTCGTAGAGATCCGCCTGCCTTTGCCTCCCAAGTACTGTTTTATTTTGTGCTGAGACAGAATATTTCAAATTCACTATATATCCCACACTATTCCTAGACTCACAATCCCCATGCCTCAGCTTCTCAGGTGCTGGGATTAAAGGTGTAAACCATCACTGCCCAGATGAGACAGGTTCTTTTTTTTGGTTTTTCGAGACAGGGTTTCTCTGTGTAGCCCTGGCTGTCCTGGAACTCACTCTGTAGACCAGGCTAGCCTCGAACTCTCGAACTCAGAAATCCGCCTGCCTCTGCCTCCCAAATGCTGGGATTAAAGGCGTGCGCCACCACTGCCCGGCGACAGATTATTTTTTATGTAGTTCAGGCTGGCCTATTTATCACGATCCTGCTTTTTCATACCCAAATGCTAGGATTATAGGAGTACAGACAGATGCCACAGAACTGGCTAAAATAAATTCCTGACCTATTGAGGAAAAAACTGGAGCAGGAGAGATAGCTCTGCAGTTAAGAGCTTCTTGTTGGGCTGGAGGGATGGCTCAGCGGTTAAGAGACTGGACTGTTCTTCCAGAGGTCCTGAGTTCAATTCCCAGCAACCACATGGTGGCTCACAACCATCTGTAATGGGGATCTGATGCCCTCTTCTGGTATGTCTGAAGATAACAACAGTATACTCACATACATGAAATAAATAAATCTTTAAAAAAAAAATTTAAAAAAAAAAAAGAGCTTCTTGTTGCTTTTCCAGAGGTTCTGAGTTTGGTTCTCAGCACCTGCCTACTGTAGGCATTTTGTAGGTCCATTCCCAGGGGATCTGATATCCCCTTTGGGGTCTCTGATGCCCTCTTCTAGCCTCTGTAAGCACTGCACACATGTAGCATATTCTGTCTGTCTCTGCTGCTTTCTCCCATCTCAGGCACAGACCTATCCCTGCCAAATGCTTTCTTTCTGCCTGCCAAAGCTCTCTCCTCTAAGTCCCTGGGCTTCCTCAGGTAGACTTAGACCAGACTTTTCTTACCTTATTCATGTTTTCCATGACTATAAAACCCCTCTGACCTGGGAGTGAAGACTTTCACTTCTGTATTCCTGATGGCTCATGGCTCATACATGCGGTATCTGAAACTGTTAAGAGATCGTGTTATGCTTATAGAAGTCACTGCCATTAATCCTGGGGAAAGTCCTCTGAAGGTAGGGTGGGGCACATGACCACCTGCTCGATCTGTTCAGTTCATGAGCTCAGCCAGCTACCTCAGCCCTTCTGCCAGAATCAGAATTACTCATGGCTCTCTTTGGCCAATTGCTTGGTTTGACTTGTCTCTCCCTCTATGTCTCTCTACCTAGTACACATTCAGTACACTGGGCTTGATAGGGACCTGTGGCCTTGTTGGCTGGCATGGAGGGGCTGTGTTTGGGTATGCCTGAAATTTATGTCTGTCTCAGAGCAGTGTAACTCTGAAGCCCGTCCTGTTGAGAAGAAAAGACCAGTGGCTCCTGCAAGTTCTGAGGAGAACAGAGGTGAGGTGGTTGGGTTTTTGTTGTTTTTTTTTTTGAGACAGGCAGGGTTTCTCTGTGTAGTCCTGGAAGTCATTCTGTAGACTAGGCTGGCCCTGAAAGAGATCCGTCTGCCCCTGCCTCTTGAGTGCTGGGATTAAAGGCGTGCACCACCACTACCTAGCATGGTAGTTGATTTTAAACAAGCAATCTTCGAGAGGTTTCAGAGATAGTAAATGGGAAGGAGAGGGGGTAAATGGGCAGGATGCAGGATGCTTTTTGGAGGAGCAGCAGCCTCAGCAGCCCTAGTCTCAGGGTGGAGCACAACTAGTCACAGGTGGTGCTGCTAGCATCCTGAAGCATGGCTCTGGGGAGGGTGCCCTGGGGCCTGGGGTTAGACCCATGTGGGAGGCTTCCTTTAAATTGGTCACTTTCTTGCTGCTGGAGTCTCCTTAGATTTAGAGCAGTAATGGGCTGTCCTCCATTCATATTTCATGCATCCATGAATTCATCTGTCCATAATGCCTCCTGGGTATTGTGGATCTGCACACAGACCCTTTTGTGCCTCAAAGAGGTTCTTAAGAGTCACAGAAAGAGCTGGGCCATGTGTCCATGTGTCTAGTATGGGCTTGGGCATATCTGCCTTTGCTGAAAGTGTGGATATTATGCTTGTCAGGGTTTTACAGGGCCTGCTTCACAGTCATAGCCCTGGATCCTGATGAGGCCAGGTAGGATGCTATCTGCCGTCCAGACTCTGCCTGCAGACCATAGGAAGCATGAAGCACCAGCATGCACCTGTTAAGCCCAGTCACCATTCTGCCACCTTCCCTTTCATTTAATTATGAAACCAGAGAAGCAAGCTGTCATTTTATTTGAACGTGACTACTGGTGTGCCCTCACTATGGCATACCGGCACATACTTGTTGCCGTGGTTGCCCTGGCTTTCTGGTGCCTGACCAGCTGGCTGTGTTCTGTACTCCTCAGATGATGACTCCTCGGTAGCTGACTTCCTCAACAGTGACGAGGAAGAAGACAGAGTGTCTCTGCAGAATTTAAAGAATCTAGGTAAGTCTGTTCTGGGCTTGTTAACTGTTAGCCATTTTGTTTGTGCTCTAAAGGCTGTGAGAGTGGAGCACGGACTAAGTCTCATGCAGCAGCCAACTTTATTCACAGCATCAGACGATTTATACCCTCAGGGAAGAGTCACCTGACTAAAGTGTCCACTCACAAGGACAAGATGCACTTGGTGGAAACATGTTTTTCCTTGGAGGCATATAAAGAAATAACTAGTAACGAATGATGTAAACTCCTATTGGCTGGCTACACCTGGGAGGGGCATAAAAGCACAGTCCAAGAAAAAAATCCTTGTTATTGAAGAAACTGAGGTCACAAAGGTCTTGTTTCTTGGGAGTTTAATCACAAGTACTGAGAATCCCCTCGATATGACTATTCTTGGACGGTATCAGACTCCATTTCCTTTGTATAGAATGTGGTTGGGTCTCTTGAGTTGTTTTGGCAGGAAGCTCAGATATACCTCAGGACTGCTGAGGTAAGTCCTCTGCTCTAGGTGATACATTCTTTTTTTTTTTTTCTTTTTCATTGCATTTGTTCACTTTATTCATTGTTTTTTTTACAAAAGTTTATTACAATGTACAACAACAGGCTCCAGGATAACACTTCATCCTAGTTAGCTATTAGGTGGCAAAGATGCTATGGCAGGGAATCCAGATGTTTACATAAGGATGGAGGAGGAGGGTCATGTCACCTCCGATGGGGAATCTAGATGTTTACATAGGGATGGAGGAGGAGGGTCATGTCACCTCCCATGTGAGGAACAGCTTACTTTTTGCCAGATTTCTTAATTCCACCTGTGGCCAGGGGGCCCTTCCCCACGGCCTTGGCTTTTAGCTCCTCGAGTTTCTTCTGTTCCTCCTTTTGTTTCTGCTTGAAAGCTTTATCTTCCTCGTCCATCTCCTTGGCCTGCTTCTTGGGCTGTTTCAGGGGCTTCTTTTTGCCACCTTCCCGGCCCGACATGGCACCTCCAGCCCCTTCACCAGCCAGAGGACAGCTTTTGTTTCAGGTATTGAACTCCGGTCATCAAGGCTTGGCCGTAAGCACCCCTAAGCCATTTTCCCAGTTTTCCTTTTTTTCTTTTTGAAATGGGATTTTATTTCTTAAGGAGCTAGAGAGATTGCTTAATTGACAGTGCAAGCTTTATAACTTGTCTTGAATCTCTAGTATCTCTGTTTATTTAAAAACAAGAAAAAAAGCTAGGTGCCATAATCCTAGCATTAGGTAGACACAGGAGGCTCCCAGTACCTTGTTGGCAGTCAGTCTAAATTGGTGAGAGACTCTGTCCCCCTCCTCCTCAACCCCCTACAAATAAGGTGGGAGCAGAGTGTGATGGCATGAACCTTTATCCCCGAACTCCCAGCCAGGGACCTCTGGCCTCCATGTCTTACACAAATGGGATTTATTTATCTGAGACAGCCTCATCATGTAGTTCTGGCTGGCTGGGATGTGCTGTGTAGACCAAGCTGGCCTCAAACTCAAGAGAGATCTTCCTGCCTCTGCCTCTGAGTGCTGGGATTGGGGGCTTATGTGTTTCTTTTTTACTTTTTTTTTTTGGTTTTTTGAGACAGGGTTTCTCTGTGTAGTGCTGGCTGTCCTGGAACTCACTCTGTAGACCAGGCTGGCCTCGAACTCAGAAATCTGCCTGCTTCTGCCTCCCAAATGCTGGGATTAAAGGTGTGCGCCACCACCGCCCAGCAGGCTTATGTAAGGTTACTATGTAGTGTGGCATGCAGAGTCTTGTGTAGCCACAGGATTCTGTCAGCATACTGGTTTCAAATCTCCCACCATGCATATGCCAGATGTTATGTTGGAATCCTACTGATTTTGCAGTATAATTCTGGTTGGCATAATTCTGCTCTTAAAAATATAGTTCATTTTCTTAGCTTACCTTTCTCCTTTAGCCTCAGATAGGCACTTTTCTAACTTCCCTTAGTCTCTTAGATTTACTGGTATTTTAGTACTATAGTCACATTTGAGAATAATTAATATGCTGGCCTTATAGTAGTCTGTAGGACAGAGACCATTTATTACCTGTCTTCAAGGTTCAATTTACAGTCCAGTCATAAAAAAAGACTGGGTAATCACCAGAGGGCCTATGGTGTTCACCCACATTTTAATTATGTGCATGGGTGTTTGTGTGTAGGTATGTGCACATGAATGCTGGCGCCACAGGAAGCAGAGTTATCAGCTCCTCCTTCAGCTGGAGAATAGGTGGCTATAGGCTGGTACAAGTTCTTGACTGTTGAGTGCTCTCTCCAGCCTAGTGATGCATGCACATTTTTGTAGCGCTGCTGCTTTGGTCCTTGTAAGAATGCTGGGGGGTTCCCCTGGCCCTTTAGGGTTCAGAACTGAGGTGGGGTACAGTGTACTGATGATCTCTGGCTTTGTAACTCTAGCTGTATTGGATGCTAGCAGCTGATGGCCTCTGGAGACTTAACACTCTTGCTTATTCTATGGCTGAAAATTGCTAGCAACTTTTCTCTTTATCTCTGTGTTTTATCTTTACTTTATAAATATCTGTGCTTTATTAAATGCTGAAGACTTAACTCTTTCTTACTGTATTTTGCTAAAAACTCTATTCCTGTACTGTGCTGAAAACTTAACTCTTTATTACTATCTGTGCTTAAGTGCTAAATTTTGGTGAACTAACACATGCTGTTTAGTGGTGGCTAATTAAGTAAAAGGGTTTATTGCTAGAGCTCCTTTCTCTGGTGAGGAGCCCCTTGCTGGCCAGGGGAGAGGCTCAGATTTTAACTCTTTGGACCAGAGAGAAAAGAGAGGAAAGGAGTCACTCTCACAGACCACACACACTGGATGAAGTGGAAAATGGCTACACCACCTTCCTTCATTGCTTTCAGTCTTTTTATAGCTTAAAAAGTTCTCTATGTAAGAAAGAATTACCTCATAGATAAAATGTTAAAAGGGGAGTTACAGAAGAATATCAGTAGTTCAAATATCAATACTAATAGTTCAAAGCAGTGTCTCATAACACTGTAAAGTCCTAAGTTCAAAGCAAGAGTTTTTTATATGGCCTTGCCTTATCATAGGTGTACATACCTGTGGCTTTATCCTTGGATCTGAATGTTTTTCCTTGAGAACAAATTTGTCCCAAGCCTATCTCTCTCTTCAGTGTAATTATGAAGGCTTATTGTATTTATTATTCAGCCTTTATTTACTATTATGAGGAGTGGGCACATTTTATTCTTGATTGTATTACATCTTTCTAGAAAAACAACTCAAACTATCTTTTAAAACTTTCCACCTAAAATTATTTGAATAAGTAAAAAATTCTATAAAATCATTAACTCATCTAAATAGCATTAATTCATGAAAGCTCATCTTCATATTGATCTGCAGGAAGTGTGCTCAGTAGGGTAGACTGATGCCCAGGAATCTTTAGACGATGTAATAGTGGCAGGAAAGGCGTATCAGATGCAAGAAGCAATCCTCGGGTAAAGTCTCTTGGGGCCTTGATTCTCTGAGCTCGCCCATCACAAACTATGCAAAGGTGGTGAGCCACCTCTAGGAAGGTCACCTGCTAGCTCAGCTTTCCTAGATGGCTTCTCAGATGAGACTCTGTTACTGGTGCTAGTCTCTCTGTGCCTGTATCTGTGTACAGGCCAGAGGGAGCATTGACTGTCCCCTGTCAGTTCCACTTACCCTTTGAGATGGAGTCTCTTCGAACCTGGAACTCACATCTTGGCTAGGCTAGCAGTTTGCAGAAGAACCCTGTGACCCACTTGTCTCTGCCTTGCTCAGTGCTGGAATTATAGATATGCATAGAGCCATGTGTAGCCTTCAAGTGGGTGCTGACATAAGAACACTGGGCCTCGTGCTTTTGCACAGCAAGTGCTCTTAACCACTGTATGTTCGCTCCAGCTCGTATCTCCTTTGTTCACAGGCACTGTGAATTATACTGAAGTTTACTTTGTGAATACAGTAATCTTTCTGATGTCCAAGGCAGCTTGATTTCAGGACCCGTTTCTCAAAAATGGCATAATACATATAACTGATACACTTTAAATCATCTAACATAATTAGATGCAAATACTTACATGTAGTTATGATAAGGAAAGAAATTTCACATTTGGTACAGATGATGTTAAAAGGTTTTTGTTTTGTTTTTTGGTGTGTGTGTGGAGTTGGTTTTTGTTTTTTGAGACGGTTTCTCTATGTAGCCCTGGCTGTCCTGGAACTTGACCTGTAGATCAGGCTAGCCTTGAACTCAAAGATCCACCTGCTTCTGCCTCCTGAGTGCTGAGATTAAAGGTGTGCATTAGGTTTTGATGTGTGGTTGGATGTACAATCTTAGAATATGGGGGGTGACAGCATAATGGTGGAGATACAAGCCCTTCCCAGTTGATTACACTGGAAACACCTAGCTTTCAGCCACTGCCACAGGTTCCCCTTGAACTTAAAGCTGGTATTGATCTTTAAGGTGAATCGGAAACTTTAAGAAGCTTACTGCTCAACCCACACCTGAGGCAGCTGATGATTGGCCTTGATCAGGGTGACAACAAAGCAAAGCTGATGAGAGCCTGCATGCAGGAGCCCTTGTTCGTGGAGTTTGCAGACTGCTGTTTAAGAATCGTGGAACCATCCCAGAACAGGGATTCTTAACACTGGATGTGCTCTTTGCTCAGGCTGCCCACTGCTGCTGCTGCTGCTGCTCCTCCTCTTAGGAGGTTGTTTTCAAGGCTGCCGTAGCACATGTGGGTCTTCCTCCATCACATGGCTTGCTGCAGGTCCTTGATGAAGAGGAAACTTGTAGCCCTTGAGTGATGGCTCAGCAGTTAAGAGCACTGACTGCTTTTCCAGAGGACCCCAATTTTCAACACCATTTGACTACTTACAACTGTAATTACAGTTTCAGCAGATCTGACGCCCTCTTCTGGCCTCTACAGGTACTGTATACATGTGGTACACAGCCATGTGTACAGGGAAAACTCCTACATACATAAAATACTTAAAAACAAAAAGTTGTTATTATTATGTATTATTTATATTTAGGTGGTGGTTCTAAATTTTATTTCTTGTACGGTTCAGAGTTACATCATCAATACCAAGTGTGCTCATTTGGATTAAAAACTGATAGTGTTACTAAATTTAAGGTGTGGTTCTCTTGACCCTGTATTGTTCATTGTTCTTGGTAACATTAAATAAGTTTATTAAATATTATTGTTCCCTTAATGAACTATATGCAAGTTTTCTCCCAGTCAAAATTCTAGAGCCAGTTTTAGGGTGACTTGGCCCTTTTAAAGTGCTTGTGGAAAGCCCAGTATCCATCTTGCTGTAGTGACAACATTCTGGATGGACAGTTACATCTAATGAGCCTGAGCCCGAAGACAGTAAGCTGGGATGTTGTGGCCCTAATCCTGGCTTGGTACCCAACACTCCCAGATCCTGTCAGTGCTGAGGCCACAGCCCTGGCTCAGGCTGGAACTTGCTTACACGTGTAGTTGGAGTCGCTGTGGGAATAGCTTGGCACTTGCGTGTGGGATCAGATGTCTTTGGCAAGGCAGCTGGCAGGCCTTGTGGAAACAAAGGCACTAAAGATCACTCAGGCCAGTGGGGGTAGAAGAGTCACACTTGGACTGGCCTGTGTCTTTCTAGCAGAATCTGATTAAAACCAGTAACACTAGAGGCTGAAGGGTCAGGGCAGATATCAGCATACTGGAGTGGAGACTTCCTGCAGTGAAACTTTATCGAGCCCTAGGGAGAAAGAGATGCATCCTATGAATGGCAGGGCTCAGATAAATACAAGAATAAAATCTCACATCCATTCATCGTCAGACAGGAAATACTAGGAAGGAGTTATTACTCTAAGCTGTCATCTTGCGACTAGTTACAGCTGGAAGATCAGAACACTTCTGCTTACCCTTGTCAATTCCAGGGAGAGTTTATACATCTTATATAGCATTTTGTTGATTGCATCTCTTTCCTCTGGTCCCTTGTACTAGGCTCACAGAGGGGAAAATGGAAGTTCTGAGATGATGTGCCATCACTGAGGTGATCCAGGGAAGGGGCTGATCTGAGGCCAGAATGTGAGGGTCTGCTTTCAAGTGGAATAGGCTCCAAAAGATAAAGGACTGGGCCATACATTTGCTATTTTTCTTGGAGAGTGACAACCAGGAACCAATCTGAGAAACTGCCAAATGCAGTGTCATTTAAGGTGACAAATTATAGCTACACTCATCTCTTCCAAGTGGGGCTCATTATGTCCTACCTGGGTTAACCATGCACTCTCTAAACATTACGCCTACCCTGTTGGATTTTGGGGACTGGTTATGTCCTACCTAGGTTAACCATGCACTCTCTAATCTTTACACCTGCCCTGTAGGAAGCTGCTTGTGCCCATCTGGTAGAGGACACAGGGATGAGCTACATGTCTAACTGAGGAGCTCATGTTGTGGGGCAGAGCCAAACCTTCAAAGGCAAACTGGAAGTAGTTTAAAACTGAAGGACTCTGAAGACTCCTGGTCATTATTTGAAACAATGGCAGTAATCCACACCTGTACTTTTTGACTTACCCAGCAGGGTTAGGGAGTCTTGTGCTGCTCCAAGCTTTGTTCCTTGCCTTTCTCAATGAACAGCTTGGAACCGTGGGAAGGACTACCATGATATCACAGAATGAGAACATACCTGGGGCAGTGCTCTGATGGATGTAATACCAGCCTGATCTTGTTGTGGTGTCTGGACTTTGTTGCTGGGGCTGCCTGAGGGAAGCCGAAGACAGGCATGGGCCACCAGTTTCCTCTGAAAGCCACGTACACCATCGGCTGAGTTGGCTAGCACCAGTCCCAGGGGCCAGAGGTGGATTATTGCTCCCAGGAACCTAGTGTGTGCTGGGGACAGTGAGGAACGCGGGGTACTGGGAGCCTGAGGCCTGGGTTTCTCCTCCATACCATCCAGTTCTTCAGAGGCAAGACAGGCCATTCTGATCTTAAAGAGAAAAACATTCCTTTATAGCTTTAGGTTGTCTAGCCCTCTGCCTAAGAGAATTTACTTTTGCATCCATTTATTTGACATAGAGGCATGCTGTAGTGGACATGTAGAAATCAGAGGACCACTTGTGTGTCCTGGGGATTAAACTTGGGTGGTTAGGATTTAGCTCTCTTTTAAAAAAATAAAATAGCTGGGTATGGTGGCACACACCTTTAATCCCAGCACCCAGGAGACAAGAACAGGCAAATCTCTGAGTTCGAGCCCAGCCTGTTATACATTCCAGGACAGCCAGATCTTTACAGAGAAACCCTGTCTCAAAAAGCAAAACAAAATAAAACATGACATTTTTTTGAGTGTATGTCTGGGTGTGAGCATGCCATGGGATGCTTGTGAAGGTCAGAAGACAGCTTTTGGGAACTTGTTGCCTACCATGAGGGCCCCCGGGATTAAACTCAGGTGGAACGGCCTTGGCAGCAAGCACCTTTACTGGCTGAGCCATTTTACTAGATCTTTCCAGCAGATAAAAAATACCCTGAACTAGACTGGCTCCACGTAGCAGAGCACGTAGCAGCTCCTTTGGCAGTTTGTTACTGGAGTTGCATGTGCACTCAGTCCATCTCATCATACAAGAGGACACAAGGTTGAGAGGCTCTGTGGCCTGCCAGGACACCCATACCACAGTGGCAGAGACATTCCCGGATCTCAGGCCTGTCAGGAGCCTAGTCTTCCAGTCATACTCACTCTCCACTTATGCCATGCATGCTTGATGACTGTGGCAGCTCTGTGTAACCTTCTGATGTGTTTCCGAGTTAACCAGGACCGAAAAGCTAAGGAAACAGCAGAGACATCAAAACCATCGTTAGAACTATTAGTCATGTGGCCACCATCAGAGTGAAAGTATGAACTCTGTTCTTCCAGTGATAGACTTTGTCAATACGAAAGTCATTCCTGAGGGACTGGAAAGACAGTGGGCTCAGTGGTTAAGAACTCTTACTGCTCTTGCAGAGCACCCAGATTTGGTTCCCAACACCTACATGGTGGTTTACAATCTCTTCTGACTCCAGTTCCAAGAAATCTGATTCCCTCTTTTGGCCTCCAAGGGCGCCTGCATGCATATGGTAACACACACACACACACACACACACACACACACACACACACACACACA
>NW_021604658.1:1643320-1650865 GCF_004785775.1 Grammomys surdaster | reverse complement strand
ACACACACACACACACACACACACACACACACACACACACACACACACACACAAACAAACAAAATCTTAAAAAATGTAACACTGCCCACAATCTTGCAGATACGCACACATTGAAGGGCCATTGGGAGCTCTAACTGCCAAGGACCCATCTCAGACTCAGTCCTCAGCAGTGCCCAAGGAAGAAGAGGGATCTGGCTTATCTGTGCCATTAAAACTTTTTGCTGTGTGGATTTGTAGCTCTGTGGTATAGCACTTGCCTAGCTTGATTGAAGCCCTGGGTTTGAACAAGGACTCTACATATGTAGCCCAGGCTGGCATCAAACTTGAGATCCTCCTACCTCAGTTCCCCCATGCTGGGTTTACAGGTGTGGACACTACACTTGACCTTTGTGAGATTTTCATTTTTCAAAATCAGCCTGTTAGGACTGTGTTGATCACACCCATTGTATGGAATCAGCCCCACCTACCCGCTTGAATGAGCACGGCAGCCCGCCTCTGTTTCTCCTGCTTTTGGAGACGGTGTCGCCTCCAGCCACACTGGATGCATCGGGCACACTGCTCCAGCATCTGGGCACGCCCACACTCCAGAAGCTCTAGCTGAGAGAAGGGGAATCCTTTGAGGTGCTTGGCCTCTCCCCTCCCCTCTGAGGAGGGCCTCCACTTGCAGCTGGCACCTGTAATTCATCCCCAGCCAGCTTACCATGGAGTCAGTCATGAAGATCTTTGTCTTGCCGCAGTACAGTGGGATTTGTGTGGTCTTAGCTGGGTCACTGGGAGTGGTTGCTGTCTGAATTAAAGCTGGCAGAGCATGGAGAATGTCCTGTAGTAGAGGTTGCAGTGTGGCCTCCTTGGCACACAGAGGCTGCTCTGGGGGAAGGAGAAAGGCTTCATCAGTCTCTGCTTTCTCGCATGCTCTGTAGCCTGAAGAAACTGACTGTGGACTCCATAGAGCTCTTTACGCCTCTTTCTTGCAGTTCTAGATCTAGTTAGTTCTTTCTTTCCCTCTTCTTTTGTGGGTAGAGGTAGCCCTTGTGTCCCCTGAAGTCCTGGCTGTTTGGAGTGTCCTGAAGTCTCTCCTTGGACAGGCTGTCAAGGGGAGCTGTATCCCAGACTGCTAGGCCACTCCCTGAGCCCCACCCCTTACCCCTTCCAGCCAGTCTTGTGTTGAAAAGGGAGAACACACCCAGCTGTGCGATAGCCCTCCCAGACTTGCAAGGCTGCCTCCTGTGTGGGAGGATTTACCTGAGGGCTCTGACCACAGTTAGCTGCCCAGTGCCTCTCTGGAGACAGAGGCCAC
Source organism: Grammomys surdaster (assembly GCF_004785775.1). Lineage (NCBI taxonomy): Eukaryota > Metazoa > Chordata > Mammalia > Rodentia > Muridae > Grammomys > Grammomys surdaster. The sequence continues at coordinate 1,649,568 of NW_021604658.1, read as the reverse complement.
CAAAGCAGATGCTGGAGACGAGAGATGACAGACATCCACAGAATGGACCAGCGCCCAGAAGGGCTTGGAAGAGAGACAGGAGAGCAAACCATGGGGAGAAGAGAGAGAAAGGGAGGGAAAGAGAACGTGACACAACTCCCAAGAGGAAGAGAATTCACTGATGGGGCCCAGCAAGCATGAGTAGTGGGGGGCCAGCTGTGGTTGGCTGAGATTTGTCCTTGTGTCTGTTCCTCCACCTGTCCTTAACATTTCCACATTTCTATGGACAGCTACACTGTGCCAGGCAACTTCTCAGTCATAGTCACAGGCTAGACTTTTGCCCAAGTGCTTTGAACATATTTCCCCTTGATGTTTCCTGGGACCTGGAGCTCAGGCCATGTAGGGCGGGTCCAGATTCCTAAGATTCCCTTCTTCTGTCCTTCCCACTGACGAGGCCAGCTCACCTCCGTTTTGTCTACATCTGTATCTGTATGGAATCATGCCTACCAACACTGACCAGTTTTGTCCACTTGTTACTTAGCTGCCCACAGCTCTGGCTTCTCCAGCCTCACTCCAGGACCTTCCACAAGGCCCCTAGAGTAGATGAAAGCATGAGGCGGACAGTACATTGGCTCTTTCCCCTGAAGGGGCTCTTATCCCATCTACCCAGAAAATAAAGTCCATGTTTGTTTTGTTTTCCAAGATAGGGTCTCTCCGTGTGGCCCTGGCTATCCTGGAACTCCCTCTATAGACCATACTGGCCTTCATCTCTTAGGTATCAGCCTGCCTCTGCCTCCCAAGTGCTGGGATTAAAGATGTGTGCCACCACTGCATGGCTTCTAAGTCCATGTTTCTTGACTAGGGCCCACCTGGCACCCCAGCCTTTCTTAACCACTACTGTGTGGAATTGCTCATATGCCTGGACGCTTCTGTTCAGATTACCTTTGTCATGTGCAGTGATTGTCACATGGCTAATCCAGCCTATTCCCTCATTCCACCTCCTCCAAAACGCTCTCCCATGTCCACCTCTCCATGGCACCAGAGGAAGCTCTCTGCCTGTCTATGCTGTTGTTAGCTGGGGTTTATTGCCCACATTATTCCAGCAACCATTAGTCTCTGAACCCTCATCCTCAAGGACACACAGGTAAATCCTCAGTAATCTAAGGGTGAACAAATGACAAAAAACGGGCCCCACTCACCAGAGGACCCTTTGGTAGGACAAAGGCCCCTGAAGTCAGAGAATGTGCGAGGTCGGAGCCTTCTCAGCAGTTTATATCTTTCCATGAAGTTCTGGTGGGAGACGCTAGAAGCCAAAGCAGGCAAAAAGAGAATGACTTTGTCAGCCAGGTCCCTAGCTGGGACTCAAAGCCAGCGCTGCCCTGACTATCACTCCTGCAAGAATGGAGGAGGGAATGTTCTAGAGATGCCCAGGTTCACTCAGTGGGAAGCTTGCAGAAACCATTTAAAATTGAGTTTGTGGCTGGCAAGATGGCTTGGCAGATAAAATGCCTATTGCCAAGCCTGACAACCTGAGTTCCATCCTGTAGACCCATACAGTGGAAGAGAGAACTGTGCTAAGTGGTCCTCTGACTTCCATGTGGTGTGGCATGCCTCCCTGCTGGCAGTGGGGTGCTCATACCCACTGAGGATGGACAGCATGTACCTGCACAGTTCTTAAAACTCTACTGAGGCTTGTCTCTGAAACTTCTCAAAGCTGACAAAGCCACAGGAGAATTCCTGATTCTTTCTTCCTTCTTCCTTCACACTCCAACTCGGGCCTCCTTCAGACTAATCCATTTTGGTAAACTGTCCTGATTCGACCATCTACCCCAGAAAACAGCAAGTTTTTTCTACAACCTGGAAGCTGACTACTCCCTGAGCGCTCACACGAGTCTGAAGAACCATACAGTTCTCTTTACTGTCAACTATATCCCAGTCTGTCCCATTGTTCCCAGTTTTCATGGCTAATCCTGCATCCTAGATACCAGCAATAGCCTCCTCACTCATCTCCCGTCTATCCTAACCCTGCACCCAACCTCCAGTGAGCAGACAAGGATTCTCTGAGAATATGAGATACTGCCACTCCCTTCCCACACCAGCAGCTCCCAGTGCACCCAGGGCAACTGTCACGGCTTCGCATGGCCTGCGTACCTGTTCTCTCACATGCCCTGTTGCTGCTTCTCTGTGGCCTGGTCCCTTAGTGTCTCACTTCCTGACAGCACTATGGCTGTTCTCTGTTCTGAGTCCCCTAGGCTGGCCCTTTCCCTTTCTCTGGGCCTGCACTGAACCTTTGTCATGTGCAGGCCCAGATTTTCCCTGCATGTCAGCAACAAATTTTGTTTCTTTCTCAGCACTAGTTGTACTTACACTTGTGTGTTATTTGTGTGTGTGCATGTTACACTTGTATGTGTGTGCTTACACATGTGGAGGCTTTAATTTGACAGTGGAAAGCCTTTCTCTCTCTTTCTCTCTCTCTCTCTCTTTTTTTTTTTTTTTTTTTTTTTGAGATAGAGTTTTTTATTGAACCTGGAGCTCACTGACTGGTTAGACTGACTGGCCAGTAGACCCATGAAATTCTGTGTCCATCTCCCAGTGCTGAGATTACAATGCTTATTACCATACCTAGCTGTTAACTAACATGGATGCTGGAGATTTAAATTAGGTCCCTAGCAAGCTCTTTACCCACTGAGCCATTTCCCCAGACCCTTTTAAAATTTAGTTTTATTTACTGATTTTTTTAAAAATTTACTTTGTAAATTAAAAAAAAATATGTATATGAGAGTTTTGCCTGCATATATGTCTGTGTACCATGTGCAATGCCTGGTGACTCTCGAGGCCAGAGAAAGGCTTCAGATGCCCTGGAATTGGAATTAATAGATGGTTGTTAGCTGCTATGTGCTTGCTGGGAATTGAACTCTAGTCTTTCTGGAGAGCAGCCAGTGTGCTTAACCTTGAATCATCTCTCTAGACCCAGACTCTTAAAAAAGGATTTATTTTTATTCTATTTAATTATGTGTGGTTGGGCAGTGGTGGCGCACGCCTTTAATCCCAGCACTTGGGAGGCAGAGGCAGGCAGATTTCTGAGTTCAAGGCCAGCCTGGTCTACAGAGGGAGATCCACGACAGCCAGGGCTACACAGAGAAATCCTGTCTTGAAAAACAAAAAACAAATAATTCTGTGTGTGTGTCGAGTGAGAGAGTGGGTGTGGGTGGGTGGGTATGTGCCTGTAAGTTCAGGCACCCATGAAGGCCTGAGGGGTTGGATCATCCTGGAGCTGGACTTATAGGCAGTTGTGATCTGCCCTGTGTGGCTGCTGGGAACCGAACTTGGGTCCTCTGCAAGAGCACTACATACTCTGAACTTCAGAGTCATCAATCTCTCTAGCGCCCATACAGCCCTTTTGTCGATTTTTGAATCATTCTTAGGTGATTCTCTAGGGTCTCACTCTAGCTCAGCCTGGCCTCAAACTCACTACATAGCCCAGGCTCACCTTCATGTTCATCTTCCTGTCTCATTGTCTCAAGTGCTGGGATCATAGGTATGGGCTACTGTGTCTGGCTCATACTTACTTTTCTTGTTTCCATAGGAATGTAGGCCCTACCAGGGCAGAGATTACACCCTGAGTCACTGAATACATGTAAAGGTGGATTGCCACAGACCCACCATTCTCCTGATTCCCACCTCCCTCTGTCTGGCCCAGCTCTGAGTGCTGCCAGGCTTTGGCCCTACAGCAGTGTGGCTTACTTACCGGATGGGGAAGCCAGCAGCACTGATGTGAATGGTCTCCACAAGGCCACAGGCCTCTAACTGGTTCAGGACCTATAAGGGTGGGGAAAGAAAGCAAGTACCTACAGGCCAGAAATGTCATTTCTTCTGAGTATCTCTGCCCCTGACCTTTAATGACAGGCAGAATTGGCTGATGGAGATGTCGTCTCTGTGAGATCATGAGAAACCGAGAGGGCCTAACAATCTCCCTGCTAGAAGAGGTCCTGGTGGAGCTGCAAAGGTCTTGTCTGGTACCTGGCTCCTCTTATAGCAAAGGCCCGCAAAAACATACAGGCCTGGCTCTGTCTCTCACCTTCCCAGGGCTGACACCCATTCACAATACATAACTGCCTATACTCTTCCCGTATCAGAGTTGCTCGAGCAAAGGTCATGTTGTGAAGATTCTTCTGTGATTTGAACACAGACTTTACCACACAGCCTAGTTATCTTTGGCTACATAGCCACGTTTAGCAGGTGACTGTGGGACATTCTTCAGTGCTGTCCAGAACTTACTTACTATCTGTATTCCCTCAGAGCCTGAAACCCTGAGGAATGATTTTATGTAGACTGGAAAATGAGATTGACAGTCCAGAGATAGCCATACTTCATGGACTATACAGATGTTGAACAAATCACAAAACACCCATTGCCCTGAGCAGTTTCAAGTCTCTTGTCAGGGATAGACTAGGTGAGCAGGGAGCAATATGCTCTAGTGTTCCCATGTGCCACCTTGGTCAGGCTTTGGTGGAGTGTACAGAACACACAGCCACTCATGACTACCCTACCAGAGCAGGGAAATAAGCTCTCCTTAATGTCAGGCCCAGCCCAGGAGACTGCCAGTGAGCATTCCACCTAGAGATGCTCTCCTCTTTATTCTTGGTGCTAGGCAGCTGTAGCTCATGGTTAGTTACCTCTTCCTGAAGGAAAGTCTGCGGTTGACTCTGGCTGTTGGGCTTGATGCAGCGAATGTAGTGAGGTGTTGTGTTATGTAGGACCTGCAGGAGTTGTTCCAGTGAGGCCTGAAGACACAGAAGTCCGGGGTTAGACAGGACTGCGTCAGCTCAGGGGCATAGGCTGGATGCTGGTTGTGATTATGTTGTATCTTTGGAGGCCTTCCCTGCCTTGAAATCAGGCTCACTTATACGCTGGATACTTTTAAAGAACGCTTGAAATGCACATGGTAACCACCCCTTACTTCACACCCTTTTTCCAGGAATGCTTCTGGACCAGGGGCTCGCTCCTACTGACTGAGCCTGGGTCTGGGGCTTTTTCCTTCCCTCTCTTCCCTAGGATCATTTTCCTACAAAACAGCTTCACATCACCCATGCTGTTCCATTATTAAGCCTGCCCTATGTGCCAGAGGAATGTGACTCAGACACTGCTTATGTCACAGCTCAGCCTAATGACACACATGCTGTGCAGGTAGTCAGTAGTGTCTGAGGCTCTGGCTGTAGCATGCTCATCAGACAATGGACATGGGTTCCCAGGGTGCCTGCATAAGGAGATGACAGTAAAGTAGGGGCTAACATTTGAACAGGAACAAATTTTTAAAAAGGGACAGGGCAGGTGAAAAAGCTGTTGAAGGGCAGTGGTCAAGAGACCCCAGGAAGGTGAGCAGCTTGTACAAGTTTCACATATTATCACATGACCAGATAATACCAAGGGAAGTGGTAGTCCGGCCAGCCAAGCACAGGGTTTGAACAGCTCCATATAAAGTGTTCCTCTCCTATCAGCAGAGACTGAGAGTCCCCACCTTATGCCCATTCTCATACCCAGTGATGTCTGTTTCCTGTCTTTTACACTGAAGCATAAACTTGATGAGACAGAGACCATGCATGGCACATCACTGCTCCCCAGGAAACAACCCCAGTTTTGAGGAACACTCAATAGACAATTGTAAAACTAAACTAAACACTTCATGTCAGCACCACTAGACCCACCTTGAACTTGGACACCACAGTCAATGCAGGAGCCCTGCTCTGGCCAGACAGCTCCTCCTGGGTCTTCTCTTCAGGGATGGCAGGAAACAGCATCATGAGCAGGGGGTCTTGGGATTGTTGCAGGAGCCCAGTCAGCTCAGGGGGAACAGGGTCCTATTGGAAAGGGCAAGGGTGGCAGAGAGGTGAGCTGCTTCCTAGTGCTGGCCACTCCTTCCCAAGTACAGGGCTTCTTGGGAGGGCAAGCTGGAATCCCAAGAAGACTGAGTCTGCTGGCCAAGAAGAGCCATGTGAGGGCCGGGCAGTGGTGGCACACACCTTTAATCCCAGCACTTGGGAGGCAGAGACAGGTGGATTTCTGAGTTTGAGGCCAGCCTGGTCTACAGAGTGAGTTCCAGGACAGCCAGAACTACACAGAGAAACCCTGTCTTGAAAAACCAAAAAAGGGCTGGAGAGATGGCTTAGTGGTTAAGAGCACTGACTGCTCTTACAGAGGTCCTGAGTTCAAATCCCAGCAACCACATGGTGGCTCACAACCATCCGTAATGAGATTGGATGCCCTCTTCG
>NW_021604658.1:1542672-1643220 GCF_004785775.1 Grammomys surdaster | reverse complement strand
ACAGGTGGATTTCTGAGTTTGAGGCCAGCCTGGTCTACAGAGTGAGTTCCAGGACAGCCAGAACTACACAGAGAAACCCTGTCTTGAAAAACCAAAAAAGGGCTGGAGAGATGGCTTAGTGGTTAAGAGCACTGACTGCTCTTACAGAGGTCCTGAGTTCAAATCCCAGCAACCACATGGTGGCTCACAACCATCCGTAATGAGATTGGATGCCCTCTTCTGGTGTGTCTGAAGACAGCTACAGTGTACTCATCAATAAAATAAATAAATAAATTAAAAAAAAAAAAAAAGAAGAGCCATGTGTAACATGGACCACTTCAAGGCAGGTCAGATAGATTAGCAAAGATCCTAGGCAGGGCTCAAGAGAGTGAGTCTGGATTTTGAGGAAAGGACACTGAGGAGAAAGAGGATGTCCTACAGGAACGATTCTGTCCATGCAGCAGTGACTCAGCGTTCTTACCCAGGAGCTGTGTGCTATGGCCCAGACTCACCTTGTTCTTCTCCACCAGGCCCGCTGTGTGGTATCGTACAGGTCCTGCGAAATGCACAACCACAAAGCTGGGCTCCCGGCTGAGCTTGTTATGGCCCAGGCACGGCTTGCCTGCCAGCGTGCTCTCGATCCGCGTCTGTAGTTGTGCTGCACTGCTCGGCCGATTAAGGCGGCATTCCTGTGGGAGTGAGCAGTCATCCCAGTGACAGGTCTTCCCACACCTGCCCCATCCTCAGTGTCTGGACCCATGGTAGCAGAGTTGTCAAGAGCATTATAGCAGCTCCAGGGGAAAGCACAGGGATTAGCACACTTATTTGTAGATGGGGGAGAGAGACAGACAAAAGAGCACACAAATAATCACCAAGGCACCAGAGAAGCCCAGAGACCGGCCAATTCTGTTGCTCGGCTCACTGCTTAACCTCTTACCTCATTTATGAGGGAACAGATGCTGATGGGGCTCCCTTCGAGGAGATCTAAACAGGTCTGGTTGTCCTGGTAGTTGACAAATGACCACTCCAGGCCCTCAACTTCGTATTCCTCCTAGGAGCAGGGGTGGAAGAAAGCAAGTTCCAGAATAGCATTAAGGAACAGGAATATATTAAAACAGTTTTGTACATACAGTTATTATTTATCAATTAATAAAACAAGGAACAAAGGTGCCTCCAGAAGGATGACTTGCCCTATTCCTCACCTGCTGGGCCCTGAGGTAGTGAGCCACGAAGTGCTGCTGTAGCTTCTCATTGGCATAGTTGATGCACAACTGTTCCAGGCTGTTGTTAGGAAATGACTCAAACCCATACACATCTAGCAGACCTGAGAAGAGAGGAGAGAACCATGGATACCACATGGTGGGAGAGATGACAACCACAGGAGCCCAAGTGGCTGGACCCTTGCTGCAGCCTCCATCAGTCTTGGGATGAGGTTGAGTGATGACAGTCTCCTGTTCCCACAACCCACCTACATAGGTCCCAAGACCTCTTCCCTTGCCCTATACCACATCAGAGCAAACAGAAAGCCAAAAATCTGAATGAAGGGCAGCCCAGGCATTAGCCCACTTTCAAATCTAAATCCTCTGGCCCCAACTGGTTTCCCCTTGAGGATCCTGGGTCTTGCTTTTTGTGTGATCCCAGGGAATGTTCTCTGTATCGACCTTGTTCAGAGGACCTTATCTCCCCAGCCTAGCTGATGCTCCCCTTTGGCATCTCTAGGCTTTAATTTCTCCCTATTTGACTCACCCAACCCGAAGTTACAACAATGTTGCCCTCAACTGTGTCTCTGACTACCTTCCTGGGACTAGGAGAAAAAGGACCATTAGGGATAAGGCATAAACTGATGTGAGAGCCACAGACGTGTTGCCATATGTGGGCACTCAAACATAGAAATACCATCAAACTCCTGGATGAACAGATGGAAGGATGGATGGATAGATGGGGAGACTAGCAGAAAGAGGGAAGGAGCTGCTCACAGGCACCCATGAGACCCAGGGATCCTTCCTCCACCCCTGATCCAATGGCTTATTTTCTGGAGGGTTCCTGGCAGGGTGAGCCCTGCTACCTATGAAGGCAGTCCATGAGCTGGAGTCTGCACAGATGCTGCTGTTGATCACAGATACCAGCCAGTCGAAGAGCCTGTTGGTGGGAAAGAGTAGGATGTGGTGAAACTGTTCTCCCAGGAAGGGCGCCACATGCCAAAAGGCTCTGAGTTCTGAACCTACCAGGCCAAAGGCTAAATCTTCTTGTTTCTGGGTTATGCAATCTTGACCTACTGCAGCAGCAGGCTCTGGGCATATATTTCCAGGTATACACAGATCTAACCTGTTCTAACAAGACAGGACAGCTAGACTCCTGGGTCAGGCAGGGTGTGGGTCTGCATTAGTCACATGACCCATTGCCAGCTAATGCCATGACTAGAAGATATTGGCAGGTCCCAGTCGTGTTTATAATAAGCTGAGTAATACTGAATTCCCCCGAAAAATGCTTAAGGAGCTGCCACATCCTACTCAAGCCTGCATGAGGGGGGCCAAATCACAAGATAATGGCATTCCCGATTCTGCAACTGTTGCTAGCCCCGAGAAAATGAAACTTCTATACAAAGAGGCACCAAGCACAAAACTGTTCAACAGACTTCTTTCCTATACATTGCCTTCCCCTACTCTCATTCTGGAAATAGGGCCTACATATAGACTCTTATGGAACTAGCAACCCCTACTTCAGCCTAAAATGTGCTGGGCTTAGAGGTGGCCACTATGCCTTAGTTTCTCTTTAAGTAATTACTCTCCAGCTGGTTTAATTCAGTAGACTTTTTTTGGCAACAGGGGTTCAAACATTCATGGAAGATACTAAAATGAGTGGACTATTATAACATGACTGCTTCCATGTGTAAAATGCTCTTTAGCTAGAAGCTTGTTCTACTTCTAACTTTCCATTGTACAATTACTTGTAGAGTTACTTAAAAATCTTTTGGCTGCTGGGTGTAGTCACATACACCTTTAATTACAGTACTGACAATGAGTTCTAGGCCAGCCAGAGTCACACAGTAAGACCCTGTCTTAAAATAACCTGAAGTACAAAAATTCCACAACTTCTGACCTAAAACCTGCTTTGAGGCAGAAGTACCTATCTCTAGTTGACATGGGCTTAGGAGGACCTCAGATTCTTGGCTCTGAACAGGCTTGTCAAAAATCTTACATACTCCTATATAAACACTGGCCATAATAATCTCAGGGGAGTCTGAGCATGTTAGTCTTTACAAGGTACTCTGAGGTTCTCAAAACTCAAGATAAGACAGTATGTGACCACGTGGCCAGAGGATGCAGGTGCCTATGTCATGTCTGAAGAAAGGTGAGGACCCACCTTCCCTGCCATGCTGGGCTCCCACCTGTTGTGTATTCTGGTGGCACTGACTGTGAGCTGAGCTTCTGGCTCCACTATGCTATCTAACTCCGCAGATGAATGACCTAAGGTATTAGGGTGGAGGTGACAGAGGGGCCTATCTACTACTCAACACTCTGAACTTGGAACTGTAAAGGTGGAGATCACCTTTGGAGCAACTTCTCCATTCAATATAGGTGCAGAGGCCAAAGGCAGTGTTTAGGGCAAACCTGGGGGCCATGCCTTGCATCTCCTGGGAGCCCAGCAACTGGTCCGCTTTCTCCAGCCTCCACCATCTTAGACCTATATCTATTGCCTGACAAAGTTTGATCCAACCCTAGACAGGCTAAGAATCTATGGGGAAGTGAAGGCCCAGAGTAAATCACTCACCGTGCATAGATGAGTTTGGCCAGACAGTCTCTGCGTGTGTCACACTCAGCTCGGGAGCAGGGCTTCTGGAACACCTGCTGCTGCTTGCCTGCCTTGATGGTTCGAATCCGCATATTCTCCAGCAGCATGCTCTCTGGGAGCTGCAGCAGCAAGGCTGAGGTCCTGACAGAGACTGTGAGAGGAGAGTCCTCCTTAGGCAAACACTCTCCACTGGAACTGAGTGGATGAAGAGCCTTGCCCAAGGCCTCCTTACATGGCAGAGGCAGGACTTGAAGTCACAGTGTTACAAATGGACAAATCACTTTCCAAGCCACCCGACTCTGATTGTTGGAGACAACATTGTTGGCTTCATCAGAGGATGAGGAGTAATTATCCATGGTGGGCCTTACAGCAGACGGTTTAATCAAGGGTGCTAGATTGAAAAGTTCACCCTTCAATTTCCCACTGCATTCCACTAACACTAGTCATTCCTTCCAGGTGCATTCTCCCATCTTTGCTCACCCTTGGTACCATCCATCAGTTGGCAGGGCTGGGCTTCATCCTCTGAGTCAACAAAGTGGACATTGCCAAGGTGCAGTAGTCCAGCTAGGACCTGAAGAGCAGAAGGGAGGTCAGGAAGCAGAGGCTTGACCTGACCAAGAAGACACATCCTCATGCTGATGTCACAACAACAGAAGGGAGCTCCCAATGACTGCCTATCTCGGTCAGGCATGATTTCGTATGGTAGAGATCCCAACACAATCTCTTCAACATTCTGTGAGGTACATGCCATGAGGATGCCCATAACAGAGATAGGAGGTTAATGTCCAGCCTAGGAGAGAGGTGAGATTAGCATCTAGGCAGCAGACTTCAGATACCTTCCAGAGCAACGAGCAGGGCCTGCCTCCACTCATCCTCTGTCCCGCTGCTCACTTCAGAACAGTCTGCATGGGAGTACTGCTCCTGTTAGTTACGGGCCAGGGGCATTTCTGCCTGGTGGGGCTTAGCCATGGTTTCCTGGGCCCTTTCTCAGTATTACTGGGCTGTGATAGTCCAGCCTAGGGGAGGAACTGTGATCTTGGTCTCTGCAGTAGGTGCCACCCTTCTGCCTATGCCTTCAGTGACCTATACAGGCAACTTCAAGAAGCCATGATGGCAATGAGAACCCTTGGAAGATCCAGTAACCTTGGAACCCCTGCACCTCATACTAAGAGAACAGAGCCTCTCCTGCCATTGCTATCTGGTCCCAAGACAGATCATCTCTACATGCTACTGGTCTTTTGGTCTCAAACTATTAGGGCAGTCTGGCTGTGGCACGGGGTCATAACATCTTCAGTGGAATGGATTAGCCTTGCAGTGGGAAACCACCTTCCTGATCATAGTGTCTTCCCTGCTATCTAAGTATGTCATAACACCTTCAAACCAGCACTCATGCACACTCCTAGTGTTGTCCACTTCCTCTGGCCTGTCTCCATGTACTGCCATTCTGCACAAATGCTTATCTCACAGTGTCCATACTAGGGGAGGCACCTTAGCTTCCTAAACACCATGTGGAGGCCATCACTATCCCCGTCTTCCCGTCCCTGTTCCCAGCCTACCCTATACATTACACCTTGTTGCTCTAGGGCATGAGGAAGTGAGGCAGATGAGGCTAGCTCTCTGGGTTCCCAGAGGGACAGGGAGGCAGAGGACACGGTTGGGGAAGAAGAAGAGGTAGGCATTTGGAATGACAACTCCTGAAACCAACTTTGTCACTTAGTGGTATCTTGGGTTTCTCTATCTTAGATTTTTTTCAAATATAAAATGGAAATAATCTTTATGTGCAAGAGACAGTTGATAAAAGCAAGTGAGCTAAGAGGTGTGACTATAATTTCTAAGCTTTCAAGTGTCACACAAGCAGGAAAAGATGATTTCTCTATTCTTGTCATGGTAATAAAACCTGCCCCAAGGTGCTTGTGTTCTGGGCTTGCAGGTCACTGCACTAGTTCATTACTCAAGGACTATATGACATGTCACTGACCCTATAGCCAGTCCAGTCCAGCACCTGTTTCCAGGTTCCTCACAGAGTGGCAGCCAGCTCCTTGGATATGGTACAATAGGGCCTGAAGTCCTAGACACTCACAGAAAGAGAGTACCAAGTCCAGGGACAATCCATGAGAAGGGCCACCATCACCTCTACATGTAAGTAGCATGACTTTTCTTCTGACCTTAAAGATGTTGTTCTGGGTGGGGGTGTCGATGCCCAGATGGAGCATGGCCTCTCTGGTCACCTCGAAACAATCCTCTGAAAAGAATCCATGTCACAGCCCAGTGGTCAGCAGGGTCAGTGGGGGAAAGGAGACAGGCTGTGGGCAGAATGGGCTCCTCCTACCTTCCAAACTGCTTTCTGGATTGGGTAGCCAGGAGAAGGCGGTTCCCTCAGGGAGGTACCACTGTAGCCTTTCATCTTTGGTGGCTCCTTTGCAAATCTGTGAGAAGGGGTGTACAGGAGACTGAGCTGGGGGTAGGAGGCCCTACAAATCTGGGGTTAGAATGAGGAGCACGAAATGGCAGCAACACTGACAGGCTGAGCGCAGAGTATGGGGTAAAAGGAACATCTCTGTCCAGGATGTCTCCAGCCTCATTTAAAAAACCATCTTCCCAGAAAGCTGGTGGTTTGATGCAGGATACATGATTCTTTCAGGGGAGTCATCATCTCGATTAGAGAGGTATCTCCTTGCCAAAAGAAGCTTCTTATGGGTGCAAGGAGCCCTACCAGTGTACTAGAAAAGCCCAGTTCAGGGAAGAAGGAACAATTCCAGAGCAGCCCTCTAGCTATTATGGCAAAGTGTCTATCCTAAAGTGTCCTCAGTCTAGTGTGGGTAATGTAACTTCTATTTAGAAGACAGAGCCCTGCTCAAGGACCTTCTGGTCTGACAGCACAACATAGCTCTGGGCCCACACTGTGCCTGGTGAATAGCTCTGCTTGAAAGCAAGCCAAGGGGCCATGTATAGAGCATGCTAGGGATAGAGGGACAAGCCACCCAGCCTTGCATGTGGCACCGTGCATTTCATCTGACACAGACCTGGTAGAAGATGTGGAAGTTCCTCTCACTGGAGGCCTGACAGGCCACACGGGTTTTTTCTAGGAGGTAGGTCTGGACTGCAGCTCCTGTCATCTGCTGGGCTCTGGCACACAGAAGCAGAGCCCAGTATTATTATCCCTTCATCCCATAGCCATTTACTAGTGATAGCTGTACACCAGACTGCCACCTAGCAAATCCCTTCCAAGCTTTCTTGGGCAGGGAACATCTAGAGAGTCCTTGGGAAGCCAGGTGTAGTGGCCAGGAAGAGCAGGAGTTCAAGGTTAACCTGGGCTATACGAGACTGTCTCAGACAACAAAACTCAAATGTCTTTGAGTGTTCTGGGACATTCTCTTGCATGTAGCTCAGGTAGGCATGAGAATCACCTCTGTGAGCCAATGCCTGAGCTTCAGATTCAAGGTTCTATCCCAAAGAGGCATTTAACAAGACGTTTCTGAGCACGAGAAGCCATCATGAGCACACAGTCCATGAGAACATTAGTTCAAGGTCACAGTAGCTTTCTAGGTTTTCTAGGTTAAAAACAGGACACCTCCAGAGTTCACCAAGATCAAGAAACCCATAGATACAACAGATAAGCTCTGAGGATGGCTTTGCCCAGGTTGGTGACTGCCCAGCTGCTTCCAGTCCCCATCTCTGCTGTCCCACTTGCTGAATGGCAGTAGCTATTACCTGTTCAGCTGGAGCTGGATGAACTTCCCAAAGCGACTGCTGTTGTTATTCCTCAGTGTGCACGCGTTCCCTAGAGATCACACCTCTGTTTACACCCGCTCTCCCAGGCTTGCAGAATTTTCACAAGCTGCTGTGGCTGTGTCCCTCTCTCTAAAGGCTCTGTCACCTAAAGGCCCCTTTGCTGATTTTTCTATGTCATGAGGGTCAGGATTAAGGAACGTACACATAGGCTTTGGCAAATGGGTTCTGGATCAGGAACAGGAATGAACACACTTAGGTGGCAAGGGCTGCGTTTTTTCTTTTTACGTGTATGAGTGTTTTGTCTACATTCATGTATGTGTACCACATATGTGCCTGCAAGAGGTCAGAAGAGGTGGTTAATCCCTTGGAACTGGAGTTATGTGATGGTTGTGAGCCATGTGGATGCTGGGAACTGAACTCAAGTCCCCGGCAAGAACAATCAATGCTTTTAACCACTGAGTTCTCTCTCCATCCCCAGTCAAGGAAGATGAAAGGAAGCTGTTACTACAGGTTTTACACAGATATAGCAAGTGGACTCAAGGCCCAACATGGACACTAAAAGGTATGGCACCAAAAGCCAGGTGTAGTTGCACACTCCTTTAATCAGAGCCAGAGGTTAGCAGACATCTGTAAGTGTGAGGACAGCCTGGTCTTCATGAGTTCCGGGATAGCCAGAGCTAGATAGTGGGAACTGTCTCAGAAAACAAAAACAAAACAAAAAAACAAACAAACCAAAACAACTCCCTTCCCCCACAAAACAACAACAAAAAACCAAAACCCAAAAAAATCAAAATATCTCCCAAACATCCCACAAAAGCTATGCCACCTTTGACAAATTTCCTTTTGCAACATTAGGATACTCAACGGAAAGATAAGATTTAGACTGGATGAGCCAAGGCACTTGCTATTCAACTGTTTTAGATGTGCCAGATGGCACCAGCTCTATCCAGAAAGGGGTCTCGCAGATGCTAGGCTCTGGCACCAAGCTGTATCCCCGTATGGTAGCACCTTTAATAGACGGAAGCTGAGGGAATCTGGGAAGAGGTTGGAGCCTAGGTAGTGAAGAGTCATTCTCCAGCCCAGAGAGCGGTCTTCCAGTACTACCTCTCCTGGAAGGGGGCGGATCCCAGAAGACATGGGACTGAGGTGCAGTGCAGAGGACACTGAGCTCACCAAAAGCTTCCATGACAGGGTTGGAGTTCAGGATCCGCTGTTCAATCCTCTCTGCAATCTTGTGGTTCTCACAGGAAGTAGGTGAGGCAGCCACCACAGCATAGAACTTCATCAGGCATCGGGATGTCCATGTCTGTATCAAAAACAGCCGTGCAGGTAGAGTCCTCGTTCTTATGCCCTCCCACTACAGGGCCCAAGAGAGATGCCCACTAGAGGGTTCTATGCATCAAATGTTGCTGCCTACACAAATGCGTGGATGCTGAATTCAGCAGTGCCTTGGGCAAGGCACTTCCTATCTGTGAAGTGCGCACCTCTGCTTCTCTCAGCTCAGAAGATGCTCTAGGGAAAGAGGCTGGAGTGTGTGAGGAACACCCTCCACACACTGCAAGCCCAGACCTGGAAGGTCTGGAAGGTCACCATCTCCGAGGCCTCACAGCTATTACTAATTCTTTTATAGAAGGCTTTCTCTGTATTTGCTTACAGACCCTGGAGAAATAATATCTAGTTTATGTATCTATTTTTGTCTTATTTATTTATTTTTGGGACAGGATCTCACTATGTAGTCCTTTGCTATCCTAGAACTTTCTTTGTAGATCAGGTTGGCCGTGAGATCATAGAAATCTTCCTGCTGTTGACTCCCCAATGCATCATAGGCTTATACCTCCATGCCGAGCTGTGTCTATTCCCCCTACTCCCAATAACAGGCTTCCTGTGTCACCCTGGATGTCCTGGAACTCGCTCTGTAGACCAGGCTCGCCTGGATCAGAGATCCAGCACCTCTGCCTCCTGCATGCTGGGATTAAAGGTGTGTACCACCATGCTTGCCTCACTACATCTATTGTTTAACTGATGAAGTGAAGTGGAAAAACAATACAAAAAAGCCAAACCTCGACCTTTTAAACTTTATTTTCACAGACCCTACTATTGGCTGAGCATGTGGCACATGAATTTAATCCCAACCTCCCAGAAGCAAAGGCAAGTGGACCTCTGTGAGGGCCAGCCTGGTCTATATAGTGAATTCCAGGTCATCCATGGCTATACAAAGAGAGTCTGTCTCAAAACAAAAACAAAAACAAAAACAAAAAACAAACAAAAAAACTCACAAAAAACAAACAAATAAAAAAAAACAAACAAACAAAAACCAAAACAACAAATCAACAACCTACTAAATGATAGTGCTCTATTTTAAAGTCAATCTAATAAACTTTATACTCCTTGGTTTTAATCAGCCAAAATGAGATATAGTTACTTAAATATCTAATACTTTGTCCTTTAGTCTCCTTAAGGATTATAAATGTACACTACAACATTAAAAGAAAAGAGTTGTATCTTTCCATGTTGACTTTGTGTCCTGTCACCTTGATAAATTACTCTATAACTTTCCCTGATTTTTTTTTTTTTTATTAGACAAGATCTTACAGTTCAGGCTGGACTTGAACTCCTAGCACCCCACCCCACCTCTTAACAAATTTTTTAGGTTGGAGGTATTCACTTTTTTCTATTTTGTGCCAGACTTGAGGGTTTATAGCAGTTCTTTTAATGCTTGGCAGAATTCGTAAGTGAAGCTATCTGGGGCTGGCACTTTCTTTGCAAGAACAGTATCAATTTTAACCTCTTTTTAAAAGAAAAACTTAGTTTATCTAATTTTATGTGTCTACGTATATGTGTGTGCATCATGCAGGTATAGACTTTATCCATCTTTTTTAAAGGTTGTGTTTGCTGTGGAATGTGGCTCAGTGGTAGAGCATTTACCTTGCATGTACATAGTCTGCAACTCAAAACTCACACTGCAAAACAAAATCCTTGCAATACATTTGTTTTTTACATTGTTTTTATTTTCTAGCTTATTACTTTTTACTGTCTTTCTTCTGCTGACTTTCAGTTTGATTAGTATTTAACTTTGGTGGTGCTAAGAAATGAACTCAAGCCCTTGTGAATGCCAGACAGTTAGTCTATGCCCCTAGCCCACTATGCAAGCAAGCTGAGTTCTGCAGTGTTTCTGTGTTTGGGGCTGAACGCAGGCAACTGGTTTACCCTTTTGTTTAAGGTGCACTGTTACTGAAATATTGCCTCCAATTAATATGGGGATAATAGGGAGACCCTATTCCCCATTCTGACTATACCTGGAAGTAGATCTTTTTTAAAGTTATATTTTAGATTTTAATTTTATTTTATTGTGTTTACAGGTGTTTTGGTTGCAGGTATGTCTGGTGCCCATAGAGGTCAGAAGAAGGCTAGACTATGTAAGTGAGTTCAAGGCCATTCTGGTCAACTTACTGAGACCTTGTCTCAAAATTGAAAAATAAAGTAAGGTCTGGGGATGTATTCTTTGGTAGTACGCCTGCATAGCATATTCAGGGCCCTGAGTTTAAATCTCCTGTACAGCAAAAATACAAAAAAAGGGCCAATAAGATTGCTCAACAGGTCAAGGTTCTCAATGCCAAGCCTGATGACCTGAGCTCTATCCCGCGGATCCACACGGTGGAGGAGAGAACTGACTCCCAGGAGTTGTCCTCTGACCTCTACACATGTGCCACCCACAGCGGCCACCCCACCTGCAACTAATTAAATGTTAAAAAAATGAAAACAGAAAGCAGGCCCAGCCCATGGTCATAATAGCTACTCAGTGAAGGGTTACTGAGTCCTGCTTGTGTTGGTCTTTGGCCAGGTTCTCCCCAGTCCTAGAGTATTCTGACATCAGTGTAGGTAAAGGGGCTTATAGTCCAAAGAATCCCTCATAAAGTGCTGTGGGAAGGGAGAGGCAGCTGGGTGAGGCCTCTCACTAGCTGTAGAAATCCTTGTTTATGCAACACCTGTCTCGCTGGCTGAGGTTCTTCTCTCTGTAAGGCCCTCTGGCCATACTGGGAGCTTCTCACACACTGCCCTTGACATCACCAACAACCCTGACAGGGTTTTTAAAACTTTTTTTTTTTTTAAATAGCTATGATTACTTTTTATTCTATGTGTATGGTTGTTTGCCTGAATGTATGTCTGCAACACCTCTGTGCAGTGTCCACAGAGGTCAGAAGGAGTTCCAGACACTTATTAACCACCACACAGTTGCTGGGAACTGAACCTCATCCTCTAAGTGTAACAAGATAAAGCAAGCGTCTCACTACAGCCGGGCGGTGGTGGCGCACGCCTTTAATCCCAGCACTTGGGAGGCAGAGGCAGGTGGATTTCTGAGTTCGAGAGTTCGAGGTTAGCCTGGTCTACAGAGTGAGTTCCAGGACAGCCAGGGCTACACAGAGAAACCCTGTCTCAAAAAACCAAAAAAAAAAAAAAAGCGTCTCACTACCGACTGCAGGCTGGTGTGTGATCTTCCTACCTCACCTCCTAAATCCTGGCATTACAGGTGTGTGTCATCATGTCAAAGACAGAAGCTCTTCACGTTCACACAGAAGTCCCATACTGGTGTTGGCCCTCTATTCCTTTCTATTTCACAAGTGAAATGACTGAGGCCTTCAATATTACTAGCCTTTCTGAGGTCTCTATCTGTTGTACCACTATGCTGGTCACTGACTGCTGTTTCTAGAGATTTTAGAGGCCCTGCCAGTGAGAAAGTAAAGTTGCAAGGGGAAAGTATCCCACCAGGGTGGCAGCAGAGCTAGCAGTGGAGGCTGCCCTGGAGCTCTGTCTTCTGACTTCTGGTGTGCTGCCTGCTGACCACAGCACACAGACTCCCTGGTTCAGGCAGCCTATCTGTGGGTGACTAGGCAGCCAATGATGTCACAGGCCCTCGCCTTTCTGCTCATCTAGCTAGGTATGTAGGACTGGATACAAACCTGGCACTCTTACCTTTCCGGCTCCACTCTCTCCACTGACCACAATGGATTGGTTGATCGGCTCAATCAGGCTCTTGACATTCCTATAGGTCTGTTCACCCACTGTGAAGATGTGGGGTTTCAATTTCTGGAATATCAAATAGTCATGTGAGTACTGGTTTTCAAGAGTGGGTGATTCAGTGACAGCCTATACTGGGAGGCTATCAGGAGTGGTGCTAGCATACTTCCTCCAAAAATACTTGCCCAGACGACATGAAGTTAGGCCCAACTGCAAAACACCTATGGCTGATTCATCCACCGAGGTTCTCTCAGCATGGATGCAGCTAGCTTCCAGCATTCTGACCTTATGGTCCCATCTAATTTTATTTTTTAAATTAAAAAAAATTATCTTATGTGTATGGGTGTTTTGTTGTACATATGTCTGTATTGCATATATACAGTGCCCTTGGAGGCCAGAATTGGATGTCAGATTCCCTGGACTGGAGTTAAAGATAGCTGTGAACCAACATGTTGGTGTTAGGAATTGGATCCTAGTTCTCTGGGAGAGCAGAAAGTGCTTTTTTTATTTTTTAAGATTTTTTTAAAGATTTATTTATTTTATTTATATGAGTACACTGTAGTTGTCTTCAGAAAAGGTATCAGATTCCATTACAGATGGTTGTGAGCCATCATGTGGTTGCTGGGAATTGAACTCAGGACCTCTGGAAGAGCAGTCAGTGCTCTTATCTTTCAAGCTGCCCCCTCCTCACCTTCCTGTAGTCCAGATGGTCTAAAACTTGCTTTGTAGCTGAGGATGATAATGAACTTCTGATCCTGATGCTTCTACTTCCCAAATGCCACTCTACCTGGTTATACAGTCCTGGGGATGGAACTCAGATCTCTGTGTATGCCAGGTGAGCACTTGACCAACAGAGCTAACTCTACATTTTTCTTTAATAGTCTGATTCTGCTGCTTATTTATTTTATAATTTGGAAAAAAAAATCTCTTAACTTACTGCCTGTATTAGTTAGGGTTTCTATCACTGTGAGTAAACAGCATGACCAAAGCAACGTGGGGTAAAAGGCTTACTGTGCTTACACTTCTATATCAGAGTTCATCTTTGAAGGCAGTCAGAGCAGGAACTCGAGGAGGGAAAAAAAACTCAGGGTTCTTGCAGAGGTCATAAAGGAGTGCTTGCTCATACTGTTTTTATAGCATCCAGGACCGTCCAGGACCACAGTGGGCTGGGCTCTTCCACATCAATCACTAATTAAGAAAATGCCACACAGGTTTGCCCACAGCACAGTCTTACGGAGGCATTTTCTCTGTTGAGGTTCCTACCTCTGAGGTGACCCCAGCTGCTTGTTCCAGGATGACATAAATTAGACAGCAGACTACCTAAGGATTAGCAGGCTAACCTTAAAGACGAGCTACGTGAGGCTCAGAGGCATTATAATAACCTGCCACAGACCTCAGCACGTAAGGACATCTATAGGGTTTGAGTTCCAAAGTCAATTTTCTTTCAACAAATACTGCCCTCAACATGCTGACATGCAGTTGGGCAGCGTGGAAAAGCGGGAACCATGACCTGACATTTGAGGAGCGGGCACATAGTGTCAGACCAGCTGGACTCTCAGGATCGACTTCTCTGCACTCCACTTGGATACTTCTCCTTACGTAAACTGGAGGGCAGTGCTGTCTGCACCGTGCCTCACCAGCCTAACCAGCAATCATCACTTTTAGCTTCCTGAGAGCTGTCTTTCTCTAGCTGACCCTGCTGCAGCTGCCTAGTAACTGGACTGGTAAGAGGCCTCAAGTGTTTTGTTTCTTTCACTTTTATCATTCCCCTGGCAGACTTTGTCCAAAGGCCCACCTCCACATGGAGTAAATTCTGCTTGTTGTGGGAGTTCTGCCCAGTGAAGTCATCTTCAACCCTTTCTTTACTAATCACCTCTCAACCTAGGCTTTCTCCATCCATCCAGCTTGTTCTTGCCTCTTCCTGAACACATGTCCATTCACAGCCTCCACCATTGCCTCCCATCCCTCAAATAATTTATTCTCAGTATAGAAGAACATGTGCTGACTGTTCAAAGACAATCCCTTTTTTTTTTTTTTTTTTTTTTGGTTTTTCGAGATAGGGTTTCTCTGTGTAGCCCTGGCTGTCCTGGAACTCACAATGTAGACCAGGCTGGCCTCGAACTCAGAAATCTGCCTGCCTCTGCCTCCCAAGTGCCGGGATTAAAGGCATGCGCCACCACCGCCCGGCAACAACCCCTTTTATATACGCTTTTATTCTTTTCTAAAAAGATAGCTAAGGACACAATTAGACTAGAAGATCCTTCATAATAGTAGTAATGATAATAATAATAATAAAACTATTGTTTTATGTTTCTATTTTAGGTTTCAGTCTTGATTAACTATTTGTGTCCCACAATGTATCTTAGTTATGTGTCCAAATTTCTGAGGGCTCTCGTTGGGCTAGGACAGCATCAGTAGGATTTGAATGATTGTATCAGTGTTGCATAGATGAAGGACGGAGAGTCTGCAGGGAGGCTTAGACAGAAGCCTAGGAGCCTTACCTGAGGCTGAGGTGCAGCATGGTATTCTTGCATCAGCTCTGGTGCATAGAGTTGAGGGATGTACTTAAAGGGGTTCAGAGCTACCAAGGTACAGCCAGCATTGGTATAGAATATGTCTTCTATGTACCGGGCCTGCAGGCACCTCAGGACTGAGGCAAAGATGCTGTTAGCAAAGTCTGGCTCAAATACAGACAGAACCTCAGACATACATCTGTTAAGTAGCCTTCCCTCTGTAATTAGCTAAATGCCATTAGAATTCTGTAGCTCCCCAGTGAATAGACATAAGATCTAATTAAGACGAGTCCCAACCCTAGAGCAAAGCCTTCCCGGAGGAGCCCAGGTGCAGCGCCAGGCTCCCTGGGGCAGAGGCCAGGCCAGGAGTCTCAATTTTTGGTCAGTTTGAACTGAGGAAACAGTGCTGAAGACCCTTACTGCACCCCTATTCTTTTAGAGCAACAGTCTGGAGAAGAGGAAGGCCGTACCTGTTTCCAGTGTCACGGGGTTCACCTTGGTGAGGTCATCCAGCTGGTGCAGTGGGACCTCCCCACCCAGGAACTCCCTTAGGTCTCCCTTGAGGGATGCCCTACCTTGGGCATCAGAGCCTAAACTGTGGCCGTTTACCTGGAGAGGAACAACACAAGAGCCATGAGACCTGGGTCTCAGACTGGTTGGCAGGTAATACGGGTGGAGCCTGCAGAGGAGAAAGAACAGGTTTCTACAAGATCCAGGTGGCTCATGTTTCAGCTCTGCTACTTACTAGCATGAGAGTCTGGGTTATTCATCTCTAAGAGCCACGTTCCTCACCTTCCCCATAAACAAAGGAAGAGAAACTCAACTATCAGGTTATGGGGGAAAAGAGACACACAGAGCATATAGTCCAGGCCTTGATAGTACATATCAGTAATCAGTGCTGTCCTGTCTCCTCTGCTATGAGCACCAGCTAAGGCAGCTTTTAGGCTACAGGCTACCAGCCTTACAGAGCTGCTGTCTGTCCTACAGGGAGGATGGAGTAGAAAGGGAAGCCTGGCTGGAATCAGCTTAGGGAGGCTAAAGTCTTGGTATGATGGGTGTTTCCAACAAGACTGATGAACTCTAAACGCTTAACCCCTCAGGAACAAGCCAAGGTAGCTTGTTTCATTTGAGCAGCACTGTGATGAGTTTCTTTTAAAGACTGTGAGGCTTAGACACATCATAATGCACAAAGTAGGCTCTTCTTATCTAGGATAACTGCTGCAGCCAGCACAGCTGAATCTTTGGAAGGGTGAGGACAGAAGAAAGAAAGGAAAGAGAAGGGGAGAAGAAGGAAGAGAAAGGAAAGGAGAAAGGGCCTACTTAAAAAACTCTACAATTTAGAAACAGTTTTGATTCAACTGGGAGTTGAGTATGGTGATCAAGAGCTTGGTTAGAAAGCTAGATTGTGCTGGGTGGTGGTGCATGCCTTTGGTCCCTGTGCTTGGGAGGCAGAGGCAGGTGGATCTCTGAGTTCAGGCCAGCCTGATCTACAGATTGAGCTCCAGGACAGCCAGGGATACACAGAGAAACCTTGTCTCAAAAAGCAAACAAAAAGTCGAAATGTTCTTTACAGTGTTGTGTTTGGACACTAAGACTAGGTAACTTTAATGTCCTTCTCGATTGCCTTCCTTTGATTTTCCACATTCCTGATAATGAATATGACCTTGAGGCAGTCACTTCACCTGTCTGAGCCTTCTCTCCAGAACAGGGACATAAGAATACTGTGTAGGTCACACTATTATATTTTTTTCACTGAGACAACATACTCAAGCTGAGTGCCTCCTATTAACAAGGCCAAGCATAGGGCGGTCACTAGCACGGCTGTGATAAAGTTGATTACTTTTGGAATAAGGAAAAAAGAAAATACAACAGCCCAGAGCAGATAATTGTCTTGCCTACTTTTCTTAGCCTTCAGTCCAGCAGCATCTACCTCGGCTTTATTGAGCCTGACAAGTCCTACCTTGGTTATTCTGCTGGAGCTCACTAGAACACAAACTCCCTGAGCCCTTAGGATGGGGCAAAATTAAGTAAAATAAAATTTCAGCAAATACATACCATTGTGCTCTCTGGATCTGAGCTACTTATACAGAAAGGATGCTATGTGTCTGGGACAGAGCTGCACAGTGAAGGGTGGTTCCCACCTTGCAGGCCAGGGGTACAAGCCTTTTCAGAGGCAGAACGCTGGACTCCACCTCAGCTACCTACCTTCCCCTACAGTTTTGCACAGACTCACTGCTCATGTTCCTTCTTCACTTGGATACTTTTTTTAAAGACAGGCTCTGTCTCTCTCTCTCTCTAGACATCGAACTCACAGAGATCTCCCTGCCTGTGCCTCCCAAGTGCTGGTACTAAATAAAGATGTGTGCTACCATGCCCAGCTTGTTTGGCTGATACATTCATTCTCTCCTCCTCCTCTTCCTCCTCTTCTTCCTCCTCTTCCTCTTCTCTTCCTTTTCCTCCTCTTCCTCTTCTTCCCCCCCTCCCCCACTCCTCCCCAAGGCAAGGTTCCTTCTGTGTAGCTCTGGCTGTCCTGGAACTCATTTTGTTGACCAGACTGGCCTCAAACTTAGATAGCTGCCTGTCTCTGCGTCCTGAGTGCTGGGACTTAAGGCATGCGCCACCACTGCTGCTGAGCCTCTTGATTATTCTTTCTTTCTTTTTTTTTTTTTTTGGTTTTTCTGGTTTTTGAGACAGGGTTTCTCTGTATAGCCTTGGCTGTCCTGGAACTCACTCTGTAGACCAGGCTGGCCTCCAACTCAGAAATCCGCCTGCCTCTGACTCCCAAGTGCTGGGATTAAAGGCGTATGCCACCACCGCCTGGCTTGATTATTCTTAAAGGATCAGATTCAGTGAACATTCTTGGAAGTTCCAAACTTCCAAAGTGATGCAACAAAACAGTCTGTCAGGGACTGCTGTCAGGATATGCCTCCATTTTAGGTTATCAACGTGATTTGGATTTCTTTACTTATCTCCCCTTATTCATTCCAAGGAAAGGAGCCACAAAACCACAAAAAGGGAGTCATTCAAGGAAGAGTACTAGGATAGCTATCCGAAGAGAGAAAAGAAGGGTCTTTCCTATCCTTCACTAGATGCACTGCAGTCTTTATTCAGACAGGCAAGCAGGGAAGTGCCTGGTGGTGCTCAGTTATGTCAGCTTGAAGGATTACCTGCTGGAGCATCATGCTTCAGTGTGGTCAGCCAGAGCTCTGTGCCACAGACACAGGCAGTACTGTCTATCAACCTGGTCATGAGGCCATCACTCCAGCAGAAGACTCAGGTGTGTGGGAATCGAAGACGAGTCATCTTGAAACCTGTAGAGTGAGACAGAAGACAAGGGCCACACACAGGTGAGGGCCTCTCTGGGATGACTCAGTCCTGCTCCTCCCACCAAGCAGGAGGATCCTAAATGAGAACCAGGCAGGCCTGGGCAGAGAGGGAGAGTCTGTGTGGCCCCCTGACAATTAGGAAGTAAGGAACCTTTGCTGAGAGCCTCCAGAGACTACCTGGGATACTTTCTGATGTTTCTCTTACAGTAAAAGGCCATGGGGCAGTTTTAAGGGAAGTAAGTGATGGGCTGGGGTTGCAAAATCTTCTGGGTCAGTATTCCACAGAGAATGAAGAGACAGCCTTGGCCCTGTCATCAGCGTTAGACAGAAATACCCTAAATACGGTAGCCAGCAGCTGATGGGCCTGGAGTCGACTACTGATGTCCCTGGGAAGCTGTCGTGTGAGAAGGGAATCATAGTTCAGTCACTGGATGGGCACATGACCCCAGGGCAACCCTACGGTCTCAGATTCTCACCTTGAAAATTGGGCTAGTTAAATCTACCTTACAGCCGGGCGGTGGTGGCGCACGCCTTTAATCCCAGCACTTGGGAGGCAGAGACAGGCGGATTTCTGAGTTCAAGGCCAGCCTGGTCTACAGAGTGAGTTCCAGGACAGCCAGGGCTACACAGAGAAACCCTGTCTCGAAAAACCAAAAAAAAAAAAAAAAGAAAAAAAAAAAAAGAAAAAAAGAAAAAAAGAAAATCTACCTTACATAGAGAGGTTATGAAGGCCACTGAGGTCAAGGTTTGAAAGCACACTACAAATCTGAATATCCTATCACTGTGCAACAAGATTAGTATTATGCATAGAGTTGATGATCCATTTTGAGAAACCAAACAGGTAGGGAATGCCCACTGTCCAACAGACGAGATTGAGACTGGTGGCATGTGCCTGCAATCTCAACACACAAGAGGCTGAGGCAGGAAAGCTCAGAGTTTGAGGCCTGCCTGTCTGGGTTACACTGTAAGACAGACCTTGTCTCAAACAAACAAGGTGAGACCAGGAGAGACTATCTATTTGAAAGTACCTGGTATGAGAACAGTATCTGAAAAATGGTGAATCTCAGTCAGACTTGGAGTGTCCCAGGATGAGGGACATCTATAATGGATTGAGGAATTAACCCTGATACAGACTTTCTGAGGCTCTGACACCTAGTCTTTAGAGAACCAGGACCAGGGACTTCCATGAAACATGGAGAAGGAAAATTCAAGAAGAAAAAGGTATCAGGACTGCGCTAGACAACATCACTCTGTGCACTGTACCCCATCACCCAAGGGTCTCTGGAGACTCAGCTGGAAGCTTATCTTGAGAGGCAGGCCAATCAGGAGACCACAAAAGAGCCTAAGTTAGAATCTAAACCTCACAACTCTCTTAGAGTATATCACAGGCGCTCTCTAAGCCTCATTTTTATACACTTGCCAATGGTATAATACCATACCACGAAGGGCAAAATTATGGCTCGTATGGGGGAGTACCTTCGAGAGAGCTTAGTAAATGCTGGTTATTACTTAGCAGCGTCAGCTCCTGGTTGAAGTCAAATCAGATCAGAGCAGTTTTCTCCAGTTCTCCTGCCCCCTCTTCTCACGGTTACCACCAAGAATTTCTGGAAAGGGTGTGACCACAGTAGGCAGAAGACAGTAATGAATATGTGAAGGACCAAGTCAAGGCAAGTGGTAACCAGACTGCCACCCCCTCTGCCTCTGCTTCAACGTTCTTTTTGTAAGAAAAACCGCAGGAAGGCTATAAGGAAAAGAGCTGGGCAAAAAGACCTGGGCCAGGGTCCTGGGGGTGGGAGGTGGGGCGCTCAGCCTGCTTTGCTCCAGATTCCTGGCGGGATCCAGCACTGGCAGCGTGCCCAAGGTGCCCAGGGCTGCGATACCACTCCGGAAGCACCTGGTACTGTGAGAATGTGTCCTTCCTGAGAAGGTGGATATGACCCTAGTCAAGGGCGCAGTTTCCTTATGCCTCTCCCGCCGTCCCTGGGTAGGACAAGGAAAGAGACAGACGTCCAGCCTCGGTCAGCCAGAAACACCCACTCTGTGTCCCCCTGCTGGCAAGCTGAAAAGTGACCGTGGAGGTCCTTGTCCTGGGG
The DNA here is from genome assembly GCF_004785775.1 of Grammomys surdaster. Taxonomy (NCBI): domain Eukaryota; kingdom Metazoa; phylum Chordata; class Mammalia; order Rodentia; family Muridae; genus Grammomys; species Grammomys surdaster. The sequence continues at coordinate 1,622,769 of NW_021604658.1, read as the reverse complement.
CAAAAGCCACGAGCTGTGTGCTACCTCCTCCTTGTTCATAAGAGGGTAAAAAGAGAAGCGCTGAATTAGAAAGTGAGGCCTCCTTCTGTTTTAGCTCTGAGAGACACAGACCTCCCTACCCCATCAGGCCGTGAGGGGTTTTGGATTTAGGCACTCACCGGTCCCACGGCCCGGGCGCCCAGCATGTAGTCCCGGCCCAGGCCGATTGGAGGGGCGGGTGGGCAGGGTGAGGCGGCTGGAAGAGCCCGTGAAGGGAAGAGAGCAGTAAGAGCGGGAGCCGCCAGGAAAGAAAGCCGGGACCTCCGGGCCGCCGGCGGACCGCAGCGGCGGTGGCTAGATGGCCCGGAGCCCGCCGGCTCCTCCCCAGGGGCGGGGCGCGCACACGCGGCGCGGGACGCACGTGCTCGGTCCCAGGCCGCAGGCTCTGGCTAGCGGGCTACTCGTGAGGTGCGGTCTTTTGACTCTGGGGTAAGGTGTGGCGTTTCTGTGACCTCTCGAGTTCTGGGTGGGAAAGTGTGGTTCCCGAGAGCCCTTGGGGTGGTCTGCTGCAGGTCGCCGTGGCCGAGGCTGACGCGGGCTCCTCGGACCCTCTACCTGACCCGCCTCGCCCTGGGCCGGAGGTGAGACGCCCCTCCCACGGACCCCCGGCACGGCTTGGTCTTGAGAGGATCGGGACCAACCTAGCCCAAGACACTGAAGGGCGTGGGGAGTCGGCGGGGTGGGGACTGTCGCCATCCCGAGCGGGGGCGCGCAGAATCTGCGGTCCCGGAAGAACAGGCTGCGCCGCGACGGCCGGAAGCGCTGCTCTCGAGGCGGAAGCTGAGGGTGCCCTCAGGTGCAGTGGGAGCCTGTTCTGTCAACGCCGAAGACCCTCAGTCGGAGGGGCAGGGCGTGGTTGTCGCGAGGTCTGTCGGGGAAAAAGACTTAAAGGCCAAAAGAGCAGGGCCACTTACGGTGAGGTGCTGATGATGTAGGGCCTCCCCTTCAGGGACGTTATTCACGTCTGACCGTCGTGTGTGTTCTCTCAGGGTACAACTTTTGAGACATTAAAATGTGACAGGTTTTTAGGCTGCATAAAAAGAAGGCACAAGCGCTGCTGTGCACTGTGCATCCATTCTGTCCACCTGCTCCTTAATCTGAAAATATGGCTCTGAGTAAAAGAGGAAAAGAGCAACCTGGGGCTCATGCATTCTTCTTTATGCACCCAGTGTTGGAAACCAAGGGCCTTGACTCTAAAATACATTTACAGCTATCCTCTCTCCCTTCCTGAAGTTTCCCCCCCACATGTTTTCTTTAGACTTATTTATTGGGTATACCGTGTTCTGCCTGCATGCCAGAAGAAGGCACCAGATCCCATTACAGATGGTTGTGAGCCACTATGTGGTTGCTGGGAATTGAACTCAGGATCTCTGGAAGGGCAGCCAGTGCTCTTAACCTCTGAGCCATCTCTCCAGCCCCTGAAGTTTTTTTTATCTTAAAGATCATAATGTAATTTTTATATATATATATATATATATATATATATATATATATATATATATAATAGTATATTGGAGAGAAAGAATGAATATGAATATAACTGTGATGTCATTTGGATTCATATCCTAAATTTACTTTTTTACTAAGTTTTAAGACTAGGTATGGCTGCATCATGTGGTACACATGCCTTTAAGCATTGCAGGGGCTAGAGAGGAGGGCAAGTCGATCTCTGTGAGTTCAAGGCCAGACTGATCTACGTACTAAGTTTAGGATACATAGTGAGACACTATCAAAAAAAAAAAAAAAAAGACAAAAGCCAAACAAACAAAAGAAAGAGCTGGGGAGTGATGTTTTTAATCCCAGCACTCTCTAGGCAGAGGCCAAAATTTGAGGCCAATCTGATCTACAAAACAAGTTCCAGGACAGCCAGGGCTACACAGAGAAACTGTCTCAAAGCAAAAAAGAAAAAAAAAAAAAAAGACAAAGTTGTCTGGGAGCTAAGCAAGTTTTGTTTTGAATTTGCCTTATGTTGAAGATAAAACTGTGTACTAGAAATTTCATACTGTTAATGTGTCAGTGTTGACTTCTTCCTATAATCTTAGGTTCTAGGAGAGCCAGGACAAATCTGTCCCTGAATTGAAACCAGTGGGGCTTGAAGTTCTGTTTTATCAACATGTGTCTGTATGAAGGTGTCCCTTGGAACTAGAGTTACAGACAGGTGTGGGCTGCCATGAGGGTGCTGGGAATTCAACTCGGGTCCTCTGGAAGAGCGGCCAGTGCTCTTAACTAATGAGTCATCTCTCTAGCTCTTAATATTTTGTTTTGAGACCAAGAAATATGTAAATTCAAGTTAGGTACATAGGTATTTACCGACTTCACAGCAGTGTTGTGCTCAAGTCCATGTTTTTTTTTTTTTGTTGTTCTTGTTTTCATAGGAAGGAAAAAATGTCTCAAAAGCAGCTGAAGGAAGCTTTTGTGAGTGACCTCAGCGGAACCAGTGTGCTGGAAGTGAGCCAGGGCCTGTGCTTCCCTGCCTTCTGTGTCCTGTGTAGAGGCCTTTGGATCATCTTCTCGCAGCACGTGTGCTCTTTCTCACACACCCAGAGCACAGGATTCCTCACGGACTTCGTTGTTTTGATAGTCCCCCTAGTGATCACTCTGACTGTATTATCTTCGTTTATTTTCCTTGAGAATCTCACTATGATTGTCTGTGGGGCATGGCTGTTGTATCAGATATACCACAGGAGGACGTGCTATGCCAAACTGCCTGTCCAGAAAGTCTTTGCAAACTTCTTGACAGTCAGCCTAGAATCAGAGTACAATCCAGCCATCACCTGTTATCGTGTCATTAACAGTGTATTTACTGCTATTGCCATTTTGGCGGTGGATTTCCCACTTTTCCCTAGAAGATTTGCAAAAACTGAGCTTTATGGGACAGGAGCAATGGATTTTGGAGTAGGTGGCTTTATTTTTGGGGCTGCAATGGTTTGTCCAGAGGTTAGAAGGAAATATATAGAAGGGTCTAGATTTAGTTACCTTAGAAAATCGCTGTATTCTGTCTGGCCATTAGTCTTGTTAGGAATGGGACGGTTAGTCATTATAAAATCCATAGGCTACCAGGAACATTTAACTGAGTATGGAGTTCACTGGAATTTTTTCTTTACCATCATTGTTGTCAAATTAATAACATCTCTGCTTTTGATTATATTTCCTTTAAATAAGTCGTGGATTGTGGCTGTCAGCATTACTGTGGTATATCAGCTAGCCCTTGACTTTACTCCACTCAAGAGAATAATTTTGTACGGTACTGATGGCAGGGGCACAAGAGTTGGCTTATTAAATGCTAACCGAGAAGGAATAATTTCCACTTTGGGATATGTGACAATACACATGGCTGGTGTGCAAACAGGATTGTATGTGCTTAAGAGACAAGCACACGTCAGAGACTGGATAAAAGTTACTTGTTGGGTTTTCTCAGTGGCTGTGGGCTTCTTCATTTCTCTTCATATAGTGCAAGTAAACATAGAAGCAGTATCTCGAAGAATGGCCAATTTAGCCTTTTGTCTGTGGGTGGTTGCTTCCAGCCTGATGATGCTTAGTTGTCTATTACTGAGTGGTATAATTTTGAGTTTTGCCAAATTTCTAATTAAAGGGGCTCTAGTTCCATGTTCCTGGAAACTTATACAGTCTCCTACTACAAATAAAAACCATTCTGAATCTCTAATCCTAGAACCTGAAAAAAAAGGACCCAGTCTTTGTTTGATCACAGCTCTGAACAGGAACCAGCTGTTTTTTTTCTTACTGTCAAATATAATGACAGGTCTGATTAACCTGACAGTGGATACATTACACAGTGGTGCCTTATGGACCTTAGTTTTGCTCAATATTTATATGTTTACCAACTGTTTAGTTATATATGTACTTGATTTACGAGGTAAAACTATAAAGTTTTGGTGATGAGTGGGTAAGAAACATGTATTTGAATAGCATGATTTTAGTGGAGAATAAGAGTGGAGGAAATGTGTTCTTAGCAGTCTAGTCCTAACCATACTTTATTATGACGTTTCAGTTCCCAGTGACAGAAATTAAACTTTACCTTTTTTTTTTTTAAAGGAAGACTCTTGTAGCAGGATACTTATTCTGCTACATTGTATTCACAGTGGAACTTGGTGATTAGGCAGTAGAAGAGGAGGTGGAGCTGGGAGAAGAGAGGAAGGGGAGGGGAGAAAGAGAGGAAGGGGAGGAGAGGAAGGAGGCTATCAGCCATGGAGAACCACAGATGGTTCAAAAAGCTGTCCTGGGTAGCAACTTCTATCCAAAGGTTAGATACTGGGTAACAACTGTAATTATGTGGGCATCTTGTTGATTGATCATTTCTAAATATATAAATCCTTTAGATAATCACTAAGCTTTAAGAGTCTCATTTCTACTGGGTACTGCGAGGATGGCAGATATTGCCTGGGATTCAGCCGAGTTTTGTGGATGCATCTTGGTGTATTGGCAGAGCCTTCCCCCACGCTGGTGTCTCGTGGGTGCCAGGGCAGCGCATCTAGCTAGCTAGAGCCCTGGTCAGAGCTGAGGAGCAGCAGGAACATGGCGGCTGCCAGGGAAGGCACCGTTTTCTAAATATTTCCCCCTACAGATTCTTGTGTCTGTATCTGTACTTGGATGTTTAATACATATCAACATTATGTAAAATAAGCCAACAGAAGTGGCACAAAGCATTAATCCCAGAACATGGGAGGAAGAAGCAGGCAGATCTTTGTGAGTTTGAGCCAGCCTGGTTTGCATGTTGAGTTTCAGAAAACCCAAGGCTATGTACAGAGACACTCGGAGGCCGGGCGGGGGGGGGGGGGGGGGGAAGTAAACAAAGTTTTACTTATTGGAACTTATGAAAGGCCAGTATTTTAAAGAACTTGTACATAGATTTTTGCTTTGCCTGGAGCTCGCAGCTATGCTCCTACCTCAGGCTCAATTCCGGGATTTCAGGCATGAGCTACCACACCCACTCGTTGGTAGTTTTGACACAGGAAGATGGATAGTGGTAATTTTTACTTTCTATATATCATTATGGCCTTGTATTTGTGACTGTTTATATGGATATGTAATTATGTGATTATAATGTTTGTGTTACATATGTTTACATTAAGATATGAATTGTCAATTAAAATTTTTATGTGTATGCATATTTTGCCTGCATGTATATCTGCGCATCACATGTGTATAATGCCCACAGAAGTCAGAAGAGGGGTGCTGGATACCCTGAGACTGGAATTGCAAGTGATTGTGCACTGCCATGTGAGTGTTAAGAATTGAACCTGGGTCCTTTGGAAGACCAGCAAGTAAGTGTTCTTAATTGATCATTTTTTTCCAGTTCCTTTTCTTTTAATTGGGAATCTCACTGTATATTCCTGGCTGACCTGGAACTCAGTATATAGGCGTGCTTGGTGCCTGAAAAGGTTAGATGAGCATTTGTTCTGAAAACTGGAGTCATGGATGGTTGTAAACAGCCATGTAAGTACCCGTCCTGAGTCCTCCTCAGGAGCAGCAAGTGCTCTGACTGATGGAGCCGTCTCTCCTGTTCCTTCAATACCTCTTTTATACTGAACTTTCATCATTTAATAAAGTATAGGAGTAAGAAGCAAGTGTTTAAAACCAGATACATTTCAAGCCAGCAAACAGTTAAATGCAATAAATGATTGAGTTGGATGATGTAGTTTATATATATAATAATTCAAACAAGTTTTTTCAAGTACCTGATCCATTTTACTTTTTTTTTCTCAAAGACAAACTTTTGATACATGATCTATATAGTCTGTACTAACTTTAAATTCTCCCTGTAGCCCAGACTGGTCTGGAATTTATGATAATCCAGCTTCAGTTTCTCAAGTGCTAGGATTTTTAAGTGTGTACCCTCAACCCAGCTATACAAGTTTTAAGATAGATTCCTTGTTGCCTACTCTGTGCTAGGGATACAGTAATAGAGCATACCTAGGTTTGCAACCTGTCATAGCATTCAGGAGGCTGTGACAGGAGCTAGAGCTCAAGGCTAGTCTGGGCTACATACAGCCTGTCTCAAAATAAAAAGAGAAAACAAATTTCTAGTATATTGGAGCTTGTAGTCTAGTGAGGGGAAACATATTAAACTGATATAAAGTCATAGGAAAAATAAAACACTTATGGATTGTTACAGATGAGAAACTGAGAACCAATCTAGGAAGAAACAAAAGTTTTCTCCATAGATGGGCATTTTTAAGGCTGATGGATGATACATGTGTCTGGAGAATTAGGGTAGAAGGGTAGATGGCAGAGAATACTCAATGTGCAATGAATTTGTCAGCAAAAGTAAGTTGGGAGGGAAGTAGGTAACTCAGAAAAAAAGTGTGGGCTATAAGCTGGAAAAACAGGAAGGGACTAGATAAGGCAGCCTCAACCATGGGAAAGAGAATCAAAGAAATGAATGAGAACGATGAAAGTGTCTAATAGAACTGGCTACACTAAGGCTTAATAGTCTACTGAGAACTGGAATCATTTAAAACCTTGAAGCAGATCTTTGAATCAGCTGTTAAGTCTAAAGATTTAAAAACCACACGACTTTAGTTTCACATTCTGATGTCCTTTTTTTTTTTTTTGGTTAAGAGTCTATGTAGCCTTGGCTAGTTTGGAACTATGTAGTCTATGCTGGCCTCAAACTCATAGAGATCCATCTGTTCCCAAGTGCTGGAATGGTGGATGGCACCATGCTTGGTCAATGTATATCTTTTAAAGCAGGCTAATATTGGCCAGATATCCTGACACAAACCTGTAATCCTAGGATTTGGAAGATGGAGGAAGGAGGATTTGGAGTTAAAAGCCAGTCTCAACTCCATAGTGAGTTTGAGGCCAGTCTAGGTGTGTGTGGGGGATGTGGGGGTAAGAATCAAGGAAATTTTGCTTTTCTGATATCAAGTGCACATCAGAAATAGCTGCTGGTCAGGGTGTTTAGTTTAGTATTTATTAGCAATCTAAATTGTGTAGTTTAGAGCAGGTGGAGCCTCCTGATACAGGTTTAACATTTTTTTTTTTTAAAGAATTATTTATTTTATGTATATGACCACACTGTAGCTGTCTTGAGACACACCAGAAGTGGTCATTGGATCCCATTACAGGTGGTTGTGAGCCACCGTGTGGTTGCTGAGAATTGAACTCAGGACCTCTGGAAGAGCAGTTGGTGCTCTTAACTGCTGAGCCATCTTTCCAGCCCTCAAAATATATTTTTTAATGTAAATATACTAATTATTAAATGCATTTTGTTCATTTCAGTTTATTAACTTGATGGTTAGTCTTAAACTTGTTGGCTAATTTAGTGTTAGAATATCTTTGTATTTGCTGATTACAATTACATCATATTTTATTTTCAGTTAAAAAGTAAGACTTGAAATTTAACCAATAAGAGTATAATATGTAGATTAAGCATGACTAGGAAAGGTGATTGATTTTTCTGCTGTGTCACACTGTACCAGTACCTCACAGTTTATCTTTTGGAGCAGCCAGAAGACAAGAGTGGCTTAACTAGTACATTCATTTAGAGAAAGTAAGTTATCTTATGACTAAATGCAGATCTTATTTGGTGTGTTGCTTTTGTTAATAGCTGTTTTTTTTTGTTTTGTGTTTTTGAGATGGGGTATCACCATATATGACAGACAGGCTTGGAACTCACTGAGATTTACTTGCCTCTGTCTCTGCAGTGTTGGGATGTGTACCATATCTGGCACTTTTCTTGTTTAATATTATGTTATTTACTTATTTTTGTGGTACTGGATACCGAACCTTGGGCTTTGAACCTGCTAGACCAAGTGTTCTACCACTATATCTTCAGCCCTCTATACTTTTCTAGACTCAGTAAGTTTATATCTTTGATAATTACAGATGTTAACTAAAAAGGACAAAGTGTACACTGTTTTTCCCTTCTTCCAATTCCCAATGTCCTAAAGAAAAGCTAATGAATTCATAAAATCAGAATTAGTAGGCAAAACTCCCTCTGATTTGTTTTTCAGAAGGGAAAGATCACAATTGATTTACTGAGCTCTATTGTGTCGGGTATAGGTGCCAGGAATACAAACAGATGAGACAAAACCCTACCTTTAAGGAGCTTACATTTTAATTTATGCCTATTAAAAGGAATGCCTAATATGTCTACTTAATTCCTATTTTGAAAAAAGGTCTGTGCAATCTAATCTGGTCTTCAATTTATGGTAAACTCCCCTGCCTTAGCCTCCTCTAAGTGCTGGGATTGCAGGTATGTGCTACCATACTGGTCTTGTGTTTCTATTTGTAATTGATAAAATAGAATTTCATACTGTCAGATCACACAAAGGAAAATCCAACTTAAGATTTGCAGATGTACTAATTTAAGTAACATTGATTTTACTACCATATCAAATACAGCCATTGTAGTGAAAACAGAAGGTATTCTAGCTTTTCAACTGCCCTTTTCTTCATAGCTTGATTCTTTGCTAGTATCTGGTGTGTATTTAATAGTGAAAATTAAAGTTAGTAGCTATATACGTATTGGCTCAATATTTGTTACCAAACATAATCTAAAATTCAAAAATCAAAGTAGGTACATGGATTGTAGTAGTCATAGACATAAAACACAAGATTTTCTAAAAATGTCTGTATTCTAACCTTTCAGAACGTGCATGAAAAACTGGATTTAAATTAAGGATCACACTGTTCTGCTTTTAGTATGGCCCAAAGACATATTTACTGGATAATCACACCTTTGGGAACACACAATGGTTCTTCCAGTTTATTATGTCACCTACTCTAACAATGACCACACAATGTCATAAGTCAGCATGGCTAAGGATGCAGTGTGGATTTTTTTTTTTTTTTTGGTTGTGATTTGAAAGACTTCATGTGATCAAAATACTTTTAAATGTCAGTAACAACAACTTTAGTCTATTTTACCAGAAAATATTCGATCTGTCCTTAAGATCGGGCATTTGTACAAGCATCGAGTGGATTTATCATTAAAACCACAAAGACGAAACATTTCCCATCCTTTTGGCTTTACAATGGACCTCCTTAGACTAGGACTTGAGAATGTGGCAGTGGTCAGGGTGTAGAGGAACTCTCTTTACAGCAGCTCTGGTTCTCGGAAGATGGTCAGACCGAAGAGCCTTTGGCCACCATCAGTACTTTGTCCAAGGGAGCCTCTTAAGTTAATATTAACTCAAGAAGTTCCTTTGGTCAGATCCTACACATAGGACTACTGTTCCATTTTCTGTCTATTGTAACAACAGATTCTACACGTATTTTCCATCCTGTCGAGAGATCTTGACACAGTCCCCATGAGGCGGCTGGTTCTGGGTCAATCAGGGTAGCAGATCCCTTTCCTCCAGTCTTTCTTCCAGTGGTGGAAGTCCGCATGTGTCAAACCTGGAAAACAAGGCCAAAGGCCTCTCCACTGTCCGCTTTCATAGACCTCGACCGCCTCAGCTCCTCATCGCTCATCTAAGTCTTATCTGGGCCCGGACCTACACCGTCCACCCGGAGTGGGCGCTTTTCACCCCACCGGTCTCCAGAGAGCAGATCCTAGTTCGTCCCGGGGAGGGACCCAGGCTCAGCCTCCCTGCTGGCCCTATTTCACGCTCATTTTAGTAAATCCGGGGCACCGCGCAGATCAGCCGCGCGCGACAGCACAGGGAGTCCCCCCCACCTCTACACACCGATTTCGAAAGTCGGGACACGAGCGAGGCGGCCGCGGTCTCGCGAGAAGAGGGAGGCCCCGCTGGAGTTCGCGGCCCCTCCCGGCCCCACCCTCCCCACGTCCCCCGCCCTCCCTCCCACACTCCCCGTGGCGCGAGCGGCTGACTGAGCCTGGAGAGGAAACGGCATTCGCAGCCGCGCTCCCGCCCAGGCCGGCCCTGACGCGGGCCTCGTCAGCCGGTAACGGGGAGCAGAGGTGGGGGTCAGGGAGGCGTCCGCGAAGTCAGTGAAGGTCAGAACTGAGAGCCCTCCTCCGACCTGGGTGAGGACTGGGTCTGCGCTTGCCCCCACCCCGAACTCTGCAGAGCCGAGGCGGGGTCGACCCCTCCCAGGGGCGGGGTGGCGCCGGGCAACTGCAGCCTAGGGGCCACCCTGGGCGGGGCGCTCCGACAGGGGAGAAGGGGTCAGCGGCGGGGTGCGGGCATGGGCTGTGGAGCCGAGGCGGGGATGGGCTCCTGGAGCCCGGACTCCCGAGCCGGGCGGGGATGTCCCGGGGCCAGCAGGTCCTTTCCGCCTCTCCTTTGGACCCTGACTGGAGGCCAGCGGGCGGGCGGGGAGGGGTAGGTGGGGGAGGGCAGGCGGCGCGAGGGGGCGGGTCCCGGCGCTGGGGGGCGCTGATTGGCTGAGCGCGTGTGGAATCGGGTGATGGGAAACGCAGCGCGGCTCTCCCGTCCTCTCTTGCTCAGTGCCCCCCCACCCCTTTCCCCCGTGGCGAATGTGCTGCGAGGTGGCGGGTGCTTACGCTCGCGGGGTTTGGCTGTTGCAGGCAGGAGCTGGGAGGAGGCAGCAGCGGCAGGAGCAGCGGCGGCGGCGGCAGCAGCGGCAGCTGGGAGGAGGTGGTGACGGTGGCAACGGCAGCGTCGGGGACGATGGCGCGACTGGTGGCAGTGTGCAGGGACGGGGAGGAGGAGTTCCCCTTCGAGAGGAGGCAGATTCCCCTCTACATAGACGACACCCTCACGGTGAGCGGGCTGGGCCGGGTTGGGCCCGCTGCTCCCCTGGCAGCTGTTTCCCCTCCTCCCCCTCCCCCAGGCCGAGCGCTGCGCACTGGAGAAAGAGTGTGTTGCAACTCCTAGGCGAGGCCGCCTCTCTCGACAGGCCCCACAAACTCGCCTTTGCAGTGGGCCCCTTGGTACCCTTGGCAGGCTCCAGATCCAGTGCCCCGAAGGCACTTTGAGGTCCTCCCCTCAGGTCTTCTCTCTTTCAGAACCTTTGGCCTTTATGTCTTCCTTTGAGACGCTGCTTTTAAGCACGCGTCTGGGAGAAGGGTTGAAGGAGCAGGGGCGTTTAGGGCCTATCCTCTACAGAAACCACTTACCCTCCGGGAGACCTAATTATCTGACAATGTCGCAGCTACATTGTTACCTGTGTATTTTCTGTTTTAACACTATAGCTATCACTACAAAACGTAATTACTGAGGGCAGAGTGACATTCACTTGCACAGTGAAGATTCCACCTAAGTGATTTGATTTCCTAATACCTAGTACATTATAATTCTTGAAATGGTTGTGTTCAGCCATGACTCTTCACAAAATGGATCTTTTTGGTATTATTTGGTTTACAAGTAGCCCAAGACCAAATTGTGTTAAGTAGTATGGAAAGCTGAGCACTCATTGTGAATATAAAAACACAAACGTGGGAAGATGGTTGTTTTAAGACTTGGTGTTGGTATACCTTTGCCGACCCTCTGCCCTGTGTTGTAGTACTGTTTCCTTTAAAAGGAAATGGCAGAAATTAGAGTTGCTTCTGAGCAGGAAGTGAATGCAGTTGCTCATCACTGCCAAATGAACCTTCTCCAAACAAGTTTGAAATCTTCATTTTGATGGTGACCCTCTTGGATTTTACACTCGCCCATTGTGATCTGATGTAGCTAAGTCTTCCAACCTTTGACTTTTTTCCACTCAAAGTAGGTTGGTTATCTTCCAGAAATTTTTTTTTGTAGTTATCTACTGAAGGTTTTAACATTTTATGTAAAATGCAAGTCATTGTGGAGATGCCAGTCTGAGCCTTTCTTTTTGCCAGTCTCAAGAAAGAGCTTCAGTACTTGTAAAGAATTAGGGGAGCTGTTGACTGGTTCACTTCGATGGAACTTTGCAAGGGAAAGCATGCTTTAAAAAAACAGTCGAATGATTTGACATAAAGTAGAATTTATGTTAAAAATTACTTGTGTGTATTAGTTATGGTTTCTTATTTTCTTGAATTTTAATTTTAATGGACTTGTATTTAAAATAGTTTTTAGGAAAACCAAGCTAGAAACCAGTTAAATGATTTCTTTCTCAGTGTGACAGTGCTTGGTTGTAGTTCATCTGTTATTACCTTTTGTCCCCCTCACCGTAAAACCTTCAAAAACACAGTTTGTTAACCTTTTTTGTGCGAGTGCATTTAATTTTTCCTTAATCTCAAGGTTTTTTTTTTTTTTACTATATAATATGAAAACAGAAAACCACCGTAAATTTTGTCTTTTTACAAATTTTAAGATAACTCATACTCTTCCACATAACCACCTTTAATGTGAATGTAGCACATTAGTCAGTATTCATAAAGCACTTTAAAGTATGTTGCATTCTTGACAATAATGTTTCCAGTTTTTTCATAAACTTACATTTATGAATATGAATATGTGTATGTGTGTACATGTGGGTGTGTGTATGCCATGGTATATATGTGGAAGATACAGGACTGTTAATGGTTTAGTGTGTACATGTGGGTGTGTATATACCATGGTGTATATGTGGAAGATACAGGACTGTTAATGGTTTAGTGTCACCTGCTTTTGCCTTGTACTGGGTGTCTGAATTTTGCTTTTATTACAGACTCATTTTACAAAGACAATTTAAGCTTATTTAAATAACTTCAAATTATAGGTATAATTTTTCCTTGCTTAGGAATGGATTTTTGTCACTAAGGAGTTAATTTTGTTAGTTTGTCTTGCAAATGTGTGAAATGTCATTGAATGCTGTTAATGAATGAGTATTATCGAAAATTCACGTAAAGCTATGCCATATTTAGGAACACAAGCTTCTTTCAAGATCATCTTCTCAATCCCAGTTAAAGGGAGAATGTAGAACAAAACCCCTGTTGGGAGAGAAGTGGGAAGAGGAAGCAGAGGTGTGTGGTGTGTCGTGGTCCAGTGATACTTGATAGCAGTGTTTGCCTGAAGTTAACTTGGTTTGATCTTTGTTCCTAGGAGCCCAAAGGACAGCCTTGTGATCTTTGAGTAACTGGTTTTAGAAATCTTGTTTGCAGAAAAGTGTCAGTCTAGCTCATTCTAGTTATTACTGCACAAAGGCAGGGTTGGGATACACTCAACATTTTATGCTCTGTGTGTGTGTGTGTACATATATAGGTATATACATATGTGTGTGTGTATGTATATTCATTTTGTGTATGTGTGTACATGTAGGTGTGTGTATGCCGCAGTATATATGTGGAAGATAGAGGACTGTTGATGGGGAGTTGGTTCTCTTTCCACTGTGTGAATTTTGGGATGGAAGACAGGCTGTCAAGCTTTACAGCAAGCACCTTTGCTCACTAAGCCATCTCTCTCTGGCCCTCTTTTCTTTTTTTAAGATGAGGTGTCAAATTCCTGGGCTAAAAGGATCTTCCTATTTTAGCCTCTAAAATACTGGGACTAAAGATGTGTGCTACTACTTTTTGGTCATTTTTTAATGTTTTTAATAGTTGTACAAGTTGTATGATATTCCATAATATCACCCTTCCATGAGGTTCTGATTTCTCATTTTTGAATAATACTGGAAGAATATGGATAATGCATTGAGTTTTCAATTTTTTCCCATTAGGCTTTTAGAAGTAGATTTACTGAAGGATAAGAACATTTTACAAGTTTCTTGGTTCATGTTGTTGCATTATTGCAACATTTCTAGAAGATAACCCTTTTAATTCAAATTGACCCAAATGAACTGTAAACTGGTGACAAATGGCTTAGTGGGTAAAGGTGATTGCTGCCAAGTGTGATGATGTACATTCATTCCTTGGGATATAAACAATAGGAAGGAAGAAATGGTTCCTGCAAGTTACCCTCTGACTCCTATACAAGCACCTCTGGCATGGATATGCCCCGCTCCAATAAGAATAATAAGTGGACTAGAAATTGATAGGAATTCTGAATTGTCTAAGCCTAAAAAGCAGAAAATGGTAACTCTAGGGGATCAGGAGTTTAGCATTTAGTGTTTTCTTTTAGCTCTTTAATATTTAACCTTCTTAATGCATGTTAAACTTTCCTGATGCATGTTAAAGTAGTTTTGTGAATAATGATACAAAACAGTAATACTAAAGTGACATTTTGATAAAATGCAAACAATCTTATTGATTAGAGCTCATGGAAGTGTTCTGAAACTTTTTTTTTTTTTGTGGTCTGGTAAAAATGGGGCAGATGCTTAAGAGTGAAAGTCAGTAATGGATGCAATAAACTTCACAAAGCAGTAATTGCTGCGCAATGACTTGTTCTATTTTTGGATGGCTCTGGATAGGCATCCTCATCCTGCAGCTGAACACTGATGATTCCTCTGTGAAACCACACCTCATGTACTTGACGAGGCTGTCTTCCTTTAGGTAACCTAGAGTCTAAGATTAAGTCAAGGAAGTGGTTTGAAAGAATGAAGAAAAATGCTAGCGGCCCCTTTGCCTTTCCCCTTTCTTACTGTTCTCTTAAAACATTAAATGGCATACACTAGTTGACTAGAGAACAATAAAATAAAAAGCTGTTATCCTAAATGTTCGAAAGGCAAGGGTGAGGTAATTATTTAAGGCAGAGTATGTGGTTCAAGAGAAAATATAAAGCAGCCAATTCAGGAATGATTTGATTTTGATAGTTATGCTAGTTGTTAAGAGTATTGACACCTGTGTATTTTTTTCTTTCATTTGTACGCATATGTGTCTATGTTTTACTGGGGTTTGAACCTAGTATCTCCCATATGCTATCCAAATTATCTACTGAGTGAATGTCCTCATATCTTTTTTTTTTTTTGCTTTTTCGAGACAGGGTTTCTCTGTGTAGCCCTGGCTGTCCTGGAACTCACTCTGTAGACCAGGCTAGCCTCAAACTCTTGAACTCAGAAATCCACCTGTCTCTGCCATGTCCTCATATCTTAAAAAAAAAGTTTTTATTTTTATGTGTGTGGTGGTTTTGCCTGCATGATGTATGTCTGTGTGCCATGTGTGTGTCTGGTGTTCTTGGCAGCCAGAAAAGGGAGACTGATCCCCAGAACTGGAGTTATATATATTTGTGAGCCACCATGTGGATGCTGGGACTGAAACTCTTTCCTCTGGAAAGAGCAGCTCTTAACTGCTGAGCCATCTTTTCAGTGCTCGCTCCCCCTCCTTCCTTTAAATTTTCAGTAAGGTGGTTTCAGTAAGGTGGTTAGGCTGGCCCCAAACCTTTAAAAAAGTGCATTTATTTATTTGTATGCATGTTTATGTGTATGAACATGTATACCCCACCCCCACTCACGTATATGTAGAGGTCAGAGGACAACTTGAGGGAGTTGTTCCATTCATTTTAACATGTGGGTTCCTGGGATTGAACTATGTTCATCAGGTTTATCAGCAAGCACTTTAACCTGTTGACCTTGCTGGCCCTGGCCTGAACTTTTGATCCTCTTTTTTTTTTTTTTCAGCCTCTCAAGCCACTGACTGCTACCTAATTTTATTTACCTTCATTGTGCTCTGGAGCCTGAGCACAGGATTGCTCATATTAGACAAGTACTGTACTCTGACTATAAGCCCAGCTTGATAGCTAAATTTCCTTAGTCTCTTAGATCCTGTAAGATGATTCTGAAAAACATGTGAGTTAATGGAACATTTTTTGTTGTTGTTGGTTTGGTTTGGTTTTCCCCCTAGAGCTGGAGGCCAATCCTAGGGACTTGTTTGTAATAGACAAGAGCCACATCTCTAGCTGTGGGATTAAAAATTAACTATTTTTAGTTTTAGTTTTCAGGACCAAAATTTGGAGTGATGATGGTAATGAGGTAGAAGCATAGGTAGTTTTTTATATCTATCCCAGGCTAGCCTCAAACCCATGATTTTCCTACCTTAACCTGCTGTGTGCTGGGATTATAAACATGTACCATCATGTCTAGCTTGGACCATGGCTCCTGATATCAGGATTATTACTTTTAAGTTTGCATAAGTTCGACTACAATAAATATAGTGGACAATATACATTATTAGATATTTTGCCTGTAAAAGTGATTCTCAGATTATTTATAGCTACGGCATTGTATGAATGACTTCAGTTTTACTTAGTAGTGTTAGTAAAGATGATATTAGAGTGCTGAGAGGTACTTACATACTTAGTAACTATTAAAGCTACAGTAAATGTTGTTACTACCACCCATTGGAGGTAGTAGAGAGAAGACTGGACAGCAGTGACCTTTTAATACCAGCACTTAGGAGGCAGAGGCACATGCATTTCTGATTTCAAAGCCAGCCTGGTCTGCAGAGTGAGTTCCAGAACAGCCAAGACTAACAGAGAAACCATGTCTTCAAAAACAAGAGACAGACAGAGAGAGAGAGAGAAAAGAGAAGATAAAGCAGAAACAAGATACTGTGATTGATAAACTTGAAAATTGGAAGCCTTTAAGCGTAAGATTGTGGCATTTTATATAAGCATATTGAAGAAGAAACTATAAACAGTAAAAACTATTGAAGTGGAAGCATGTCTTACAAGGTAATAAAGTCATTGTAGAATTGGAAGCAGAAGCACCGGCTCCTTGATAATAAACAGTATGTGTGTATTGAAATACACTTGGAAAAGAAAACCACACACAGTAGCTCATGACTATAATCGCAGCACTTAGGAGGTGGAGGCAGGAGGATCAGGAGTTTGAGGCAACTTCTTTTTCTATAAATAAGCTATATACATGCAAAATTGTCTGTGCAGTTTTGAGTCTGTGAAACTGAAATCCTCTGGATGACCTTTAACTTCAGATCTTCCTGTTTTAAATGCTGAGATTATAGGCTTGTACCTATATATGCACATGAGGATTTATGCAGTGTTGGGGATTGAAAACACAGCTCTGTACATGTTAGGCAAGCACATACCTACTTCACACCCCTAGCCTGGGAAGGATCTTTTAAGGCAACATTCAGTGAATTGGAATTTACTATTCTTGTTTTTGCCTCAGATGGCTCTCTTTATCTTGACTCATTGGGTATATAGGAATTTGATGCCCTTGTTACCTGAAAATAGTTTGTTCTTATATAGTGTGTTTGATATTTTTTACATTGTTTTAGTTAAGACAGGTATGCATATATATGTATATGTATTTATATATATATATATGCACACATGTATATGTGTGCACAACTTGTGTGTCTGGTGCCCTTGGAGGTCAGAAGAGGATGTTGGATCCCCTGAAATGGGAGTTGTGGACAGTTGTGAGCTGCTATGTGGGTGCTGGAATGGAATTTAGATCCTCTGTGAGAACTTTAAGTGCTGAGCCATCTCTCCAGTCCTGTGCATATATTACTGTTTTCAAGGCAGTATTTTCATCCGTCTCTGAAATTGTGATGCTTCCTTTTTTTTTTTTTTTTTTTTTTGGTTTTTCGAGACAGGGTTTCTCTGTGTAGCACTGGCTGTCCTGGAACTCACTCTGTAGACCAGGCTAGCCTCGAACTCTCGAACTCAGAAATCAGCCTGCCTCTGCCTCCCAAGTGCTGGGATTAAAGGCATGTGCCACCACTGCCGATGATGCTTCCTATATCTTACAGTTAAGCTCTTTTCTTGGTTAATATATAACTTTATGGATTGAAAAAGTAAAAACATCTACTTACATAAGTGTGTATGTGCCCATGTGCCTCTAGGTACATATGTGCACGTGAGAATAGTACCAGCAGAATCAGAAGCATTGGATCACCTTGGAGCTGGACTTGTCCTCCCTCCATTTCATGGATTTTAAAATCTGTAATGTCACAGATCAGTGAACCTACTAATTTACATTATCACACACTGAAGCCTCCTAAATTCCTCTGGTAGTAGTTTTTAATAACTGAATAAATACTGAATAAATAATACTCAGTACTTCCTTTTTCATCATATGTAGCATAAACCTTTACTAAATGCTAGATACTAAGTTACATAAATGCTAGTTCTACATTAAGTGATTTTTTTTTTTTTTTTGTGGAGTTGGGAGTTGAACCCAGAACCTTTAATAGATTGTTAGTACTAGCTAGGCTAGTATTCTAGTGCCAAGCTATATCTCAGCTCAAAATATGTGTTAGTTTTCAAAAAAATCATTTCTTTGTTGGGGTAGGGGATGGGCCAGATGTCCCACAGTGAACATTAGAGGTTAAAAGACAATTTGGAGAATTTTATTCTCTTTCTTTCACCATTTGGGTTCCAGGGCTCAAACTCAAATTATCAGGCTCGAGAGCCTTGCTGGTTACATGAGTCAGCTCACTGGGCCCAAAATATATATTTTAACAAACGAAGTCTTATATTCCACAGTTACAGGGAACTAACTCAATTGATAATCTAACTAAAAATTATTAACCAGTACTGCTTTAGAAAATACAACTTATTCTTACAACTGTTCTATGAAGTAGATACTAGAAATTATTACTTAATCTTATTTTACAAATAAGATAACACATGGGTTAAATAACTTGCCCAGAGTCTTGACATAGATACTAAGTGACAGAGTCTGGATTTCTACTATGTGTTTGATTTTAGTGTCTTTGGTTCTAATGACTACACTATGTCTGGCTTTAGAAATTTATATACCTTTGGCTAGTAAGGCAGCTCAGCAGGTAAAGGTACTTTGTCCACTAAGAGTGGAAAACTTGATTCCCAGGGTCCATGTCGTAGAATGAAAATGCTGACTCCTGCAAGTTGTCCTCTAATTGCAGTGCATGTGTGGGCATGTGTTTGTGTGTGAAATTTTAAAATGGAAAAATTTATACACTGAATATCAAGACCCTTTTTTGCAGGAGACAATCTAGCTTTATAGATGTTTCTGTCCTAATAGTTTATAAAATATGCTGTAGAATGTGTACAAAGAGCCCAATGAGTGATTTCTGTTGTGTTTGCCTTTTAAGATGGTGATGGAATTTCCTGACAATGTTTTAAATCTTGATGGGCATCAGAATAATGGTACACAACTAAAGCAATTTATTCAGGTAATGGTTTTTAAATAATTGTTTTCAGTCATGTATTTATATTTTTAAACCTTTTTTTTTTTTTTTTAATTTATATGAGTACACTGTAGGTGTCTTCAGTCACACCAGAAGAGGGCATAGTATCTCATTACAGATGGTTGTGAGCCACCATGTAGTTGCTGGGAATTGAACTCAGGACTTTTGGAAGAACAGTCAGTGCTCTTAACCGCTGAGCCGTCTCTCCAGCCCTTAAACCATTTGATATTTAGCTGTAATTTCTAATTTCTTTTTGTTGTTGTTTGTTTGAGCAAATCTCACTGTAGTCTGGCTGGCCTAGAACTTTCTATGTAGAGTAAACTGGCCTTGCACTCACAGAGATCTGCTTGCTTCTGCCCCAAATGTGCTGGAATTAAAGACTTGTCTCACCACACATTACCTGCTGCTGCTGCTTCTTTTTTTTGTTTTTTTGTTTTTAACCTAGGCTTTTGACTGGGTATTAATAGTACACTGAAGTTGATTTTATTTTTACTGTTGCAGTACATATAGTTATGTACTTGATTTATAGATTACTCGTGTGAAAGAATTGGGTTCTCTTCACATTTTACAGGTCTAAAAGTCTTTGATTTTTATCAGGTCATCTTTTCTAGTTTTTATAAGGTGTGCAACATTTTATTAAGAACTTGTTGGGGCTAGGGATGTCACTTGGTACCAGAGTATTTTCCCAGCATGTGTTAGGTCCTGAGTTTGATCCCCTGCCCCACCAATATATATATATATTTAAGGTCAATCCTACAATATGAATTTCTTCATTTTTATTTATTTAGACATAAGATACTTTTTAAATACTCAAAAATATATGATTAAGATAGTTAGATTACTTAAGAATTCTTTTTACTTTTTAAAGATCATTTTGAAAAGCTAGAGGTAAAAATGAAGAAATACTTGAATATTATCTTCTTATCTGTTTTTCTGGAAGTGTTAGTTGTCACATAACAGTTCCCTTCCTTAAGTAGAAGAAATTACTTATCAGGGTTTTGCCCATTTCTCTGTTGCTGTGGTTTCCATTCATTCTTCTTCCTTGTCATTACCAGTAGGTTACATTCGTGTATACTAACTTATTAGTTATTCATTGCAAGCCTGGTTCTTTCCCAAAGATAAAAGCCAACATTAATAAAAGAGTAGTTTTACGTCTCAAGGATTCTTCATTTTTCTTTTCCCTTTCAGCGACATAGTATGCTTAAGCAACAAGATTTAAGTATTGCCATGGTGGTAACATCACGCGAAGTCTTGAGTGCACTTTCTCAGCTTGTCCCATGTGTTGGTTGTCGTCGAAGTGTGGAACGCCTATTTTCTCAGCTTGTAGAGTCTGGAAATCCTGCCCTTGAACCCCTGACAGTAGGGCCCAAGGGAGTACTATCTCTGACTCGAAGCTGCATGACCGATGCAAAAAAGCTTTATACATTATTTTATGTACATGGGTAAGTATAGCTAATTAAGAAAAACGCTTTAATTTTAAACAACTTGATGACAATAAGGCCTTTCAAGGAGGGGAACCTCTTACTTGGTTAGAGCAGAGATTGAATTTAACAGTCTTATTGAGTAGCTGTTTCTGTTTTCATATTGAGAAAGGTATAAAGTAAGCAAAAAATAGTATATTAAGTATAAGTTACAAAGAAAACAGTAAGGTGGGTAACAGAATGAGTGGATTAAATTGATACAAAGAGTGTTGATCTGGCAATGCCCCTCTGATAAATGAATAAAGGCAGGGATCCTACATCTGTCTGGATGAAGGAACAAGAGGAATAGCAAGCAGGAAGGGTCAGAGGTTAGAATTTTTTGACATGTCTGAGGAACAATAAGAGCATGTTGGCTAGAGGCAGCTGAGTAAAGAGAACAGTAATAAAAGATGAGATCAGGAGAGCAATAAAGATTCAGTTGTGGTAGTTAGTGCCTTATAGGTCATGGTGAGGTTTTTTACTCTTGAGTACACAGGAAGCTTTGGAGAGTTTTGATAGATGAACCACATTGTCTCACTTGAAATTTAGCCTACAGTGATCTTTGTATTGAGAATACATGAAGAGAATACAAGGGTAGATACAGAAATTAAGAAATAGGTTGTTCAATGTTAAGTAGGGAATGTGATGTCGATTACAGGTGATAAAGATACCAAGAAATGACAGGATCCTGAAATATTCTGAGGACTGAATAAATAGGATTTTTGTATAGATAGATAAGGGAGGGATAGCTTTAGTGATGATTTTTAGATTTATGGTATAAAGTAGTATAGGCAGACCAAGGTACTTCTTTTCAAGACTAAGGGATTCCCCAGGACCCACATGATTTAAGGAAAGAACCAGCTCCCAAACACTCTCCTCTGACCTCCACATGTGCTTGAACACACCCACATACATGCATACATATATACATATATAAATGTAATTAAAACAGTTTTTTTGGGGGGGAGTTGGTTTTTCAAGACTGGGTTTCTCTGTGTAGCCCTGGCTGTTCTGGAACTCACTCTGTAGACCAGGCTAGCCTCGAACTCAGAAATCCGCCTGCCTCTGCCCCTCAAGTGCTGGGATTAAAGGCATGCGCCACCACCGCCTGGCTAAAACAGTTTTTAAATACAGCATGATTTCCTCTTACTGAGATGGGCACAACTAGGTAGTAGTTTTTCAAAGTTCTTTTGTATGTGTTAAGTTTAAGATGTCAACTGGATATCCACACTGTTTACTTATGTCATTTAGTGAGGTAGGAAAAGGGATTGAAAGACCAAACCCAGAGGTTCTTCTGTTTGGAGGTGGTAGGGACTTTCAATTTTTTTTTTTTTTAATTCATTTTAAAGTTCAAGAGACTGATTTAAGGCTTCATGTATATTAGGCAAGTACGATACCTCTGAGCTGTAGCTCCAGCTTGAAGAAGAAGCTTTCGAGTTTTTAAACAGGAATAACATAGTCTGATATTCTGATTTAAAAGGATTACTCTTGCTAATCGAAGCCTAGAATGTAAAAGGCAATGGTGGCAGTATGGAACCATTTCGGAAATTGTAGTTGCCTAAACTAGAGGTTGGTGGGTTGGGCAGGGGATATAAGTGATAGGATTGGAGATCTGTATAAAGATCTATGTAAAAGTTGATGTGCTTTGCTAATTGATTGTAGAATGTGTTTCTTTACCCATGAGCCATCCTGCCAGTCCAACATTGTATATGCATATAAAATTTCTGTGGTTTACCTCCCAAGGGTAGTATGTATTTACATAACATTTGAGGAAAGGAAGGAAGATGGGTGAAAGTCATGTGAGCAATGTCTAAAATACTAGAGTGTCAGACACACGGGAAGCTACCAGGATAAGAGTTGTAGTCTAGGGAAAGAGAGCACTGAGTAAAGTAAGTTCTTTCCAATAGACTAGCTAGGTATGGAGAGGGAAAATAAATGTAGACTGCTTTGGGTATTTACTATAGAGACAAAGTTAGGATAGGTGATGTCTCTGTAATACTGGTAAGTATGCCTTCTCACAAAAAAGCCGCTAATAGAAATTTTTAAAATTTGAAAGCGAAATGACAAACCTTTAATGGTTTATTTTTTACTAGGTCCAAACTAAATGATATGATAGATGCTATTCCAAAAAGTAAGAAGAACAAGAGGTGTCAGTTACACTCTTTAGATACACACAAACCTAAACCTTTGGGGTAAGTAGAAATAAATGTCAAAATGTTTCATTGATGTTAAGTATATTAATGTTAGTCCCATTTAGTGAAAAGGATAACATTGCTAGTCTTGTTAATTGGATTACATTCTAACAGATGTCAAAATAAGCATGTTCTTGGGTTCTGTGTATTGAAATTATATAAGGTCACTGAGTTAAATTTTTTTCTTTATGTTTCAAGAGATTAAGAATTTTGAAAAATTTATGTCACTAATTTTAAAGTTTTCAAAGTAGTAATATTACTTGATTTGTAACCATCATGTTTAAATTGTTTTTTGTCTTTCTTATTTTTAGGTCTCCCTAATTTATTAAGGATTAAAAAAAAGCCTTACTCAGTTATGGTGATGTGTGTTTGTGTAACTAATTTTCAGTTTTCTTGGTTGATATACAGTACTGGTTTGCTTCCATTTCCTGGCACAGTGCCACAATCTTTTGCTGGTTTGCCCCAAGTATTCTTGGGGAGGATAGAGTCAGCATGATTTACAGGGAGTTTGAAATAAGTTTTTATTTGAAGAAGAATAAAGTGATATAAAACTGTTCTGAGTTAAATATCTAAGTGTCACTGAAACCAGTTTATAGACGTTTTCTTTCTCTAACATAAAGACCCACATATCCAGGATTTCCTATGCCCAGGAAAAACATTTAAAAAATTTTTTTTTATCAGGACTCAGTGTGTAGCACACTTGGAAACAGAAACAGGTGAATCCCTATGAGTTGAGGCTAACCTGCTCTACATAGTACTAGGCCTGTCAGGACTATATAGTGAGACTCTGTCTCTCAAACAAAAAAAATCATGAAAGCTATGAGACACAGAAAATTAGAAAGACCATAAAGTACAGACTTTATTATTTGAGACAGCATCTCAGTATGTCAACTTTTAGCTAGTCAAGGAATTCCTTTCAAGTGATCCTCCAACCTCATACTCCTGAATACAAGTGGACACTGGAGGAACTCCTGCTGTCCTGTGTATCTTACTCAGATTCAGCACTTAACAAACATTGAATGAACATTTGTTTCATTCATCTGTTTGCCTTTTTCTTTGCTGAAGTATTTTAAAGAAAGTTAAAGACATCCTGCTATTCTCCAGTTACGTGCATCTCTAAAACGATGATTATTTTCTTTCATACCCACAATGGTATAGCACCTATCAGAAATAATTATAATAATTTTACACCCAGTTTAATACTCAGATTCCCTTGCAGTACTTAAAACTATCTTTTTGCATGTTTGTTGAGGTAGGATCTGAACAAAACCCATGTATTCCGTATCTAAATACTCTGAAGTCAGTGAACATCTGTACAGTTTATAGTAGTTCTCAAGCTATTTCATATACTTATGGAATGATGATGTTGTTACTGTGGTTGTGGTTGTGGAGACAAGGTCTCATGTAGCCCTGGCTGACCTTGAGTTTTTGGATAGTTTGTATAGTGGAAGATTACCCTGAGCTAATCCTGTCAGTACCATTCTAGTACTGAGGCATGGGCTAACTTACTGCATCTGTCTTTGGTACTTGTTTTTCTCTGTATTGTTAGAGGATTCCTCTCTAAATGTTCGTTTCAGTCATAATTTTCTCATTAGAAAATGAGCTAAACGATATGGCATAGTAAAAAGGTCTGCTTTTTGGTTTTGCTTTCTTCTTCTTTTGTGGTTCTTTATTGAAGAGTAATAAAAAGAAGTAGATAGCCCAGCACCTTACATACTCCCGTTCTCACTGCAGTTTTCCTGTGAAGACCAGTTCTTCCTGTTTTGCTTCAACTGCTACTCTTGTTCTGCAGTGACATGCTCTTTTGTTAGTTGTCTATGAGGCTACATCTTCATATCTTGTAGCTTAGAAAGATAAGTAAATTTCTATAAACTTCATGTTCTCTTTCAAGTACAGCTTCTCTACATGGAAAGTCAAATGTTTTTTGAAGGATGTTTATTGAATGTGAAATTAATATAAATGGAGCTAGTTGATCTTAGGTAGTGTGACTTAATCAGGGTAGCTTTAGTTATTCCCCAGTGTGTGTAGATGGTAGTCAGTGATTATTATAGTCTTGTTTAGTCAGGATACCTGAGTAGGTATAGTACTTTGAAAGGCTTCCACAATTGTTTGCTATTAAATCTTCATTTTATGTTTCTTCCCTGTTCCCTAGCCTCAGGTTTTTAATCAAATGTTTTTCCAAGGAAAGTGTACTCACTGGCTTCCAGCTTTATAAAGAACAATGGTTGGGTCGCCTTTACTGAGAGTGTTTTTTTTAGCTATGCAAATAAATCCTAGGTGGGTTTTTGTTTGTTTGTTTGTTTGTTTTGGGGGGGGTGGTCTGG
This sequence comes from Grammomys surdaster, assembly GCF_004785775.1. Taxonomy (NCBI): domain Eukaryota; kingdom Metazoa; phylum Chordata; class Mammalia; order Rodentia; family Muridae; genus Grammomys; species Grammomys surdaster. Next base: position 1,597,907 of record NW_021604658.1, on the reverse strand, counting down.
AAGTTGTGTATCTGAAAGAAAGATCCAGGCCAGACTCATAGGCCAGAAGTTAGTGATTAAGGATACTTTGAGAAAACAGGATGTAAAATCATATAGAAAGAAAATAGAGCGAGAGCAGAGAATGGTGGGAGGTTTCAGTTAACCAGAAGAGTATGGCTAGCTGGGTAGGATGGGTAGGAGGAGGTTGAGGAGAAGGTTGTTTGAGATTGGTCTGGTCAGAGTAATGAATGTTCCTTAGTCACTGAGGAACCCAAAATAGATACTAGTTTAAGAGCACAGTTGATGAACAGACCTGGTGGTTGAGTGGATAGAAATGGAATACAAGGTTGTAGTGTGTTAACCCTTAAATGGAAAGTAGAGGAGTAGGAGAAGGAAGTGACTTTGAAATTCTTCAGAAAGCATGCTTTAAAGGAGTCATCCAAGGCCTAGGCCTAGATTCTGATTTGAGTGGTAGGTTATTTAAAAGTTAACTATCAAAAGATATGAGACTCGAGACAGAGGATTTAACATGCAAGATAGAGCAGAAGTTTACGTTTCATTGTCAAAGTTGGTAGCACTGAACCTCAGTTTGACCTTTTCCCCTTAGTGGGATTAAAGTGCTGACTTGTATAATGACATGTTAAGCTGAGAGTTGAGAAACACTTATTTAGCTATGAAAAGACACGGGTTTTACCATCTTAAGCAGGCATGACATTGAATTTCTAGGATTGTAATGAGACCTGCAGAAGATTAGGCAGGAGCCAGTTCAGAATTAGTGAAAAATCTAGAAGACTGTCCTTGCATGGAATATAGACAGACATTTCTGTAGGAATGCACATCTGCCACACAGCAAAATGCATGACCAACGTCACTGAAACTAGTCTGGGAGGAGGGTCTGGGAAGTTATCAGTACGTTCACAGAAATGATGTGTGTAGTACTTGCTACTTACCTAGGCTATTTAGAGTGCATCTTAGTATGCTATTTTTATTAAATATAAACTTATGTACTTTGTTAGATTAATATGTGACTTTCATGGCTACTTGGAAATCAAAACTAGATAAATTTTTGTTGCCAGAGCTAGCTGTAAATAAGAGTGACTTAACTATTTAACAATCACAGTAAATAAAGAAATTTCAATTGGTTAAAGATTGATCCATGTTTAATAGGTGAAAAGAACATAACGTTTTAAATGCCATTTGGCTTTAGAACATTTGAAGTATATTTGCCTGTAAAATGCTTAATACATAAATGAATTTCTATTTTTATAACTGTAAATAATGTTAAATTATATCAAGTAAACTTGATAGTCAAGTGTTTGTAAATGTGTGAAACACATTAAGTAACAATGTATTATGGTTAAATATATTATTCATTCAAATTTATAGATTTATCTACTAATATCTTAATATGTTAAAGAATTGATGATTTTAATATAGACCTTAGAGATGATTTCTTCAGATTATCTCAGTGTCACTAAGCTTTGTACCATACTGTACTGCAGTGAAGGGAGCAGTAGCAGTGTCAGTTCAGAGAAGTTAAGTACAGATAAGAGAAGTAGTGAAGACCACAGGAAGGACAGCAAGTGTAGGATCATTTTCCATTATGGACCTTTCCAGGGAACAGCCAGGTAAAACCAAGCAATCCTTTATTCTGCCTTTTTAAACCTTTCACCTCATGTATGCCTCCTTTTCACTAATATCTATTCTTTTTACAGAGGATGTTGGATGGATGTTTGGGAACTCATGTCCCAGGAATGCAGGGATGAAGTAGTTTTAATTGACTCTAGTTGTCTTTTAGAAACACTAGAAACATACCTTCGAAAGCACAGGTAAGTGCAAAAGTCATTATGATATAGTGGGGAAGGTATCTTAGATGTTAGTCATTCCGAGTAGTCTGTCACTGGCTTCTTTAGTGTAATAGTATTCCAGTTGTCCTGTTAATACTTACCTGTACTAGGAGTCATGGTACACAATTTTTTTATGAGGTGGCTTTAGAGTGTTAGTCTTCTTGTCTCTTTCTTTCTTTTAAAGATTTATTATTATAATTATTTGCTTGTTTTTTTTTTGTTTTGTTTTGTGTTTTTTGTTTTTGAGACAAGGTCTTTCTATGAGCCCCGGCAGTCCTGGAATTTATTATGTAGATCATGCCTGCCTCTGCCTCTTGGAGTGCTCGGGTTAAAGGCATGTACCACCACAGCCAGTGTTTTTATTTAAATTTTGTGTGTGTACGTGCTTGTGAGTACGTGTGTGTGTGTGTGTGTGTGTGTGTGTGTGTGTGTGTAGCTTGTAACCAGCTTGTGTAGTTTGTAACCAGAGATGTTGGGACCCCTAGAGCTGGAGTTGTAGGCAGTTGTAAGCTGCCTGACATGAATGCTGGGAATCAAATTCCGATCTTCTGCAAGAGTAGTTTGTATTTATTCTCAGCCATGGAAACAGTTTCTCTTGTTTTTGTCTTTTCTTTTTATTTATGTGTGTGTATATGTGTGTATTTATTTACTATTTGTTCTAGATTGTTCTTTCATGAGGCACAGGTTGACTGAATCTATTGAAGTATAGTTAATCACTTTAGAAAATATAATATTCCTGTTTTTTTAATAGAATCATGTTTGATAAATTTTCAAAATTAAATTAGCAGGTATTTGGCCTAGAGTTGTGGCTCATTTGGTAAAGTACTTGTCTAACATGCATGAGACTCTGGGTTTGATCCTTAGCCCCAGCATAAATTAGGCATGGTTAAACTAGATTTTAATCCCAGTACCTGGCAGGTAGAGGCAAGATGATAATGAGTTCAAGGCAGCCTGGGATACAAAAGACCATGTTTCACCCCAGAAAGCTTTTTATTTTCTAACTTGAAATATTTCTTCTGTGATTATTTGTCATGATCTTTAAATAGAGTTAGAATATATTTGTTTCTTGTAACCTTGTATTTTTCTTTGTAGAATACTATTACAAAAAAATTTTCTAAGTGCCCTCAGCATTTGGAATCCCTTAGGAAGGAGAAAAACTGGCAAAGGAACCATCTAGCTATTATTGGAACCATCTAGCTATTATTGTTTTTTTTGTTGTTGGTGGTGTTCTTATTGGGACGGGTCTGTTATTACAAATCTGTTAAATTTGCCTTTGGGTTAACTTTAGAAAAACAAGAATTATAGCCTGGTTATAATCTCTCGGGTTATAGCTATGTTTTTAATCTCAGCTCTTGGGAGACAGGGGCAGGCAGATCTCTGAGTTTGAGGCCAGTCAGTTCCAGGCCAGCCTGGTTTACAGCGTGAGTTCCAGGATAGCCAAGGCTACACAGAGAAACCCTGTCTTGAGAAACAAAAAACAAACAAAAAGAATTATAAACACATATGTGCTAACTAAATGGTCATGAGCTAATGAACTGCATACTCAATTCCTTTTGTTTTTTAAGTTATAAACTTTCTCATTTTTGTCTTTTTGATTGTGTTTTTAGATTTATTTATTTTATTTCTGAGTACACTGTAGCTGCCTTCAGACACACCAGAAAAAGGCATAGGATCCCATTACAGGTGGTTGTGAGCCACCGTGTGGTTGCTGGGAATTGAACTCAGGACCTCTGGAAGAGTGGCCGGTACTCTTAACCTCTAAGCCATCTGTCCAACCCCCTTTGATTGGTTTTCAAAAAGTAGACAATATATTGATGATTTGGATTTGAGAGAGGAGAATAAATGATATGTTTGTCCTTCTGTGGTCATATAATAAACTAATGTCTTAAAGTTTCCTATATTTTGGCTTTATTTTAAATAAGGTGATATAGGGTATTTTATAAATACCCTAAGAATGAGAAGAAATTTTGATTAGAAGAGTAATTTTATATGTAGGCAAGAAATTGAGACTGCATAGAATTTGTTTTACCCATTAAAACTTTATGACATTTCTTTTTTTGTTTTGTTTGTATATACTAATGTTTGTACATGAATACATATGCCAAAGCTCTTGTTTGGTGGTGAGAGAACAGGGGACTCACTTCTTTCCTTTCACCTTTACATGAGTTCCGGGTTTGAACTCTGGTTACTAGACTTTCCGGGCAAGAACCTTTACCACTGAGCCATCTCAGATTATATTATTTTATTTTATATGTATGTATATGGGTTTGAATGTATGTTTGTGCACCATGTGTGAACATGTGCTTGTAGAAGCCAGAGGAGAGTGTTGGGTTCCCTGGATATGGGTGCTGAAAAACAAATTTGTAATACTGTAAGAGCAACAAACGTTAACTTCTGAACCATGCCTCAGTTTTTAAGAAAAATACAGTTGGTTTTTGTTGTTTTGGCTTGGCTTGGCTTGGCTTGGCTTGGCTTGGCTTGGCTTGGCTTGGCTTGGTTTGGTTTGGTTTTTTGAAACAGGATTTCTCTGTGTAGCCCTGGGTTATCCAGGAACTTACTCTGTAGACCAGGCTGGCCTTGAACTTAGGGAGATCCACTTACCTCTGCCTCCAAAGTGCTGGCCACTTTAACCAGCTAAAAATAATTACAGTATTAGAACAGGGTTTACTATGGGATTGGATTAAATTGTGAGGATTGACAACATAGTAACATTTACTTAGGATTATATTTGACAGTATAGTAATGTCAGAATGTTTGCAGAGCCTTAAAGTTTTCCTTTTAGTTGTTGAAGTGTAATTTGTTTCACTTGCTTTCTAAATATTTACTTATTTATTTTATGTATATATGAGTACCCTGTAGCTGTCTTCAGACACACCAGAAGAGGGCATTGGATCTCATTACAGATGATTGTGAGCCACCATGTGTTTGCTAGGAATTGAACTCATGACCTCCTGAAGAGCAGTCAGTGCTCTTAACTGCTGAGCCATCTCAACAGCCCATAGTTTTAATATGTGTATCTTTAATCTATTTTGAGTTAATTTTTGTATTTCTGTACGTACATTTTTCAAAGCATTAATGATGTAGAGTGATCTAATGTGACTTGTCAGTCTTACTGCCGCCTAACCTTGTAGGCTTAGAAAGCCTCTCTGTTTCCTTAAAAATAATAATTATCTTCTCTTGGGCCAGAAAGACCTGGATGTAGTAAAAATAACACATGATAGTGGCAAAGATAAAGTAGTAAGACGTTTAAGACAGAAATAATAGGAGATTGGTTGGTATCACCTATACTTGCTGCTATTTCTGTCTTCTGGTGATGCAGAGGCAGGGAGATTGTACAAGCCCAAAAAATCAAGAACAGCTTAAGCAACGTAATTAGCCTCCCCACCCCTACTGTGTGTACATGCTATGTGCGTGTGTGTGTGTACAGTTACACATTATCATAAGGACACATGTAGGGGCTAGAGGTTAATATCAAGTTTCTTTCTCTATCGATTCTCATTCCCTCTCCTTTTCCCTCCCAACCCCCCCCCCCCGGAAGCAGGGTCACTCACTGAACCTGGAACTTGGTTTGGTATTTTGTTAGATTAACTAGTGGGTAAGCCCCTGAGATTTACCTTTCTTCCCCTTTAACTCTGGGGTACAAGTACATGCTGCCAAACTCATCTTTTTATATGGGTACTAGGGATCCAGACTCAGGTCCTCATGGTTACACAACAAGTTCTTTACTCACTGATTCATTTCCTAGGTCTCCCTTGCTCTTCTTTTTAAGATTTATTTTGTTTTTAGTTGTGTTTATATGTGTAGGTTTGTGCACATGAGTGCAGGTACCTACAGAGGCCAGAAGAGAACATTGGATCTCCTATAGCTAGAGTTACAGGCATTTTTAAGCTCCTTAGTATAGGTGCTGGGTCTGAATTCAGGTCCTTTTGAAAGATAAAGATGCACTGAACCCTAGAGCCATCTCTCTAACCTTCCACAGACAGTGTTTCTCTTTGTAGGGATCGCTGTCCTGGAACTCACTCTATAGACCAGGCTGGCTTGGAACTCACTGCCTCTGGATTTGTCTGCCTCTGCCTCCTGAGTGCTGGGACTAAAGGCATGCAACCACCACCTGGCAAGCCATCTTTTATGTTGTTAAACTGTTTCTTCTCTCTTCTATGTTATACTTTAAAAAAATTTTTTTTTTCAGGCAACTTAAGTCAGGGTAGAAGACACTGAATTAAAAGAATCTACAAAAGATAATGAAAGTCGACTATAATAGTTGGGTTCATATTTAATCCAGAACTAGGGAGAAGATGGAATTAACTGAGGTTGAACCTAGGTGTTTGTCTGAGTGATCGTTTTTAACTGAAGTCAGAGAGGATATACGAAGAGAACTGTGTTGCCCTGGAACACAGTGTAAGCAGCTGTCTACTAGGTGTCTCTCGTGTCTCACTATTTTACATTGTAGGTTAGCCCTCAGGCAAGAAGAGTAGGATCTTGGTCATGAATCATCTTCATAAACTTGGCTGAAGCCATGGATGTATGCACGTGGTTGCAGTAACCACAGAGTTTCCTTGAAAAATGAATTTAAGTCAAGAAGAGTCAATTTTGTTGTTGTTGTTCCATCACAGCAGCTCTCTTCTGACAGCCGATTAGTAATATTGTAAGCCTTGTGGTTTTATCTATCCAGATTCTTTCTTGTTTTGGGATTCAGAAATAAACTAGGTTCTGTGGGTCGTGGTGGTATATACTAATTTTTGAACACTCAGGAGTCTTGAGGCAGGGGATCATGTGGGTTTTATGAAACAAGCATATACCTGCCTTAAGCCATGTTCTAGTTTAAAATCATTTCTAGTTGACAAAGCTGCTTTCATATGATCTTTAAATTTGTGTTTAATGTGGATATTTTTACTTTGTTTATTTTTATTATTTTTTAGACTTTATAATTCTGGCTGGCCTTGAACTCTCAGAAATCCATCTGCCTCTGTAGTCATACCCCATTCTTAATTTTGAGGGTTTCTGTTTGTTGTCTTAAAACAGGTTTTGCACTGATTGCAAAAATAAAGTCCTCCGAGCATACAATATCCTCATTGGTGAACTTGACTGCAGCAAAGAGAAGGGCTACTGTGCTGCCCTCTATGAAGGCTTGCGATGCTGTCCACATGAGCGACACATACATGTTTGCTGTGAAACAGACTTCATTGCACATCTCTTGGGTCGAGCTGAGCCAGAGTTCGCAGGAGGGTATGAGTATGTAGTTTGCTAGAATGGGCTATCTAGCGCTTTGCTTCATTTTATTACTCAAAGTTTATTTCTGTCACCTGTGCCTCACTACATACGTGTACAGATTAAGGTATGCTATATATAGATGATGCTTTCTTAATTGAGTGAAAATACAGGAAAAGTGTTCTGGTGTTCGGTTTAGTCCTCTACGCCTTGGTTTTGGAGAAGGGGTGGGCTTCCATTATACATTATCATTTTTACTTGAAAATGATTGAAATGAGTATTTCTCCATGCATCCTGCTTTATCATATTTAGATTGTATTCACAATGGTGATTTTTGCAAGGAGTTAGGGTTTTTTGCAGCACGGGGGTTAAAGAAATGCTTTAGTGAATGTAGTTCATTGACTATATTATATAATTATTAAATTATAGAAGAGCCTAAATTAATATCTCTGGCTATGCTATGAAAATGAAATTAGAATTAGGTTTTTCATAGACTACATCAAACCCATTTTTCCTTTGGATTTTATGTGTGTCTCAACTCTCTTTTGAGTTCTAGTTTCATCTAGCAGTTTTTTTAGTTCAGAAACTCGCTGTAGTAATGTGAATATTACTTCTACTAGACTGGCCCTAGAAGGCCTTTGCCTATGATTGAATCCTTTGGAATTGCCTTGTTTTCCCCATTCTTCCTCAAATCATCTTACCAATGGACTAAAAAATAGTTGACATTTTGCTGGAAGTTGAAATGAGCCTACCATATCTACTATGAGGGAAACAGTTCTTAGGGCACCTCTGGGTCCTAAGACTCATTTCCTTAGAACCAGTTCCTGAATTATCCTATCTTTTACCAGTATTAAAATTCAGTTTTACTTGTATGTATAGTTCTCATTGGTGAAAAGTGTGTGTGTGTGTGTGTGTGTGTGTGTAAATGTGTGATTTGTCAGACTTTAAAATCTGAATTTTCAGGTTTAACTATTTCAGTTAAAACACTAAGAATTAATGTTTGATTGTCCTGAATAGGCGAAGAGAAAGACATGCTAAGACAATAGATATAGCTCAAGAAGAAGTTCTGACCTGCTTGGGGATTCATCTTTATGAACGACTGCATCGGATCTGGCAAAAACTCCGAGCCGAAGAGCAAACGTGGCAGATGCTCTTTTATCTTGGTGTTGATGCTTTACGTAAGAGCTTTGAGGTAAGTGGATCGATCACTTCTGACTGGGGTTTATTAATCATGGGCCTAATCTTTTGGATTTTTTACATTCAACTTTGTTTTTAATGATAGATGACTGTGGAAAAAGTGCAGGGTATTAGCCGCTTGGAACAACTTTGTGAGGAATTTTCAGAGGAAGAACGAGTTCGAGAACTCAAGCAAGAAAAGAAACGCCAAAAACGGAAGAACAGACGAAAAAATAAGTGTGTGTGTGATATTCCTACTTCCTTACACACAGCAGATGATAAAGCAGTAAGCCAAGAGAAGGTATGTGTTGTTCTTGCTTTGAGTGGAAGTAAGACTGTAGATTTGCGCATTTTTACTGTTTTTTAGCTATTAGGTCTTGTCATTTATATGACTTTTTCTCTAAAATCATGGGTATATCACATTTAATGTGTGCATTTGTTGCATAAAAGCAGTGTGCAGAGTTGCATAAAAGACAGTTGTTTCTTTATAGCAAAGTCAAATATGGAATATTTTCTTTGTGACTGACCTTAGATCACTTAACCTTAGAACTCCTATCTCTCTTTTTTTTTTTTCTTTCTTTTTTTTTTTAAAGATTTATTTATTTATTTATTTTATTTATGAGTACACTGTAGCTGTCTTCAGACACACCAGAAGAGGGCATCAGATCTCATTACAGATGGTTGTGAGCCACCATGTGGTTGCTGGGATTTGAACTCAGGACCTCTGGAAGCGCAGTCAGTGCTCTTAACCGCTGAGCCATCTCTCCAGCCCCCAGAACTCCTATCTCTTAAAGTACCCAAACTTTTTTCGGGATATACTTAAGCAGTATTTACTGTAGTAAATATTAAACTAGTAAATATCTAGGGATACCATAGACCATTTAGAAAATTGTAAGCCCACTCTATATTAATTCAAAAAGATTTTAAAACTATGTCAACATAGTGAAACCTCATCTCAGAAAAAAGTATTCTGGCCTTTTGTTTTGTTTTTGTTTTTGTTTTTGTTTTTCGAGACAGGGTTTCTCTGTATAGCCTTGGCTGTCCTGGAACTCACTCTGTAGACCAGGCTGGTCTCAAACTCAGAAATCCACTTGCCTCTGCCTCCCAAGTGCTGGGATTAAAGGTGTGTGCCACCACTGCCCGGCTTTTTTTTTTTTTTTTTTTTTAATTATGACAAATGCTGCAGATTTTGTTTTTTGTTTTGTTTGTTTGTTTGTTTTTTAAGTGACAAATTGACTTTTCATTTTGGGAGAAGTACCTGCTAAATTACACAAGTTTGAATCAACATAGTTTGTCTCAATCATCCTTGGAGGTGAAATTGTTATTCTTAATTCAGCTTGCAGCTTAAATAATTGCCAAAGGTAGGGTATGGGACAAAATATTTTTGCTTAGTGTTTAACAACTAAGGGGATACAATAACTTCGGTACATTTTGGTTGCCCTAGTCTTGACTTACTAAAGCTGGACTAGCAGTGTCTTAATACAGTGAAAAGGAACATAGTAACATCTAAGTATTATGATTAAAAACATTTTGCCTCTAGGGAACTTCTATGGGGTAAGCAGACACAGAGCATTGATAGCCTAACATACTTGATACTGTTTAAGCTTTTTTTTTTTAATTTAAAGTATTATTTATCCATTTATTTGTTCAGTTTCGCTTTATTTCTCTCTCCCCCCTCCCCCCTCCTGCTTTGGCACTCTGTTTTCTGGTGATTCATAGGGAAGTTGCTTGATAGTTTTTCTCTTTTTAGTTTGTATTTTTTGTTTTGTTGCTTTGTTTTTCAAGACAGGGTTTGTCTGCTTAGCCCTTGCTGTCCTAGAACCCACTCTGTACACCAGGCTACACTCAGAGAGATCCACCTGCCTTTGTCTTCCCAGTGCTGGCATTAAAGACATATAGCACCACTGCCGGGCCTACTTTTTTTTTTGTTTTTGTTTTTGTTATTAATGTATTTATTTTGAGGTAGGATCTTACTCTGTAGCCCAGGCTAGCATAGAACTTACTGTGCAGCTCAGATAGGCCTCAAATGTAGAACAGGAGACAAGTGTGGTGGTGCATGCCTTTGATCCCAGTATTGGTTGGCAGAGACAGGCAGAACTCTGTGAGTTTGAGGCCAGCCTCATCGTACAGCAAATTCTAGAGCATCTGGGGGGGGGGTACATAGAGAAACTCTCAAAAAATTGGAGCACTCCTCCTGTCTCAAATGCTGGGATTACTGGCATGAGCCTCTGGATAGTCTTAGTGATTTTTCATATGGATACGCTAAAATTTTTAACCTATAACTGCTGTTAATTGATTAGAAGTTAAAAATGTAGCCATTATGTAAGTAAGTTTTTTTATTGTCTCTTAATGTTCATCCTCAAAGGAAACAGACTTCATTGAAAATAGCTGCAAAGCCTGTGGCAGCGCTGAAGCTGGTAATACTTGTGTAGAAGTAATTGTTACCAATGAAAGCACATCATGTACCTGTCCTAGCAGTGGCAATCTTTTGGGGTCCCCTAAAATAAAGAAAGGTGAGTAAAGAATTGTTTTTAGAAATGAACTCTTGTTGGGCATGGTGGCACACACCTTGAATCCCAGCACTCAGGAAGCAGAGGGGACCCCGTCTCAAAAAAAATGGTTTTTTGTTTTTTAGTAATTCATCCTTTTTTATTTTATGTGCATATTGGTGTTTTGCCTGCATATATGTTTTTACAGACACTTGTGTACCAACATGTGGATGCTGGGAATTGAACCTGGGTCCTCTGGAAGAACAGCCAATGCTCTTAACCACTAAGCTATCTCTTGAGCCTCCCTCCCCCAAAACAAAATTCAAATATATTCTTTTCAATATAAGTGGTTTTAGAGATTTTTGGAATTAATTGGATTTTTTTGTTGTTGTTTGTTTATAATTTTTATCTATTTATTTATGTATATGAATATACTGTTGGTGTCTTCAGACACATCAGAAGACGGCATCAGGTCCCATTACAGATAATTGTGAGCCACCATGTGGGTGCTGGGGATTGAACTCAGGACCTCTTAACCACTAAGCTATCTCTCCAGCTCTGGAATTAGTATTGTTTGCTTTTCAAGACTCGGTTCCTTTTTAGACATGACTGTCCTGGAACTCACTATGTATACTGGGCTGATCTCAAACTCTAAGATCTGTCTGTCTCTGCCTATTAAGTTCTGGGACTAAAAAGCATATACCACCACTGCTCTGCTAGAGTTAGAATTTTAAAATATGTTTTATCACTTCAGTATCATATGATCATCAGATACTTAATATTTCTTTTCTTACAATACACAAACCATGGAAATAGTAATCATACTTTCATTATGTTCTATAAGCAATAAAATTGGATATTTTTCTCTAGATCCTGAGTTTTTATTTTCACCTGCTGTATTTTCAGGTATGTCTCCACACTGTAATGGTAGTGACTGTGGATATTCATCTAGCATGGAAGGAAGTGAAACAGGTTCTCGAGAAGGTTCAGATGTTGCCTGCACCGAGGGAATTTGTAACCATGATGAACATGGTATGCTTGGGTTAAGCATCCTAGTTAGTATCTATAACATGGCTGATAGAACACCATAAATAGGAAGGATTATTAATTTTTACAGGTGAAGATTCCTGTGTTCACCACTGTGAAGACAAAGAAGATGATGGTGATAGTTGTGTTGAATGTTGGGCAAATTCTGAAGAAAATAACACAAAAGGAAAAAATAAAAAGAAGAAAAAGAAAAGCAAGATGTTGAAATGCGATGAACATGTAAGTGTGATTTGCAATTATAAATCTTTGCAGTTGAAAACAACCTATTTTACTTCAATTGGCTAATTGATAAGGTTGATAAGGGCTTTTTAAAAATGAGTATTTTAAACTGGACAGTGGTGACACATGCCTTAATCTCACCACTGGAAGGCAGAGGCAGGCAGATCTCTGAATTCAAGGCTAGCCTAACTACAGAGTGAGTTCCAGGACAGCCAGGGCTACATAGAGAAGTCCTATCTTGAGAAAGCAAACAAGGGTTAGTGTTTTATTTAGTTTGATTACTTGTTCGTTTTGTAGGTATGGATATGGAGAGGGAGTGTTTATTTGTCCAGAAGTTCTGGTGAATGGTAAATCTGGCTACTGATCTTTTTAATAACACTATGTAATTATTTTTTCTTTAGATTTATTTCTTTTATATGTATGAATACCTTCATGTATGTCTGTGCACCATATGCCTGCTTGGTGCCTGCAGAGAATAGAAGAGAGTACAGGGTTTCTTGGGAATTGGAGTTAGGATGACTTTTCATATCACCATGTGAGTCCTAGGAATTGAACCTGGATCCTTTGCAGGTGCTGTAAGCTGCTGAGCCATCTCTCTAGGCCCAATACTTTATTATTTTAATTAGCTATATAATTTTGAGAACTTTGTTAGTTTTTCTGTTTACACAAATTAGGATATAGAGTGTTTTAGGTTCCATGAAGATGAAGTAAAGTTATGTAGCAGGTTAGCACACTCTGTAATGGTGTTAGTGTATGTAAACATCAGCGGCTGCTGTTAACTTGCTGTGACTTGTCAAGCCCGGTACTGTAGATTTATTTCGTTTTTGACTGTCTTGTCTGGATTGTCTAGGCTAAGCTGAAGCCCACTGAGCACCTAGGATGTTTGTTGTTTTTCCTTGGATAATAAGTGCTGCTGTTTTTCCCTTTTTCCTTGGAAAATCTCTTGCCCTGGTTTCAGATCCAAAAACTTGGAAGCTGTATTACAGATCCAGGTAATCGAGAGACCTCAGGAAACACCATGCACACAGTGTTTCACCGTGACAAGACCAAAGATGCACATCCTGAGAGTTGTTGCAGCACTGAGAAGGGTGGGCAGCCATTGCCTTGGTTTGAGCATAGGAAAAATGTACCACAGTTCACAGAACCTACAGAAATGTCATTTGGTCCTGACTCTGGAAAAGGTGCCAAGAGCTTAGTTGAACTTCTTGTAAGTAGTTCATGATATCTTACTATGTATTGGGGAGTATATTTGAACGTTTCAGGTAGGAAACAGAATAGTTAAATGAAAGATGACTTTATTTCTATTCTTTCACTGATGGCTTTTGTGACTTCTGGAGTATGTTGTCTTCTTATTGTTTGTCTCAAAGTTAGAGCAGTTTGGGGAGAGTAAGAAGTGGCACCATGTCTAGGAATCTGTCTTGAGTTATTGTATACAAAATGTATCCACATGGCAGTATAGTACTCACCGTTCCAGATGTGGAAAAAATATTGAATAAGTATAATTTCAGTTCCCCAAAGGAAGAGGAAGAAAGATTAACAGTTTGACTCATGCTCAGCCACACAGAGAGTCTCATCCTAGGATGAGACCCTGTCTTAAGTCTCCTACAGTCACTCCTTCCAGAAGAAAAACAATAAAAAATAACTTGAACTAAAGATGCATTCCAAGATAATTCCTTCAAGTGGCACATAGGAGGAAAGTATGACTGGCCTTGGGAGAGCTGTAAATTGATTCCACCTCCTAAAGGATCAACTGAACTATACTGGATTGCCAGTGTCCACTGTGTAGCATGTGATTGAGCATGAAAAAAGAAAGAGAGAAGACTGCTATCCCTGCCGTTATTTAAGTCTTGGTGGAAGTGCCTTTTGGAATATTAAGAATTTTATTATTTCATTTTTGTGTATGTTGTAAAGTTCAGTGGTGATTCTATATAACGTACTTTTTAAGTTTAAAAAAGTTATATTTTACTTAATTTGTTGAAATAAAAGTTTTAACATAGGACTGGCTAGAGATAAGTCTGCTTATTTAAAAATTGCTGATTATTTGTATCCATCTTTTATTAGTCATTTTAAAAGGCAGAGACTTATGGTAAAAGGTAGGCTCATAGGTATATAGTGGGTAATTACCAAGCCGAGGTAGGTTTTATTTTCACTAGTTTCTAAGATGGGTTGCATGATGCTTATTCTGTAAGCGTTCCAGATAGAGATTATGTGACTGGGTAGAAACTAAAAGCTAGGCTGCTTTAATTTTTAGTTGCCCGACCAAGCATAGTTTTTTGCATTCTTTGTCATGGTCTTAACTACTGCTTTAATTTGCAGGATGAGTCTGAATGTACTTCAGATGAGGAAATCTTTATCTCACAAGATGAAATACAGTCATTTATGGCTAATAACCAGTCTTTCTACAGCAATAGAGAACAATACCGACAGCATCTGAAGGAGAAATTTAATAAATACTGCCGCTTAAATGATCACAAGAGGCCCGTTTGTAGTGGCTGGCTGACAACGGCTGGAGCAAATTAAATAAATAAAATAGCTCTGTCTTTCAATGAAACACTCAAGATGACTACTGCGCCTTCTCTTTTAAAAACTCCTAATTTAGTGACTTCTGGCAAAATTTTACCTTAAATCTTAAATCAATGTGATTCCTTGTTTTGGGAGACGGTGGAGGTAACCTCATTCATTTGTTCTTTCTTCAGGCTTGTGTTTTAGTTGCGTGGCTATGCAGGCCTGCCTATGATTTAAGCCATCTCTTCATTAAACGTTTCTCTTCCTGTGAGACTTTCTAAAGCAACTTAGTGGCAAAAGTAATGTTGTACTTACACCTCTGTACAGAAATGACAGCTGGATATATGGTTTACAGTAGACATCCACTTGCAAAGCGTCTGGACAAAATGTTAAAGGCAATGTGCAAAATTTAAAATAAAGAGTATTTATTAATACGGATAGTAGAATGTGGTGTACATGTTTCTACTCAATGTAGTGGTACTTTAGTATTTGCCACTCATAAACTTTGTGCTTGGCCATTGTTGATGGAGAGAGCATGAAGAACAAATGAGGGTAGAGATTCAGACTGCCCAAGACTGAATTCTTCCTTTTGATGAGACTTGATAACTGAGAAAAGCAGTTTCTAGTCTTGTTCTTAAAGAATAAATGCAATTAAACGCTGGCTAGCATCTTCCTTTCTCATGAGACTTGAATTGCCATACTAGAAGTTGCCAAAGAGGCAACAGAAACACCTTAAGAGGTTCATATTGACAAAAGAAAGAAAACAGAATGTTGGTAATCAGCCTTTAAGACTGGGAGGGAAGGATTCATGAGGACTGACTACATTGTACTTTATTTTCCAACATGAACTCAGTATGGCTTTACAGTCACCACTTGTCACAAGCTGTCTTGAGTACCGAAGGCAAGAGATTGTTGGGAGTAGTATTTTGTTGCCATTTGTTAGGTCAGGTCGGTGATGGAGAGATGACTGTTAGTAAGATGCTTGTAAGAACCTGAGTTCCGCCGAGCGGTGGTGGCGCACGCCTTTAATCCCAGCACTCGGGAGGCAGAGGCAGGCGGATTTCTGAGTTCGAGGCCAGCCTGGTCTACAGAGTGAGTTCCAGGACAGCCCGGGCTATACAGAGAAACCCTGTCTCGAAAAACCAAAAAAAAAAAAAAAAAAAAAAGAACCTGAGTTCCATCCCCAAAACACACTACATGTTGCGTGAGGGATAAGACTGGGTAATTGGGGTTAAAAGGAAAAGGACTAAATACATACACTGTATGAATCTGTTAAAGAATAAATAAAGACAAAAGTCATAAAAAGAAAAATCGCAGTGCTGGGCATCAGAGACAGATCCTGAGACTTACTGGCTTGCTGACCTACTGAACTGGTGCTCCGGGACAAAGAGAGACCCTGTCTCAAACAAGATGGGGTTAGTAAGGGGAGAGGGTGTTTGCCACCAGTCCTCAAAACCCAAGTCTGTTTCCTGGGATGCACATGGAGAGAACTGATCCCCAAATGTCCCCTCTGACAGCATGTGGCATGCATGTCTGCCACTGATAAATGTATACATGTATTTTGGGGTTTTGTTGTTTTTGAAACTTGCCATGTAGATTAGGCAGGTCTTGAGCTCATGGAGATCTGCCTGCCTGTTTTTCAAATTCTGGTATTAAATATGTGTGCCACTATATACGTCATAAAAGAAAGATGGACTGATACTGAGGAACCACACCAATTTACTCCGCTCTGTACATACACATGCTTGGGCACTTGTATATAAATGCATTTGACACACAACACACAAGAACTAGGTTGAATATCACCACAAATGCATAGTTAGGGCTTTGTGCCTCTGTAACAACACTTGGTCGCCAGAGAAAGTAGTAGGACATCATGTCTGGGCAGTGGGGCTAGGGTGAATTGTAGGGGCTTCCTGTCAATAAGATCTCAAATGGCTAATAGTGGTGCTTAGGTTCAGTTTTCATCATTGGTATCTTTTGTCAATAAGGCCTCACTGCAGCTCAGACTGGCCTTGAACTGAAGATGACCCTCTTACCTCAGCCTCATTAGTGTATGATGTGTTTATAGGTGTGAGCCACCACACCATAGGTAGTTGATGGCGTTTCTTTGATCAGCCTTCTGAATTGTCTTTAAAATGGATTGTAGATCACTGAGCAACATATCAAAACTTTGGAAAGAAACTCTTAGCTAGGCAATTTTTTTATTAGGTGTTTACTCTGACAACTGAACTACATTCCTGGCTACATATCCACAAAAGCAATAGTTTAGTTTTAATTCTTGCTCTCGCGTCCATACGAAGGAAAGCCAAATGGGTGCTTATTGAGTGAAAAATTTTTATTCCTATTTTTAAAGATTTATTTTAATGTATGAATACACTGTAGCTGTCTTCAGACACACCAGAAGAGGGCATTAGATCTCATTACGGATGGTCGTGAGCCACCATGTGGTTGCTGTGAGTTGAACTCAGGACCTTTGGAAGAGCAGTCAGTGCTCTTAAACACTGAGCCATCTCTCCAGTCCTATTTTTAAAATGTGCATTGGTATTCTTGGTTGACTGTTTGTGTGAGGATATTGGATCCCCTAGAGCCGGAGATACAGATCATTGTAAGCTGCCAGGTGAATGCTGGGAATCCAACCAAGGTCCTCTGGAAAGGGCAGGCAGTGTTGTTAGCTTCTTGAGCCATCTCTGGCCCCAAGTGAATTTATTTTTTCTTTTAAAGTCAAGGTCTCACTAGTTGACCCTGACCTCAAATTTAGAATTATGCCTCAGCCTTCTAGGACTTAATCAATATGGCTTGTGTGACTGGTAGGCAGGTGCCTGACCTTTGAGCTAATCCATCTCCAGCAATCATAAAGAATGGCTATCTGAAGAAGGCAGACATCAGTGTTTTCGAGACAGGGTTTCTTTGTAGTTCCAGTTGTCCTGGAACTCACTGTCTACACCAGGCTGGCATCAAACTCGAGATCTGCCCCGAGTGCTGGGATCGAAGGCATACACCACCACCACCACCACCTGCCAATATCAGGCATTTTAAATCCTGAGTGGCCAGAGAATAAAGGGAGTCCTGCCTGATGTGAACAAAACTGACAACCCAGTACTGGAGAATGAAGTGAAAACGGTTAGGCACACTCCTGTCCTAGGATTAGGTTGCTGGTCACACCATCACACCCCTTTATGTGCCAGTATAGTTACTGTTTTCTTTTTGAGAAAGTCTCTTGTTCCAGTTGGTCTGGAATTCACTCTGTAGTAAAGGATGGCCTTGAAACTAGTTAAACTATGTCTCCTTACCGGCTTGTGCCAGCAAACCTTGTAGTAGAGCCCTCTGTTGAGTCTTATAAGGGTATATTATACATGTTGTCTAAAGACATGTCTGCCACGTGATGTTCAAATTGTCAGCTCTTGCAGGTAACCGTTGATGTACATCGTGTAACATTTGCACCCATGTAAGACTGGGAGTGGGTGCTGTCAAGGATGGTTGAAGACCATGGCGCCATTTAGGTGTAGAGTACAATACTTGGGTATTTTAACTATTTACTTCATGACTACTAAGGGCAAAGAATCAAGTCAACTGGTCTTCATGCAGAGACACTTAAGCTTTTTGGACTGAATCCTGTCAGTCACCAGTGGTTTGGGAGGGCACTGGAGTAACCTTTAGGTCCCCCATCTTGTCCTCAGGCCTCTGGAAGTAGGGGTGATTGAGCAAAGGAGGCCTTGAGTGCGTGCGTCCTCTTCCTCGCGGCTGGAGGCTCTCCACCGCAAAGGGAAGCGCTCACGGTAAAAAGCAACTCCACAGGCTGTCAGGCCCCACTTCCGCGGTGGGCCCCTACCCTCAAGGCTGTGCGGTTTCCGCCTGCCGCGGGAGGGACGGGCTCGCGCGCGGGCGCGGGCGTGGCCGGAAAAGGTGGCCACTCGGACGCCATGTGGCCCAATACCGAGGTCCCGAGGGCGGAGCCCCGGCCGGAGGCCGGCCCGCCGGGGGGTGGGTCTAGGCGTAGCTCCAACATTTCCAAGTTGCCGGCGACCGCCCCTGCAGTGACCAGGGAGCCACCGAGCTTCAGTAACCGTAGACGAAGCTCCGCGACCCCAGTGCCTGGTTCGCCGAACGAGGTGGGCAGACGGCTCGGGATCATGACCAGAGCTGGCATGGAGCGGTGGCGCGACCGGCTGGCACTGGTGACTGGAGCCTCGGGGGGCATCGGTGCGGCCGTGGCCCGGGCATTAGTCCAGCAGGGACTGAAGGTTGTGGGTTGTGCCCGCACCGTTGGCAACATCGAGGTAAGGCTCCGCTGGGTAGCCGGGACGCTCTGGGGGAGGGGGACGTCGTTTCCACGGGGTAGGGCTCTGAGTGGGGGAGGGAGAGTGGCCGAGGCTGAAGCCAGGGACCCTGCTCTTACCAGCCTGCTACCCCAGGGCCATTTGCAACGGCCTTGAAGGCAGAAATGATAGATGTTTAGTAGCGAGAAGACCTACCTTCTCTCTAAGTCCTATTTTTATAAAGAGCCATTCACTCCTGATAGCCTATGCCGCAGTGTACCAAATCCTGACCCCTGGTATTCTCTTCCCTTACCCCTACCATCTTGTGCCCCTCATACAGGCAGGTGAAAGAGGAAACCAGAGAGGGGTCAAGGGCTAGCTAGGGAGCCAGGGAGAAGGAAAGAAAACTGGCTAGCCTAAGTGGCTAAGTTAGTTTCCTCTTGTCCCTAGACCTCACCCCAGCCACACCGAGTAAAGAGCTGGCCAACCAATGAGCAGGAGCTAGAGGTCCTGAGTGTTTGACCCATGACTGAGGGTGGGGTTAGGGTGGAAGCTAGCTCTCCTTTCAATTAATATCTGAGTCTCCGTTCACATGCCAGGAGCCTAGATGGTGACTGGAATATTTACTTATAGATTCTTCTCTTTTTCCGGATTCATTTTCCTAGATGGGACTGAATAGGTGAAACAGAGCATTACACATGTAAGTCTTGAGAAGACCAAGTGTTAGGGACCCAGAACTCCCTAGGTTTTCTCTTAACATGCTTTTGGGAGTTACTGGAGATATGAGCAGCATCAGATCAGAAAAGACGGGGAGGAGATGGCCATTTGGGAGAAGACAAGAGAAATTCCTATTATTTGCCCTGGCAGGACCACCATCAGGTGTGTGGGTTAGTCCTTACCTGTAGGGCTCTATCTTCACCATGGCTCAAAGTCCTCTGACAGAAAAGGGTAAGGAGGCCTTGGGTGGAGGCAAAGGGAGAAGGTGTTGCAGGAAGGAGGACTGTCCCCTCCCCAGCTACTGGCCAAAGGTACACTTTATAGCCTCTCAGATAATCCCAAGGTCACCTGGCTCTACCATTGCCTCACTTCGCCACCCCCCCCCCCAGAAGCACATGGCCCAGCCCCAGCCCCAGCTTTGGAGCCTAGAGGATTAAGGCCAGGATTGGACAACTGGATTCCCTAGTTTTTTGGTTTTAGTTTTGATTCCCTAGTTCTGAAGCCGCTCTTGCCTTCTCTTCCACTTCTCTACCCTAAGGCAGTAAAGGGCTGAATTCCCTGAATCCCTAGGGAATCTCCAAACAGATCATTAAGCTCTAGGGTGGCTGCATGTCATTAAGAGAGAACATCTTTGCTGTGTGGGGATAGCCCTTGATTTCAGGTCATTCTGGAAAGTAGATGGAGCTGGCAGAAGTGAAGCAAGGAGAGACAATGGCAGGGAGATGAGTAACGTTACACACACACATAGATTCACACACAGACACACATACAGACCCACAGACATACATATAGACACACAGACATACACACATACACACATACAGACCCACAGACATACATACACACATACAGACCCACAGACATACATATAGACACACAGACATATACACATACAGACCCACAGACATACATATAGACATCCAGACATACACACATACAGACCCACAGACATACACACATATAGACACACAGGCATACACATGTATAGACATACAGACATACATATAGACACACAGACATACACACATATAGACACACAGGCATACACACAGACACACACACACACACACACACACACATAGACACACAGACACACACACACAGACACACACATACACACACAGACATACACACACAGACATACACATATAGATACACAGACATACACACACAGACACACATACACACAGCTTTGCTGTTGGAGATTTTTAGTCTGGAGTGGAGTGAATTCTTGGGTTTCTTGTTCACTATCTGTTTTTATTCATTGATGAATTTGCTGATATTAAAACTAAGTTTGGGTTCTGGAATTCTCCTGGGAGAAATCCTATTCCATGAAGTAACCATGGACAGTAAAGTCAGGTGGAAGGGGGCTTCTGAGTCCTAGAGGGGCACCATTTTTTAACTCACAGAAAGTTACAGCAGTAAAGAGCCTGACATAGCACTGGGGAGGCAGAGGTAGGCAGACCTCCATGAGTTCAAGGACACCCTGGTCTACCTATCCAGTTCCAGGACAGCCAGGACTACATAGAAAGACCCCGTCTCAAAAAACAAAAAGAAAAAGAACAGGAAAGAATTTATTTGGTCACCTGATTGAGCCTTTTATTTCTAGCTTCACTGGGGAGGAGGAAGGGGCTCTAGGCCAGGGCAGTTAGCCAAACTGGCCTTCCTCTAGGCCAGCTTCTCCCCACACCCCACTGCAGTCACACAGTCACCTTCACAAGGCTCGGTCACTTACTGGCCTCCCACAGCCTACTTGCTTCCAACTTCTAAATGTCAGTTCCCTCTGCTCAGTGACTCTGCTTTCTTGGGGCTCTATAGTATGTCCAGAGGACATGCACAGGGAGTGTCTAGTGGCTGGTGTCTAAGAGTAGGTGAGGAAAACTTGGGATGGGGCAGAAGGGATTAGAGAGTCTGTCTTGACATCCTGACCACTTGTAGGGAGAAAGAGGAGATTGAGCTCCACTGAGAGCTGTGTCTAGGGCTCATCTTTTAAGTTCTGTCTGCTTTCCAGGAAGAGAAGGTGGCAGTTCAGAGCTGAGCCCTTCTGGGAGGGACTGGCTGATGTTAAAGAGAAGAGAATTTGGGCCCTGGAGTAACCAGCTCAGGGTCTCTTGGCAGTAGTGGAAGAATGATGTTGGGCCAGAAGTATATATAGATTTACTTCCAGATATTGGGGAAGGTACCAAAGAGAAATCTCCCTTGCGTCCCAGGACCCCTGCCTCCTTCTTTCTCCTTAGCACTGAAGGCTTTTATGTATATGTGAGACTCCTTCTTGATCAGCTTGGTTATTCTCCTTCACTCAGGGAGTGTCCCCAACTCCTTGGACTTTGACCAGACAGACCAAGCTTTGGGGATGAGCAGACCCTGCCTCTCTCATATAGCCAAAAGGTGGCTGTCACTAGAGCACTCTGGGTAGTGACTTGGGAGGGAAGGCTGACCCTGGGTGAGGAGGTTTGGGAGTGAGCAGCACACCCCAGTTAGACCCCTGTTGGGTTTCATAGGAGCTGGCTGCTGAATGTAAGAGTGCAGGCTACCCCGGGACTTTGATCCCCTACAGATGTGACCTGTCAAATGAGGAGGACATCCTCTCCATGTTCTCGGCTGTCCGATCCCAGCACAGTGGCGTGGATATCTGCATCAACAATGCCGGCATGGCCCGGCCTGACACCCTGCTCTCAGGCAGCACCAGCGGATGGAAGGACATGTTCAATGTAAGGGTTCTAGAAGTGGGGCCAGGGGCTGGGTGGTGAGAGGAGAGTAGAAACCAGGGGCCTACAAGACAGAGGAAACCTGGGGATAGTTTCCTACCAGGGCAGTTTTTGATTTACCACTTACTGTTTGTCTCACAAGTGAGTGGATAAACGTCCTTCCAGGTCTCGATAATAGTTCTTAAACTCTAGACTGATTGGGATGGAGGAAAGACTGCAGAGGAGAGAACTGTAGTTTGTGAATGTCCCCTGCCCATGCTGGATACCTGGGAACATGGTCTTAGGGGGTGAAAGGGAACAGGGATGAGAGAAGCTATGTTTTCACTCTGCCCACTGTAACTGTATGCCTCAGGCAAATTCATGACAGCCTCTGAGCTTAAGTCCTTTCAAACTTAATTGGTTTACAATTCCTGTATCCCTAATTAAGTCTGACGCCTAAATCATCAATATCACAAACTCCACTGTCTTCAGGTATGTTCTACAGAGTGTGGGAGAGCATATGGCCTTGTAAAGGGGTGGCCCCTGCTCAAATTCAGGTTAGTTGTTCCACGGCAGTATGGGCAGATCTTTGATTTAAGAGAAATGGGGAGTCTGTATTATGCTCCAGAGCATGTGCAGGCCCCGAGGCTGGTGAGACGGTTCAGTGGATGAAGGTGCTTACTATTAAGACCCAAGAGAAAAGAGTCAGTTCCTACAAGTTGTCCTGTGGCCTCCACATTAGCAGTGACACACACACACACACACAAAGTAAATAAGTAAATGTAATAAGAGCATGCGCATGTCAAACACAGTACATGTGTTTGAAGGCATGTATTTCCAACTTCAGGTTGTATTATAGGGTGACATTTGGGCCATGATTCTCAACCTGTGAGTTATGACCCCTTTAGAAGGGCATCAAATGACTCTTCCACAGGGGTTATCTAAGACCTCCAGAAAACGGAGATATTTACATTATGGTTCATAACAGCAAAATTACCATTATGAAGTAGCAACGAAAATAATGGTTGGTGGTCAGCACAACATGAGGAACTGTATTAAAGGGTCTCAGTATTAGGACGGCTGAGAACTACTTCCTTATGGTGTGAAAGTATTTAAGAGGCTGAAAGTGATGCCATAGCCCTCTCTACATCTGGTTAATAGGTCAATATTAATAGGTACTTAGAAGTGAAACACTGAACAAGAAAAACGAAGCCTTGACTTCTGGGAGATCAGAGTGATAACCCTCACGTGTAGAGGCATATATCTAAACCTGGTCCTCAACTTGCCCACCTGTAAAAGGAGGTACTCCTAAGTGCCCAAGGCCCCTTTGTTCTGAATATCACCTACGTCCATTAGCCCCATCCTAGTAGGCCCTAGACCTAGGGGGCTTCCTTCATGCTCCTAGGGATTTGTTTGTCTTCCATATTCCCTACAATACCACCCTGTTAAGAGGACCAGAAACAGGGCTGATCCTCTCTACGTCCTAATATTCAAGTGTTGCTGAAGCAGGTCTTCACTGAGGGTGTTCTGTCCTGATGCCTGGGTGACACCTGATAAAGTGAACCAGCTAGTCTGCCAGCTGTCCCTCTCATCTGAAGAGGAGAGAGGCAGGAGGACCCGATGAAAACTTTATCTCTTCTGGCCTCTCTGGCAAGGCTAATGGGTGGAGCAGACAGCAGACAGGCGCTTCATAGCTGATAGCTCAGACCTCTGCTCTGTGAATGGTGGGGACTTGAGGTCACCTCTGCTGGGAGGGGCAAGAGACCCTACCCTCTGAAGATTCCCCACACCTGGACCTGTCACCAAGGTATAGATTAAAGGCAGCTGTGTGAGCCTCCTCTACACATGATGTGCGGGGATTACACTGGAGCAGAGTGGCTGAGAAGAGCAGGGAGAGAGGAGCTGGGTTCTTTGTATGAAGAAAAAGATTTAGGCCATTCCAAGAGAGTTTTCAATCTGTTTAGGAGGGGGCAGGTCTGGACACTGTCCCTGAGCAGAGTGACTGGTTTCCTGAGGGAGAGAGGTCTGACTGTGGGCAGATGGTCAGCAGAGTGTCCTGGGCTTGAGTGGGAGGCTCATTCCTACAGAGACTCAGCCAGGGAAGGAGCTGCCTCTGCTGGAGAGGCAGCTGCGAGGGGTGGGTCATCCACAGAGAGCGCACCCCCATCCTCACCACCCCCGTGCTCCGTAGCTCTTACAGCTACGCACTGGGCCCAAGCTGGAGACACTCCATTGCCTTTCCTGGCCCACAGGTGAACGTGCTGGCCCTCAGCATCTGCACTCGGGAAGCTTATCAGTCCATGAAGGAGCGGAATGTCGACGACGGGCACATCATTAACATCAACAGGTGAGGCCAGGTGGCTGAGGCTCAGGTCTTGGGACACCCTTCAGATAGGGATCTATCTGTCGCAGCTCATCCAACCTCTAGACAGCAGCTTCTTTGGTAGCGAAATAGGATTTAATATCCAAACGGCATGAATCTGACAGAGGGGAATGCCCACTTCTGGTTGTCTAGAGTGGGCGCTCAGCCTCTGCTGTCTGTAGCCAGTGCCTGGGAACTCTCCTGGGACCCAGCGCCACTGTGCCTCTTCCTCAGGCTCTGGGACCCATCTGCCTTGAGGTACAAAGAGACTGCATAGGCTCTACCATAGGAGTGCCCACTGTCTGTTGAGAGCATGGCCTGCACCAACCCCAGAGATCTCCCAGTGGACACATATCAGTAAGCACACAGATGACACTGTGAGGCTATCTGGCTGTAGAAGTGAGTGTGTAGTCAGCAGAAGGTCAGCTCTCAGGCAAAGCAGGTTTCAGGAGCTGTGTAGACAACAGAGACCAGCTTTATTCAGTGGACTGTAGGGGTAGCCATCAGAGTTTCCTCCAGCAAGGGTTCCCTGTCGGCCTCTGGGTGACGAGGCCGACCAGGGTAATAGGAGCACTGCCCGTGGCTGTGGAACTTTACTCTCTCCTCTCTCCCCTTCCCTTCTTCCACCCAGCATGTGTGGCCACCGAGTCCCACCCCAGTCTGTGATCCATTTCTATAGTGCGACTAAGTATGCCGTCACTGCACTGACAGAGGGACTAAGGCAAGAGCTTCTGGAGGCCCAGACCCATATCCGGGCCACGGTGAGGCTGTGGTCTAGCCCTGGTGGGAATGGCGTGGGCCCAGCCCTCCAGCCTGCACATGCCCAGGAAGGCCTGCTGAGAGCCTCTGGGCTCAACAGTGCACAGGTCCTTGGCACTGCTGCTCCTTACAGGGACTGTCACCTCAAGGCCAAGGGCCAGACTTAACGCTTTGAGTGGGAGAGGGACAACTTGAAGGGAACATGGAATAAGGCTAAGAAAAATCACACACAGTGACTGGATACCAGCACTCTGGGCTCTCTTCTCTAGAAAAGCACATGACTTTGGGTAAATCACTGAGCCTACCTAAGCCTCAGTCTTCACATCTGTGAAATGGAAGGATGCTTTAGGGAATACCATTTTATAAAGCATTAACCATATAGGAAGGGCTCCATATATAGTGCAGGGTCTTGTGAGAGTTTCCAGTCGGAACTCTTAGTGGTGACTTTGGAAGGCGGAGAACAGTTGAGGACACGTGGCAGATGTCACTGTGAAGCAGGAGCCCTGTGGCCTCGATCTTTTCCCCCTTTACCTCCACAAGGGCTATAAAGCTCAGGCTGACCAGGACCTCTCTGTTGGCCCAGTGTATCTCTCCAGGCTTGGTGGAGACACAGTTCGCCTTCAAACTCTATGACAAGGACCCAAGGGAAGCAGCTGCCACCTATGAACACATAAAGGTGGGTCTCCTTTTGAGCCTAGGAAAGCCACTCAGTCCTTAAGTCGTCTCAGACTGTACCCTCTGCTGAGCTTGTCACCCCTGGAGGGTTGGGGGTGGGGATGTTAGAGTCCCTCGGAGGTGGGAAGGAACTTGGATCAGGGTCAGGTCTACCCTTGTCTCAACACCCTCCCAACCCCCACCCCTGCTCTCAGTGTCTCAGACCAGAAGATGTGGCCGAGGCTGTCATCTATGTCCTCAGCACCCCCCCACATGTTCAGGTGAGTGTGGCCTTAGCTGTCTCCCCACTGGGAAGAGCCTAACAGTGCCCAGAAGTGGGCAGCAGGGAGTCCCTAAGCGGGTGGCTGCCTCAGACCCTCTGCCTTCCACAGGTTGGAGACATCCAGATGAGGCCCACAGAGCAGGTGACCTAGTGTTCTGTGGGGAGCTCCTACCTCCCCTACCCTTCACGGCTTGCCTCCTGCCTCTGGATTTTAGGTGTTGATTTTTGGACCCTGGATCTTACTTTCTATATCCACCCCACTAAGAGATAGACAGGTCGTCAGATTATTCCCATTACAAATGTGAAAAAATGGGCTGGGGAGAAAAGACATAATCGAGACTGCTTTATCTAACTTTTCCCGAGTCCCCCTCCTGGGGCTCCTTAACCTTTGCTCTCCTGTGCCTCTTCCTTTTGACCCAGGAAAGGGATGTGGCCAAAAGAGGCGTTGCTCTATCCTCCTGCACCCCACCCCTACCCCTTAGGGTTGGAGCAGCAGAGACCTCATCTTTTATCTGTATGGTTGTCCAGGGTTCCAGGCTCCCCTTCCCAGCCCACCAATCCCCCTCCCCCTGCCCACCAGCTCTCCAGCCAAGTTTTGGCCGTTACCCTGGGGTCCTCACTTCACTCTGACCACGGCTACAGAGTATCAGGGTCTGTCTCCTACTGCATTTCACCACAACAATTAAAGAGAAAGATTGCAACCTACTCTGCCTTCAGAAGTATCTTTCAGTTTTTTCCCCCTTCTTGTCGATCAGTGTAGCTGGTGTCTCAGAATTTCTTCCAGGTAACTGGGAAGGTAGATAGATTTGGAACATTACTTCTGGAGTGGGAACAGGAGATAGTTAGTTCCAGGCCAGCCAAGGAGCCAAGGATACATATGTCTCCAAAATACATAAGTGAATAAGTAAGTACAAACACTGGCTGCTCTAGAGGAGCTAAGCTTGATTCCCAGAACCCTCGTGTTGATTCTAGTCCCAGGGAATCCTACACCCTCCTCTCTTCTCCTGGGGCACCAGGCACACATGTGGTCTCTACAGCTGTAGAGACAGACAATATGCCCCCACACCTGAAAGAATTTTGAAAAATAAAGTAAGTTGGAGCCATGTAATACCGGTGCACACCTTTAATTCCAACATTCGAGAAGCTGAAGCAGGGGGATCTCCATGAATGTTGAGGCCAGTCTGGACTACACAACGAGTTTCAGGCCATCTATGAGGTCTCCTTAGTGAGACATTGATTCAAAAGGGGTGAGAGGGAAGGGAGTTAGAGAAATGGCTCAAAAGGTAAAAGCACTGGCTGCTCTTCCAGAGGACCCTGGTAGAATTCTCAGCACCCACATGGCCATTCACAATTGTAACTTCAGTTCTAGGGGACCCACACCCTCACAGACATACATGCAGGCAAAAAACCAATGCACATAAAAAATTAAAAGGAATCATTAGGAAAACGGAAAAAAAGTTTAAAAAGACGAGGCTGAAAAGAATTACTAGAAGTCTGGGCAACGAGCAAAGGAGTCCCAGCATTACCATGGGCTAAGGGCATCGGTCGTTTGAGAGGCTCGTTGGCGCTTTTCACTTCAATGGTCGGGAGATGGGAAATTCTTGGGGTTTTGCTGGCTGGTGCTGAGAGTCTGAGAGGATAAGCTTCTGGGGTGGGGGTGGGGGGAAGTCCCAACTATGACGTTGTGCCTGGATGTAGGAAGGCACCAAGACTCACGATTGAACAGATGGCCAACTGTTGCCATAAGTTAGTCTTTGCAGATGAGTACGTGAATGCGGCTATCTCAGCCTCCTAACTTACCGGGAGCAGGCCAAGGTTAGCTCAGCATCAGCACAGCCTCTGGGTTCGCCTGCGTCCGTGGAGGCAGTGCGAGCCGCCCCTCTAGGGGGTGCTGTGGAGACAAGGTTGCCGTCAAGTGCGCGTGTGCGTCATCGGACAGGGGGCTGGGCCTCCAGAACCCGGAAGCCGGGGACCCACGTGGGAGTCTGGGAGGCGACTCTCTTGGCTCGAGTGTCAGGTTGTGGGCAGTCTTTGAGCGCGGACGAAGTGTGGGAGGCCAACGAGTCCTCCCCAGCTGTCAGTGGAGTCCCGGGCGCTGCTGGAGCAATGCGACTCCTCTGGACGGTCGGATGCTTCGATCGCCTGATTGCCCGCCATTTCTCCTCGGTGGCTCGGCGCGGAGAGTGGCCTGGCGGGGAGGAGCTGAGTCGCTTGGTTCTGGATGACCTGGCGCCGGCCCAGCGGCTGGAACGTCTATTTGGCCTGTCCCCATGCCTCCTGGCCTTGAGGGCCGCCCGCCGGCGCGTGGCCCGGCTCCTGCTCCAGGCCGGTAAGGCTGGGCTGCAGGGGGAGCGGGCCGAGCTGCTCCGGGTAGCCGAGGCTCGGGGGATCCCTGTCTTGAGGCCCAGGCGTCAGAAACTGGATGCCTTGTGCGACTACCAGGTGCACCAGGGCGTCTGCATGGAGGTGAGCCCGCTGCGACCCCGGCCTTGCGATGAGGTGGCAGACACGAGCTCAGGCGACGACCCTCAGCAGCTGTGGCTCGTCCTTGAGGGGCTCCAGGATCCCCGCAATCTTGGAGCTGTGATGCGCTCCGCTCACTTCCTCGGAGTAGACAGGGTCATCACCAGCCGGAGAAACAGGCACGGACGTCCCTTAATTCCGTTTGCGCCCGATCTGGAGGCGGTGCCAAGTTCCTAAGCACCTGGTGGGGAGCCCGGGGGTGTATAGGGCGCGGGGCTGGAGATTTCCGGGTTTAACACGGATCGTGGGGAACCTTTGCAGCTGTCCGCTTACTCCAGTAGTCAGCAAGGCCAGCGCTGGGGCTATGGAGGTGATGGACGTGTTCGCCACTCCTGACCTGCCCGGTTTTTTGCAGGTAAAGTGGGACGAGAGATGGGAAGAAGAGGCGATGAGTTTAGCTCGGGTTCATAAAGCTACTTCCAGCTAGCAGTGGATTGGGGGTGTGCGGAGAGGAGGGGACGTGGTGGCATTGATTCCTACGACCTTCTAAGTTCCCCCTGGAAGAATCCCAGGGCCTTTAAAATAGAGCATCGTCTGAAGTTAGGGATTTCCTTGCCTCATTTACTTTTTACTACACGCCTTGGCCACCTGTGTCAGCAAGTCAGTGTCTGACACCAGTGGGACTTAAGCAGTATTCTAGGGAACTGGTGGACAGGAGTCGTGGATACCTGGAATAGAAGTTCAACTTGAAACCGATTTAAACAAGGCTTTGCAAGGGGCAAATTTTAGCTGTGTATTTCCTAGCTACACCCTAGGGGGCAGCATTGCCTGGCATTTGACAGTCCCTCTGCCCTCTGTCCTTCCCTGGTCCCCACCCCCATCCCTCAGTGAGAAAATAACCTTGAAAAGAGGCGGAAGAAAACTGCCTAATAAACTTATACTCAAGCCTCGTGTCTGATTTCAGATCTTCCAGTAACCACGCAGGCGTGATGACACGTCTGTAGTTCAGTTGTGGAGGTGGAGACAGAAAGACTGTTCATTTCAAGGCCAGCCTGGGCTACATGAGACCCAGTCACAAAGCAAAACAAGACAACAAAATCAGAAAACTAAAAAGAAACATAATTTTATTCAATATACCACAAATGTTATCATTAAAACATACATTTTAAATATTAATGAAGAATATTGAAACAGGGTATTGTGTGGCCCAGGCTGGCCTCAGATCCACAGAAATCTTCCTGCATCAGCTTCCTTATAGGTCTGTGTCACCATGCCCAGCTTAAATCCCATTTTGAAATGTTTATACATAATACACCTCAATTTGGAATAGCCATATTTCAGTCCTTAATAGTTGCGTGTACTAGGGCTGGAGAGATGGCTTAACAGTTAAGAGCACTGACTGCTCTCCCAGGAGACCCACACTTGATTCCTAGCACCCACATGGTGGCTCACTACCATCTATAACTCCAGTTCCGAGGGATCTGATGCCGTCTTCTGATCTCCCTAGGCATTTGATCACATGTGGTGCATATACTTACATGCAGTTAAACCCTCATACATGTAAAAAAAAAAGTTACTATCTTTAGAAAGTGATCAAGTGTGTCCAGTGGTTTTCATACTGACCAGCACATGTCTAGAAGCATGTCTGGCTTCATCTCGTAAGCACCCTTCTTCTGAGGAACTCTGGCCGAGACTGGTGGGAAGTGGAGTCCTCTCCTCATGTCCAATACTCCCTGCCAGCAGCTGGGCCACAGAATTGTTTCCACCTGTTACTGGGAACGAGCTAGAGTCAGCAGCCAGCCTTGTACCCACTCCACTGCCTACCAAAGCCTGCTCCAGCAATGGCAGCCCCACTGCAGAATACCAAGAGTGTTCTCTCTGTTGTCTGACCTCATGTCTGTCAGATCCTTACATACCAGATCAAAGCCCTCGACACTCACACAAGACACTCACACGATCCTTCATGTTGCTTCAAAGGTCCGTTCTTAGTTCTCATATGCTTGACAAGTCCACAGCATCTAACACAGATGATCATTCCTCACCCCCTTTTTTTCCATCACTTTTTTTTTTTCAGTGCTATCAATCAAACTCAGCTTCTTACATCAGGTAGACATGCTGCCCCTGAACCACAGCCTCACCCGCTCCCCCTGACCTTCCCTTTGCCTCTGCACTCTCCTGTAGGCATCACCGGTGATTTCTCTTCAATCCCATGACCTCCAAACACTGTCACGTTCCAAGTCTTGGGCTTGGATCTCTTTTATGTAAATTCCCTTATTTTAGCTTTTTGAGAAAGGGATTGGCTGTGTAACCAACCTCAGATTCATGATCCTCCTGTTTCAGCCTCTCAAGTTCGTGTGTGTGTGTGTGTGTGTGTGTGTGTGTGTGTGTACTCTCTGGAGTGGGTTTTTCCTTGCCATGTGGGCTCAGATTTGGTAACCAGTGCCTTTATGCACTGAGCCCTTTTCTGGCTTAAGCTTCCACATTTATTTATTTATTTATGTTTTTTTGAGACAGGGTTTCTCTGTGTATCCTTGGCTGTCCTGGAGCTCACCCTGTAGATCAGTCTGGCCTGAACTCACAGGGATCCGCCAGCCTCTGCCTTCCGAGTGCTGAGATTAAAGTTATGTGCTGCCACCACCACCACCATCATCATCAAATTTAAACTCCTGACTTTCCATACCCCAATTCCAGATTATTCCATTCCTCTTTTCCACTCCCACAGTGGGCATTTCAAACTCCCCGTTTCCAGGACTGACCATCTGTTTTTCTAGGACCTGTCTAGCTCAGTTGTTTAGCCCAGACATTATCTTTGACTTCTTGATCCCATAGCTACGTCCCCAAATCCTTGTCCTTGGAGTCACTGCCACACCATCCCCACTTCTCACTGATACACTGGTCCGAGTTCCCAGCTTCCTGGCCTGAGGCTTAGGTCTCAGCGTGGCAGGCACAATGAGTCAGACGTTTGCTCATAAACTTTCAGAGCACTAAGTCTGTGGTATATACTTGTAATCCCAGAACCTGAGAGACTTAAGACAGGAAGATCACCATGGGTTCAGGGCCAGCCTGGGGTTCATAGTGAGCTCATAACTTTTTATTTTTTAAGGTTTATTTACTTTATGTATGTGAGTACACTGTCACTCTCTTCAGACACCCCAGAAAAGGTCATTGGATCCCATTACAGATGGTTGTGAGCCATCATGCGGTTGCTGAGAATTGAACTCAGGACCTCTGGAAAAGCAGTCAGTGCTCTTAACCACTGAGCCATCTCTCCAGCTCATGAGCTCATATCTCAAAAACCAAGACAACAGTTCAAAGCTTTTATATCAGTATAAAGGCCCTATGTTTCCAGTGGCCCTTGAGACCTAACCCTATGTGGCCATTGTCCTGCCACTGACCAACTTAACAGTCCTTAGGTATGATGAGTAGGCGGGGTCTTTGGGCCACCATACATGCATATATCCCTGTCTGGAACCTTCTCCTACTGTCTATGAGACACTCATTGGTTATCTTCAGGTCTGATTTTTGCTGTCCCTTCAAAGGGGACTTCTCTCGCCCTGCCGCATAGCTGTGATTTTAGTCTGTGTGTTCTTGACCCCATCCTCAGGGCCCAGAACAGATCCAGGCCAGGCAGAGGTCCTGACTGACTTCCTGACTAAGTTGAAGTCATCTCTCAGTGAATGTGTGTGTGCAAGGCTGGGCTCCTCCTTGACCATGGCGCTAATGAAGATTTGGTGAAGCAGCACATGGTATTTTCTTCTCTCTTCTAGGCCAAGGCCCAGCAGGGATGGCTCGTGGTGGGCACAGTGGGCTGCCCAGGTCCTGAGATCTCCCAGTCCTCTAAGGTCCCCATCATTAGCTGCTTAGAGTTCGTCTGGGACCGACCTACTCTCCTGGTGCTGGGTAGGTAGGCTATACCTGCTTTTATATTTGCAGATGTCTTTCCTAAGCATGTGGACGTCTGGCTGGTGCTCACTAACACTGTCTCCTGTTTTGCAGGCAATGAGGGCTCTGGTCTGTCCCAGGAGGTTTTTGCCTCCTGCCAGCTGCTCCTTACCATTCTGCCCAGACGACACCTGCCTCCCGGTCTTGAGTCCTTGAATGTGTCTGTGGCTACAGGTGAGTCTGCACCTTCCCTCTCCTCTCCTCTCGTTCTCTGACTGATTTATCCTGAGCAAGCTTCTCCCTCTGTGTCTCACTTGTATGTGCAACACAGGTGTGCCCTGCCTGTGTTGTGACCCTCCTTATCTTCCCCTTGCCTTTAGGAATTCTTCTACACTCCATTTGCAGCCAGAAGAAAGATTTCCCTGTACAGTAGAAAGGACAGCTTCAAGACTCCTGAGAACCCTTAGCTACATCTGAAGGACTCAGAGAAGCCCAGTACCCAGGACTACCATTGTGGTCAGAAAAGCAGGCCAAATGTGGGCTGACATAGACTGTCTGAGATGCTCATGTGTAGGAATCAGAATGAGTCACACAACCACCAATCCTCAGGCTTGGATGTAATGGGCCCTCTCTGTGGAGACCAAAAGCTTTATATCCAGTTGGAAATGGTAGTTTGCTAATTTCCAGGACGGGTTAGGACAGTCAGTATCTGTCCTGGATCCCAGTAGAAGTCAGGGGGCTGTCGTGGCATGTGGAGGAGCCAGGCAGTCAGTGCAGGGTGTGTGGAATGTGAGGGTGAGATTGCAGAGGGAAGCTGAGTGCACAGGTACATATCTCAGGGTGATGCAGATGAGACCCTAGATCACATCCAGCGAGCCCTTAGCAGCTGAGCGGTCATGCCCAGTCTCTCCATTAGGTGGCAGTCTTGCTCTTTGTACCGAGGTTTTGCAGCCCCTTTGCAGGGAAACCCCATCTCGAGGGGAGGGGTAGAATTAGAGATACGGAAAATAGCCAATGGCTTCCAGACACTGGCCAGTCCAGCCCAGTGGAGGGAACATATGACTCCAGGCCCTTGTTGCCTTTGAGTCTGAGAGGCTGTGAAGTCAGGGTCGCTTGTGCAACCCCACTAGGCTTGGTCCCCTCCTCCAGGGTCCCACAGGTGGAGCAGACGTGGTTTTGCCGAGCAGTGGTCTCACTCTGGGCTGCATGTTGGCACACCTAATAAGCTTTAAAGAAGCAAGGCGGACACAGCAGCTCCTGTGTGCTGCCAGGGATTAATGTTCTGTGTGCTTGTGGAATCCTAACACTTGCTATTTAGCTGAGGGTTACCTTGAACTTTTGACCCTCTTGCCCCACTATGCCCAATTTATACGTCGCTGGGGATAGATCCCAGAGCTTAGTGCAAGCTGGACGTTCACTCTACCAAGCAAGCTACATCTGAGTCCTCGGCTGGATAATTCTTTGCTGTAGGAACCGTCCTGAGCATCGTGACAGCTATGCCACTAGATAGCAGGAAGTCTGCACCCCGTCTCTCATTATGAAACCAAAACTGTCTCCGCACGTGACCGCATCATCTCTGACCGCCAGCCCTGAGTGTGGGATGGGAGGACAGCAGCCGTTGAATTGTAATCCGAGATGCTGTGAGAGTTGGGATGAGTTGACTCCACGCCGTCTTTACATCCTCGGAAGATGTATATAGTAGGTGCTCAATAAATAAATGAACACCCCCCCTCCCTCTGTAATCTCCCTGGAGTTGATCTGTAGGAGCCGAAGAGCTATGTCCACTTACTACAAAATCTGAATCTGTTTACAAAGGACCTGTAGTAGTAACTTGTCTTGTTGCTGTTTGAGAAAAACCTGTTAAAAACATCTAAAGGAAGGGTTTGAGTTTGAAGAAATACTGTCAATTCCTCATAACAGGGAAGACATAGCAGTAGGATGGGTGTGAGGCAGTGCACCCCATCATGGCAGGAAGTGGGGTGAAGGATGCTGGTGCTCAGCTCACTTTCCCCCTCTTCGTTTAGTTCAGGACTCCAGCCACGGCACGGTGCTCCCCACACTCAGGGAGAGTCTTCCCTTAGTCTTCCCTGGAGCACCCTCACAGCCATGCTCCCAGGTGTATCTCCCCAGTGATTCCAAACCCAGGCAAAGAATGAAGATGAACCGACACAGGGCCCACGATTGCCTTAAAGCTTTCCTCCCAAAAAAGACAGTGAACCTTTTTGTCAGCACCCTTCCCTGCCAGCCTCAGATGCTCCAAGGTCTGCTGAGCTCGAGCCCAACAGTGTGCTGCCTCTCTCCAGAGCCTAGGACGGGATTTGGATGGTTTTGTTTTTGTTTTGTATTTTGTATTGTTTTGTCATTTTTATTAACTCAAATAGAGATTTTTAACATTGCATGTGCCTTGGAGCCATGGGGCAGAGAAGAGAGTAGCTGTTAGTGCCCAGAGATACCAGATCAATTAAATAACAGTCTCCTGGGGCTGTAGGGGTGGCTCAATGGTTAGAGCAGCGGCTGCTCTTCAGAGGTCTTGAGTTCATTTCCCAGCAACCACATGGTGGCCCACAACCATCTGAAATAAACCTTTAAATATAAATAAATAAATGTCTCCAGGGAAGGAGCCCAGTGTCACTCTTGCCTTTCTTTGCTTCATATTCTCTCTCTCTCTCTCTCTCTTCTCTCTCTCTCTCTCTCTCTCTTCTCTCTCTCTCTCTCTTGTGTGTGTGTGTGTGTGTGTATCAGTCACAATACACATGTGGAAGTCAGAGGACAACTTGCTGGAGTCCTTTTCTTCTACCATGTGAGTTCAGGGGGTTAAACTCAAGTCACCAGGCCCAAGGACAAGTGCTTTTTACCCACTGAGCCACCTGACCTGCCCCACTTTCTCTTTTAGAGGTCCTGGGGATTGAACCCAGGGCCACACTCTTAGTAGGTAAACACGACCACTCACGTATATTGTCAACCCTCTTCACTTTTTGGAAACAAGGTCTCTGACTGGTTTTGAATTTATCCTCTAGCCCAAGCAGACCTTGGACTTGCAATCCCCCTGCCTCAGGCTCCTGAGTATCTAGGATTACCAGCCTAAGCCACCAGACCCAATTCATTTCTTTCTTGCTTGTTTTCTTTCAAGATTACTTTTTATTATGTATATTTTATGTGTGTGTCTGTGTGGATATGAGAGCATATGCCTTCAGAGTCCAGAAGAGGGCGAGCCAGCTACAGGTGGGTTATAAGATGCTGGCCATGGTGCTAGGAACCAACTCATGCTCTGCAAACTGCACTATACACTCTTAACCACCAAAGCATCTCTCTCTCTTTTTTAAATGTATTTATTTTAGGTATATGAGTACACCATTACTCTTTTTAGACACACCAGAAGAGGGCATCAGACCCCATTACAGATGGTTGTGAGCCACCATGTGGTTGCTAAAAACTGAACTCAGGACCTCTGGAAGAGCAGTCGATGCTTTTAACTGCTGAACCATCTCTCCAGCCCCTGAAGCATCTCTTAAGCCCCTCCTTTTCCTTCCTTTTGAAAATGTTTTAATTTTGCCAGTACATTATGGCACCTGCCTTTAATCCCAGCACTCCAGAGGCAGAGGCAGGCAGATCTCTGTGAGTTCAAGGCAGCTGAATCTCCAAATCAGGTTCCAGGACAGCCAGGGCTACACCTGTTTCAAACAAACAAAGTTTTAATTTAAAAAAAAGATGTCTTTATTTGTTTTTATGTAAGTACACTGTCTCTGTCTTCAGACACCAGAAGAGGGCATCAGATCCCATTACAGATGGTTGTGAGCCACTATGTGGTTGCTGGGATTTGAACTCAGGATCTTTGGAAGAGCAGTCAGTGCTCTTAACCACTAAGCCCTCTCCAGGCCCAGTTTTAATTTTTTTTATGTGTGTTTTTGTGTGTCTGTGCCATGTACAGTGGGTCAGTATTTTTTAAAGGTCCCTCATTGGTGCCATGCCTCTGAGTCCAAGAATCACTGGCTTGCTAGGCATGGTGGTGCATGCCTGTAATCCCAACACTCAGGAGGCTGAGGTAGCAGGGTGTTAACGAGTTTGAGAGTAGCCTGTTTTGTGTAGCCAGTATCAGACTATAGCAATGCCTTGTTTTTGTTTGTTTTGTTTAAATGGGGGGGGGGGGGTTATTCCCTCTTCCTGGATGGTGCTTAGTGGCTCTCAGAATGACCTAGTGTTGGCCATACCATTAAGGCCTGCAGTGCAGCCTTGTGGGTCTGTAGCTCGTGCATGGGCATGGGTTCTGTTGGGCTGAGTTGTGGATCCTGCGTGTCTGCCATGGCTCAGGGGGGCAGAAGCACAGGAATTCGACTGAGTTCATTCCATGCGGTGCGGTGCCAGACAGATGCTGGGCTAGGGGAAGCCACTGAGTTCCACTCTGGGTGTGGGGAGATCCCAGTCTGAGGTTCCGTGGGGGCAGAGCTCTTAGATTGGGGTCTCCAGGCCAAGGCAGCTGGCCCTTGGGCACCCAGGTGCCACTGGGAGACCACAGAAGGACTGAGACAGGGGTGGGGTTGGAGGATATGGGCTGGGTGCCCCGCGGGGTGAATGAGACTCTTGGTTGAGGCGACTTGCTCGGCTGGGTCATAGCTGGCTCGGCTACCTTGCTTGAGTTGGCAGGCCTCCATGGCTGGAACGTAGAAAAGTCCTCCAGCGGGAGATTAGGGAGTGGCTCATTGGTTGAAGGCCCCCTCTACAGTTCTCCACGGTGGGCCCCAAAGACACGAGGAAGTCCATGGTTTTAAAAGGTTTATTTTCATGGCGGAAAGTGGATGAAGCTGTACCCCGTGTTCTCAGGGCGCACCTGAGGTTAAATAGCTTTTTGTAAGTAAGAGGGTCTGGGAAGGAATGCTAAATTGGTACACCCTTGGGCCTTTAGGTATCTCATGAATATGGAGATCTCTTGAGGCTCTGTGGCTTGTAGTCAAACCCTCTACCTGTGCTATCTGTGCTACCTGTGCTACGTGATCTAAGGCCACAAACCTTTCTTTGTGAGGGGCTGTGGATAAGTGAAAGGAACCAGGGCCCAGGAGCAAGGCTGAACACCTACCGACCCTTTAGGGTATCCGGGGTTCGAGACCTACGCTTGATCAGGTACCCAGCTGCCTCTCACAGCCCACTGCCCCACCCAGCCTGTAATGAAATTAAGATGTCCTGCACCCCTGGTATTAAGACTGTTTATATTAAAACCTTAGGAAAGTACCCCAAACCTCAGGTTCTGTGTGCCCGCAGAGACTTCGAGGGACTCCCTCTGTGTGAACAGAAAAAGTCTTTAAGAGATTGTCTATAACTGTGCTGGCTAGTTTTTTGTCAACTTAATACAAACGAGAGTCAACTGGGAAGAGGAAACCACAACTGAGAAAATGCCTCCATCAGATTGGCTTGGAGGCAAGTCTGAGGGCCTTTTCTTGATGAGTAATTGATGTGGGAGAGCCCCACCTACTTGTAGTCCTGGAGTGTATAAGACAGCAAACTGGGCTGGAAACATACTTCATCAGCTAAGCTAACTGGCTGTGCTTCCAGGTTCAATTCCCAGCACTGATGTGACAGCTCACAGCCATCTGTAACTCCAGTCTTAGGGGCTCTGACATCCTCTTTTGGTACCAGGCACCCACGTGGTACACAGACACACACTTAGGAAAAAATGTTTATACATATACAAATAAAAATAAATATTTTTAAAAATCTAGGTCTCGGTTTTCATGGTCTGTAAGGTGCAGAAGCAGTAGAATGTGTTTCAAGAGGGGAAAAGGGAAGGCCATGCCCACCTCTGGAGGACACTGCTGTTCTCTAGTGCACCTGAGGATATGCCTGGGGGTCAGGGCACTGTGATGATTTACCCTGGGACCCTGGGAACAGTTGGGGGAAGGCTAGAGTTGAGAGAGTATTTACAGAATTTCCTTTCGGCCAGCTCTCTCCCTATTTTCCCTCCATCTTGGTTAAAACGTTGAAGGTCTCAGGAGGGTTGGGAACTAATTTGGAATTTTCTCAGTAGCTGAATGGATCCCACACCTCTCTACACCCCTCTTTATTCTCACCTGGCCTCCCAGACTAGAATATGAAAAAAAAAAAGATATATATATATATATATATATATATATATATATATATAATCAGGAGGCTACACTGTCAAACCTTCCCCCAAGCCTGGGGCCCTAAACTAGATCCCACTATGGCCCCTGCAGGGCCAGGCACCAGGGATCCCCACAGTTTGTAAATGTAATCAACCTTGAGGTCTCTCACTTCCACAGGTGCAATTAGCATGGCCATCTGCTAATCCCTGATTAATGATGTTTACAAATAGGGACTCAGCACCTCAGCCCCTCCTTCCCCCAGCTGGGATGTGGGGGTCCTCCCAGCATGCCCCCACCCTTCTGCAGACCCCTCCCACCTTCTCCCTCTTTCTCTAGGCGGTGAAGCATCTTACTTCAGTGCTCACTGCACACCTGGGAAGTAGAGAACAGACAGGAAACCTTCCTGGTGGGGCTGGAACCCTGCCACCCTTCGTTCTTCCCCTCTGGAACTTCAAGGACACATGCGGACATGCCGCCTGTACCTCCCTGTGTGCTGTCCTCGGTGGGTACATGTCAGATGCACCATATCAAAAACACAGAGAACAAATACTTTCTAATGTAGTTACTTTTATGTAGGCAAGATCTCTTGCAGCCTCAAGCTCACTCTGTAGTCAACGCTGGCCTTAAATCCCTGGATTCTTCTGCCTCCATCTCTCAAGTGCTTAGATGATAGGTTATATGAGATGTTGGAGACCAGCCTAGTGCATCTTGGGGTAAACACTGTACCATCTGAGCTGTATCTTCAGCACTGGCCTTGAACTCACTGTCTCCCTGCCACAGCTTCTCAAGTGCTTGCATTACGGGCGTGTCCCACCCACGCACTACCCTGTGAACACAGACTCTAGGAGTTCCAGGTCCCCATGTTGGCTTTGCTTTAGCTACATTGCTTCTTCTGTAGCTTGTGTAAGCGAGGCAGTGCTTATGATATAGGCTTAAACTATATAGGTTAGAGGGGAGGATTCGTAATCAGATATATGAAAGAGACTTAGCACAGTGCACAGGAAATAGCAGGTGCCCAATAATCCTGAGCTTTGTCCTGCAGCAAAAATAACGATGATGAAATGGGACTTCAGATGCCAAAAGATGCCCAAGGACCCCTCCCTCTCTCCTCACCCTCTCCCCGGGGAGAAGGGCAGGTCCTTGCTCATTACTGGTGGGGGCTGGGGTGGAGGTGTCAGATTGGAATCACTCCTGGGTCTGTTCACAGCTTCCCTGTTTCATTAACACCTTCCCGGGGGGCTTTGGACTCATCCTGCTGGGGGAAGCACTCCAGAAAGTTCTGACCACCTCCTACCCAGCCTGAGCCCAGTGGTCCTCACTTAAAGACCTATGCTCCAGATGTGCACTGAAGGGGCTCACACCAGGGGAGGCTGGCCACTGACCTGGAATCTCTCATCCCTCACTCCCGAGGGTCCTAGAGGTCTGGTCAGGAGACACAGCCCTTGGGGCAGCCCATTCCTTACCCTCCCCTGTCAGCCTCTTTTCCAAAGGTTCGTGTCAATCCATCCTTAACCCCGCCCATCCCCACCCAGGACAGCAGCCTGGTTCCTTCCTTCAGAACCCTCACCGTGAATGTGGCTTGCACCTTAGGTCCAATTCCCACCTGCCTTTTCTGATAAGGACAAGCCTCTGAAAATTGCTTATCATTTGCTTTTTCCGTAAAATGAGAAAACCATATGTTTCAGGGGGCTGCACGGCACTCTATAAATTGTGAGCTTAAGAATTGCTGGCAATGGCTATTATTTTGCTCTGAGCAAAACAGCCCCCAGCATTACCTTCTTGCAGGCAGAACTTTCTTTGGTGGACTAGGGTGGTGGGGGAGGAGTAAGGCCGAGTCTCAGGGCCTCCAGCTCTATCTGCTTCTTTCTAAATTGGAAAGGTGTGGGGTGAGGTGGGAAGCATCACTGAGTTGGGACCGGACTGCTCCTAAACAAAGCTCCTCTCCACTGCAGCCCCAGAAGGATTTTCATGGACACTGGCTCTCTCCATCCCAGAATTCCACTTTGGAGGACGCTCTCACTGGCTGCTGGGAATAGGGAGAGCCTGCCCTGCTTTCTCCTTTGCTAGCTCCTTGTTCCTCAGGCTCTCTGTTTTTTTTTTTTTACTGAAGTCTGTGACTGTCAGAAGAGGGATTCCTTGAAAATAAACTCTGTGGTTTATTATCAACCTCAGGTACTTTCCACAAATTGGGGAATTTTCCTTAAAAAGAGGAAGTGGAAACAGTAGGTCTGGGCCCTTCTTGCAAGTGGTTTTCGGTCCTCTGTCAGCCTCTATAGATGGGCAGGGATTGTTGGGATTATCATCATCATCATCATTTTATTGTGTGTGTAGGTGGGTGTGAGCACATATGAGGAGAACACTGTGGAGTCAGTTCTCTCCCACTTTTAGATGGGTTCCAAGGATTGGACTCAAGTCGGTCAGCCTTTTGCTGCAAGCAAATATAGCTCAGGCTAGCCTAGCCTCAAGCTCACTATGTAACCAAGGATGACTTTAAACTTCTGATCCTCCTGCCTCCACTGTGCTGTCATTCCAGGAACACAGCATCATTTCTAGCTTACAGAGTGCTGGGGACTTTGTGTCTACTTGGCAAGAGAGCTACATCCCTAGTCTAGTCATTTTGTAACCCAGGCCCCGGCATAGGATATCCTGGGTGTGTAAATAACCAAACAAGTGAAGGAGTCCTGAGATTGGACACTAACATCTTCCCTTCCTATCTCCATGGCAGGTTGGAAGGCACCACACATCTCCCGTGGGCCTTGACCTTCTGTTTTCAGACTTAGTCAGAGGAGGTGGATGGGTTATCCCCAGCTGCAGGTGCTTTAGATTCTATGGGGAAAAATGGGTCAATGAAGGGATAAAGGAAAGCTCCACAGGCCTCCAAGGCCCTGGGGCTCTGCTGAGACCATCTGTACCAGGCCTAGCATAGACAGCCCCTCCAGGAGATGAGGTGTCAGCGGGGCTGAGCACTGTGCAAGGGGCTGCATCTTGTCTGATCTGAGTCCTGAGAACTACTCATATCCAGAGCACTCTCACCTTGGTGGGTTTAAGATCAGGAGCATATGGTGATAGTGGTGTTGGTGATGATGACGGTTATGAGACACGTACCCTTACTAAGGCTCTTCAGTACTCACAAGATGGCTCACTTTGAATTCTTACAGTACTTTGGATGAAGGACTGTTACTCCACTTGGCTTGTAGATGGAAAACCGCACTTGCCTATGGTCATTCTGTGCAATCCAAAGGGTTTGGGAGGGACAGAGGGATGGGTAGGGACAGAGAAAGAATCTTCTAGCCTGGCACCATTTAGGAGGCCTGCTGCTGAGAGCCAGCCAAGCCTACACCTAGTCAGCCTTCATCCCTAGCCACCAACAGTATGGATGAGTTCTGAGCTGATATCTCAGTGCAGGGGTGGGACACTTCCCCGCCCCTGAAATTTCCCACTGGGCTGTACATGGGATTGCACCAGGCCATAAGACCTGCAGTGACTATACGTTGATCTACCATGGGATACTGCAAAGAGTCTCAGTCCCCTGGAGAACCCAGACATATGTGCGAATCCTGGAAATATTCCTGTTGCTCCTTCCCCAGGGTCTAGTTTTCTCCTTGTGAAGTGGAGTTTTCTCCCAGAGCCAGACTGACACTTTTCTTTTCTTTTCCTTCCTTCCTTCCTTCCTTCCTTCCTTCCTTCCTTCCTTCCTTCCTTCCTTCTTTCCTTC
Source organism: Grammomys surdaster (assembly GCF_004785775.1). Taxonomy (NCBI): domain Eukaryota; kingdom Metazoa; phylum Chordata; class Mammalia; order Rodentia; family Muridae; genus Grammomys; species Grammomys surdaster. Next base: position 1,555,561 of record NW_021604658.1, on the reverse strand, counting down.
CTTCCTTCCTTCTTTCCTTCCTTCCTTCTTTTCTTCTTTCTTTCTTTCTTTCTTTCTTTCTTTCTTTTTCTTTTTCTTTCTCTTCCCTCCTTTCTTCTCCTCCTTTTCCTCCTCTCCCTCCTCCTCCTCCTCCTCTTCTTCCTCTTCCTCCTCTTTCTCAGAGCCTTCTTCAGAGCTGTGACTTGGACCTTTATTTGTTGGCGAGCATCTCACCCTGCTTCTGGTTTCTGATGTTCTTCATCCTGTCTGCCTGCCCTGGCCTGTTACTAGGGCTCCCTGGGGCTGCCCCCTCTCTGGGCCCATGTCTTCACTCTCTGCCTATCCCTTGTCTCTTTTATGTTCTCCCCTGGCTCTCATTACCCCAGGGGCTGATCAATGGCAGCCGCTGGTTATTGATCTGGATGGGCAACCAAGTGTGGCTGCCCCAGGCCAGTATTGATGGAGAGAGTCAGCCCTGGGTCTGGGGCAGAGTGTGTCAAGCTGGGGACCATGGGAGATGGAAGTGGGGCTCCCTCTCCCTTCAGGGACTTGACAGTGGGACTTCTTAAAAGCTCTACCAGGTGAGAGTGCAGGCAGAGGGCTTCTGAGGACAGAAGGTCAAGGCTTAGCTCATGCTAACAAGTACTTCCTGAGCACCTACTGTGTGTGCTAGGAGGGGATTGCAGCTGTAAGCAAGTCAGCAAACCAAACCAAACATGTAAGATTATGTAATATGTTATAAAAAAAAATCAAAACACTACAGCAGCAAGAGCCTGTCACAGTCCCTCCTCATCCTATCCAATACATAAATAAATAAGTAAATAAATAAATAAATAAATAAATAAAAGGGAGGGGGACTCCAGGGTGTGGTATCTTGGTATTCTCCTGGGGCTCAAAAGGCAATTTAGTTTATAACTGGTCTAGGGTGGAAGAGAAGCTTGAGGCAAGTGACTCAGTTTATAGCCAAGCCACAAGTCACCCTACAAAGGACCACTGTTTGTGACTTCTTGCCCATAAATACTGATCTTGATATTGGGCATGACCCAGGCAGGCCCTATGCCAGACGGCACTGCCAATAGAGATCCCAGTCTCTGCAGCCGTATCAGTTACGTCTAGATTGGCCAATGACAAACACACCTACTTGGGGTTTGTAATGCATGATAGAAGCAGAGGAGGTATTTATGCCTTCCCTACCTCAGCTCCCCAAATTTTAATTCTAATACTCCCCCAAAGTCCATAGTGTGTACCATTTCCAAGATAATACACAGGGGCAGGGATGGGTGAAAGACTGCAGGGGAGCCTCAGTTGGCCTTGAGAGAGAGCCTCAGGTTGGGTCCACCCCAAGTCAAGCTTTTTCCCCTGACTTGTCTTGGGATGGACCCAAGGGCCCAGGGCCACATATCACTGGGGTTTGCTGCAGACTAAGCCATATTCCATGTATGCACATACTCACAGATGCTCAGAGGCACATGCAAACAGGCCTGACACGCAGGCAGACAGGTACAAACCTCTGCCTAAGCCCTGTAGGGAAGACAAGGACGCCCAGATAAGGTGCTCTCTCTCCATAAATCCATGACATGCCCAAGGTCTTACTGCCCTAAAGGGCCGAGTTAGGTTACCTCACACCCATATCACCTGCCACCCTGGTGCCCTTCCCTCCTCTAGAAGCTCTGCTGGTAGTTGAAGGACTGAGATGGGGGATGGGGGGAGCAAAAGCAAAGGGACTTCAGAATAGACTTAGCTAATCTGGGAGAAAATCAGCGGCCTTACTGAAATTGGATGTGTCTCTCCAGGATGGGCAGGGCCATCTTTGACAGTAGAGCTGGGAGGGCCTGGGGATTAGGAGTTAACGTCATAGTGACAGAGAAGCAGATGGCCAGCAGACAGAAGGGGTGTCGGGCTGCCATCTTTCTATCTACGTCCAGGGAGAGACCTGAGCTGGCTTGAGTGTCTACAGTGGCCCACATTTGGTTCAGAATGCAGGAGTCTGAACTCCCAGTCCTCAGGGAAAGATGAGAGGTTAGGGAGCAGTCACAGAGTATAAGATGTGCAGCCTCTGTGGTCACTGGCTTCAAGAGAGAGAGGTAATGTTCAGTGGGTTCGTTCTGATCACTATAGTTTACTGAGAACCAGACAGGCCCAGGAACCTGTTACCATGATTCTTCAGAAAGCCTTGAAAAGGTCAGCCTTTTTCAAGCTTCAGTAATTGAGCTGCTAGGTCATTAGAATGTTCTCCAAATAATAGAAATAGATAGCCCCTTGTTCAAGTGGCGAAAACGAGAATCAGAGACATTAAAGAAGTTGCCCAAAGCCATGTAGCTGGTGGGTGGTGGAGGCAGTACCTAAAATACAGTCTGCCGGGTTCTAATGCCCAACCATCCTTTATTCTGCCACAAGCAGCCCCTGGCAGGCTCTGAAGGTGCCACATCTTCATCTCTCTTCTCCTCTTCCAGGTCACCATAGGGAGCTGCTCCAGGGTTTGGGTTCAGACTTCACATTGACAAGAACCCAGGGGAACCTCCTGCATGGCTAGATTTCTTCCAGTTCAGAGGACCTGGTCAGCCATGCTCCTGCTCACCCCACTGGCTGAACTCTTAAAGCTCTTTTCCTTATAGAATGATAGAAGAGACCAGAGGCGATAAGCCCAACCTTCATATACTCAGCCCGAAGGCCCTGTGCAATATCTCACTCACGTGATCAACTGAGTCCTTGCACTCCACCAGTGATGGGAAGCTCACTACTCCTAACTCACCCATTTTAGCTCTGGCATCTGGATGCTGCTACCTGCATCTCCAGGCGTTTGTAAGCAGGCTCCACAGTAGCAGCTTACCAGTACCTCCTGCTCAGGGATGTGTCTGCAGGGGTACGCTCCAAATATAGCCTGCTCCACCTCCTGTCGCACCTTTGCACAGGGGTGTCATACAAGTTCATGGATGTGCATGTATGTTCTCCCTACAGCTTCTGCCCAGGAGCTGGAGGCAGCTCTCTTGGTACCAGGGACAGGCCAGATTTATGGTGCTGGGAGAAATATTTAGGCCTGAGACAGTTTGGTTGTGTTAATTATGGAAATCTAAAGATAATCTATATTTAATGCTGAATTTTGTCAAATTTGCTAAAGAATTAGGGGAGCGTGTGCAAATAGTGACACTTCAATGAAGAAGAAGGTGCAATTAAACTCTGAAATTTACAGTGGAATAATTGGAGAGCATGACAAATATAGTTATCAGCAGCAACTAATTAGGGGTCTGCTCGAGGTTTCTGGGCTTGATTAATCTCGCCTGGATGTTAATAAGTTATATGGGGCAGATGATACTGGTTTGCAGCTTCCTTCTTTCCATTCTCGTCTAGACCAGTTGGTATGGTAATATGATCCATACCATTCATCCCTTGGGCCAGCCTGGCCTAAGGGGAAAATTGAGGTGCTGATGTTTCTTTTCTGAGATCCACCTCTCCAGGTAAGGATTGGATGAACAAACATCTCTAGCTACCCTCTCCTCACACCTCAATCAATTGGTGGATTCTTTTCTTTTTCTTTTCTTCTTTCCCCTCCTTCTCTTCCTTTTTCTCCTCCTCCCCTCCTCTTTTCTTTTTCCTTTCTCTCCCCTTCCTTTTGCCTTTTTTTAAAAAGATGGGATCTCATGTAGTTCAAACCTCCTATGTAGCTGAGGCTAGCCTCAAATTCCTGTTCCTCCCACTTCTGCCTCCCATGTGCTGGGATTATAGGCCTGTACCATCATGCTGGTTTGGTTGGCAATTTCAATGTCTCATTTGAGGCATGTTGGACCTGAAGGAGAGAGGATGCAAAGCCAAGTCTTAGGGGTCCAAGTAGGTTGAGTCTCCCCCCTTGTACAGATGCAGCTCAGCCTGCTTGTTCTCTGCATCTTACCTGTGAGGAGGGCACGCTGAACAGCTCCCAGCCTGACCTGCTATAGAGTCCACACACTGCTTCTTGGCTCCAACACCTCTCTCCCTACCTGCTTCAGGATATGGCTGGCTGGAGTCCGTCTGTGAGCCGCGGATTAAAGTTTCGATAGGAGTTGAGCCTCCATGTTGGCTGCCAACTGAGGAGCTGCTGCTGAGCCCAGCTGTGGAGCCAAAAGCACCTCTTCCTTGCTCTCTCTCCCTCCTCCTCTTCCCAGGCCTATTAGCCCTCTTGGTCCTGCTGCTTTGGTCTCTCTTCAAGAGCTTCCTCACCTTTCAGGGCTCTCTGTGTGACTAATTCTCAGGAGGCCTCTCTTCCACCACCTACCCTTTCCTTAGGTGTACTCTCAACTGCCAGGGTCCCCCAAGGGATCCTCTGAGGAAGAGGGATGTGTCTGTCAGCTCTGTGAGTGGAACCTCTCCTGCTACCTCCTGACTCTGGGATAACGTCTGGCACAGGCCAAGGATAAGCCAGCAGCCACAGCTGAGACTTGTGAGCATGGAGGAGTTCGTTTTTGTGTCTTCCATAAACCAGGTGCCTCTAAACAATTCTGTGTGAGCACATCACAGGAGGCCGAGAGCCTGCGGTACCTGCCAGGAAGGGGTGTTGGATGAGAGGACAGGGGCCTTCAAAATTTGGTCTCCTGAGGGGAGGAGGGTAGCTTCTTGGCAGCCTTAGTTTTTCTTTCCGCTTTGAGTCTGAAGAACGTTGGGGCCAGGGGTTATTATTTTTAAATTACATTTATTTGTTTATTATTTTGGGGTTGGCTCATGCACCATGCTGTGCAAGTGGAAGTTTGAGGACAAATGAAGGAGTTCTTTCCTTCCACCACATGGGTCCCGGAGACTGAACTTAGATTGTTGGGCCTGACAGCAAGTGCCTTCACCTTCCGAGATGTCTCATCAGGCCTGGATCTATTTACATTTTTAAAGATTTTCCTTACTTTATTTTCCATGTATGGGTGTTCTGCCAGCATGTATGAATGTACACCATGTGAGGCCGTGCCAAAAGAGGGGGTCGAATCCCTTGGAACCGGAAGAGGGGGGTCGAATTCCCTGGAACCGGAGTTACAGAGGCTTGCGAGCCATCATGCGGGTTTTGAGAATCAAACCATGGTCCTCTGGAAAAGCAGCAAGCACTCGTAACCGCTGAGCCACCTCTCCAGCCTCTGGGGGCTAGTCTTAATTGAGTCAAGAGCTGGTTTTGATTTTTGACAAATAAAGGCATTGTGTCTCATCCAGGGTCGCCAGATCCTCAGGAGAAGGTCTGAGAGGTCATGGGGGCCTGAGCTCCTTTGTCTACCTCTTGTGCTCTCCAAACCTCCCCTTTCCAGGATGACTTGCATACTTTTAATGTTTAAAAAATATGTGTCTAAGTGTCTTGCCTGCATGTATGTCTGTGTAGCACATGGGCCTGATGCTGGGGTTACAGACGGTTGTAAACTGTTTAACGTGGGAATTGAACCCCCGGCCAACTGAACCTGGTTAGGGAACAGTGCTTCTAACCACTGACTCATCTCTCCAGCCTTACGTAGGCTTTTCTCCTTCTTTGAGACAGGATCTCATGTAGCTCCTGATCCTCTTGCCTCCAGCTCCTGAGAAGTCATGTAGGTTATAGACTTTTATTAGTGCTGTTTCCACTCGTAAAATGCATCTCCCTCCCACACCCACTCCCACATCCACATCGGGAAGTCTTAGCCTCACTCAGCACCTCCCGATCCTTACTCTGACACAGGGAGTGTCAACTCCCTGTGGTGCCTAGACCTTTCAGTGGTTTTATAGCTGCCTCATGTGATGTCAGACGTCACCACTAGAGGGCACTAGATTCCGTAGACACAAGCAAAGTTTGAGCCCAGATGAGCTGCAGCCATCCTTAGCCTGAGCTATCTCCTGGACCTCCAGCCTGAGCCCTCACTACTGGATTTCAAAGCTAGAGGATTTGGGGACAAGGCATATTTCACCAGAGCAGATCCCCTGTGAGATGTGTGTGGAAATGACAGAAGGAGCTTTTGATGGTGCTACTGAGGTGTCCCCAGGACAGGGTTGATTTGTCCCACACTCCAGATGGGGAAATGTCTTAGTCACAGCTGCACCTAACAGGCTGGCTGAAGGTTTGTCAGATATGCAGAGAGAACTGGTTAAAGACAAGCTCAGTGCAGATTGCTGAAGGAGATGTGGCCTGAAGACAGAGAGCTGAAATTAATCCAGATCTTCCTGACTTCCATGTAAGTGTCTTTTCTTTCATCATAGCCTTTCCAGTCATCCAAGATCCTGGTCTAATCCTTGTCATTGTCACACCGAAGGCAACTGAAAATGATGCCTCGGGCCTCAGACCCCGTTTCCCAAACCTTCCGTTACCCTGCATGTGCGGGGGTGGGGGGGTCCTGGCCCCTCTGAGCAGCAGCTTTCTGTAAGCAGGTCAGGTGATGGTGCTTAGCCCCTTCTTGCCAGGGCTCCGTGGGATGGAATGAGATGAAAGCTGCTGAGACCCCTCTCCCCTAGAACCCTTGTGATTTGGAGTTAGACTATTCCCTCACTCCCACCCCTACCCCCAGACTCTTGTTCCACACCTTGAAGGCTGGGAGAGGGTTCTAAACACCCAATGTCTTCTGCAGCCTTCTCTTAGGGAGGAAGAAGGATCTGGGGGTGGGGGGTCTCCTTCCTCAGGAGCTTCAAGCCTTCACAACTGCTGGAAGTGGTCGGGCTCCGTTGCCATGGTAACGCGGACCAGCTGCCTGCAGGGCCGGTCCTGTGCCAGCCACGTTGACCTCACTTAGGATGATTACTTTTCGGCAAATAAAATAATTATGTTAATAAAGAAGCTGTTCGTCCTTCACCACTCCCTACCCTGCTTGGCGCGCTTCCCATTCCCACCTGGGACAAAAGCAGCTCCTCCTGCCTTCTCACCTCCAGCGGGGGCATCCTGCATCCTTTGGTGGGATGTGGATCGGGATCCTGCCTGGGTTTTAATTTTCAGCAGCGCAAAGCATCACCCGTCTTACCTTTGCCTCCTAGCTAACATCTGTGTGGAAGTTGCCAAGGTGAGATGCTAATGCCCACCCCGTGTTCCTCAGACGTGCTGCTGAACACCAGCCAGGCCTCAAAAGCTGTCATTATAAGAAATGCTGTTTATTGAGTGCCTACTGTGTGTTCTTTGAGAATGCCTTTGAGAAAGGACTCCTTCTATTCCTTGTGCCAACTGTGTGACTTGGGACTTCAATACTATTTCCCAAATGAGAAGACTAAGGTGCCAACAGACAAAATGCAGAGGCTTTTACACACACACACACACACACACACACGAGTTTGTGTGTATATGTATGTGCCAACATGCTATGGTGTGCATGTGGAAGGAACAGCTTTTGGGAGTCGGTTCTCTCTTCTACCATATGGACCCTGGAGATGGAACTCATGCCACTGGACTTTAGTGGCAAACTCTGCCACTTGCTCAATCATCTCACCAGTTCTCCTTTTTCTTCGAAACAGGTTTCATGTAGCCCAGGATAGCCCCAAACTTTCCATATGGTTAAGGATGGATGCTAAGTAAACATTCTATTAACTGAGCTACATCCCCAAACAATAAATAGGACACATTATGTGGACTAAATTAAATATGGGAATTATATGACCTTGGAGCTTTATTTCTCCCCCTTGAGACAGAGTCTTATGTAGCTGAGGCTAGCTTTGAACATGTTACATAGCCGAGGACGGCCTTGAACTTCTGATCTTCCCACTTCTGCCTTTGGAGAGCTGGATAACAGGAATGTACCACCATGACTAGTTAAGATGTGCTAGGCCTGGGTACCTGGTAGTCCATCCTGCAGGGCGTCTGTTTTATGTGGTGCTGGGGATAGAGCCCAGGATGTTATGTGTACTAGTCAGTCAATCTATCAATGGAACTATGTTTCCAGCCATGGCTTTTTTTCTTTAGAAACAGGATCTTTCTATATAGCTGGGGATGGCCTCAAACTTAAGACTCTCTTTCTGTGGCTTCCCAAATGCTGAGATTATAGGCATACAGCACTCCAAGCCAAGTGACAAGTTACCTTGATGGAGCTTGAAACCTGGGCCCTCTGTATGAGGCCCTCAGTGTCTAAGAGAAACAGATCCTGCTATAGCCTTGGTGCTGGTCAGGGTTTCCAGAGGGGAAAGGGGGAGGGGGCTACAGAGGGCAGGGTTGGGGGAGGGGGAGGGAATTAAATACCTGCAGGAGATAGAGACTGAGAACAAACTGCCACAGTGGTGGCCACTAACGTAGGAGAGGCGACTGGGTGAAGAGGTTCCCAGGGATAAAGAAGGATCAGACTGGCAATTACTGGTGTTCTGACAAGTGGCTGACATGTTACGACTGAGTGGTAGAATACACAACATCCTTTATCTTCCAAGATGCTCATTACAGCCCCATTTTACAGATGAGGACGATGAGGCTCACAAGCACTGAGTGAGTTTGCAAAGTCACACACTGGACATGGAGTCAGGCTTCAAACCTAGATTTGTTTGGCCTTACTGTCTGGTCTCAGTGCTCAGTAGACATTGTCAGGATGATGGAGAGACAATGGGAGTGTTTGTTATTTGAATTTATCTTGTTAAGACTTGCCAAAAGGGGTTGCCAAAATTTGGGCCACTTGGAAATTTTCTTTTCTAACAATAAACAGAAAAACACATTGTTGATCAGAGATCAGAAAATTCATCTTAAGCTTCATCCAGTGATAAAGCTGGGACTTTGTCAGGGATACAGTGTGACTGAGAGAAGCGAGAAAAGAAATTTATTTATTTAAAAAATTGTGTGTGTGTGGGCACATACACAACACACAAGTTGCATTTATTTATTTGTGTGTGGAGGTCAGAGGACAACTCCTGCAAGTCGGCTTTTCCTTTCACCATCTCGGTTCCAGGAATGAAACTCAGGTCACCAAGCCTGGTGACAAGTGTATTTCCCGACGGAACCATTTCTCCCACTCCAGAACAAAGGTTTTCTATTCCTTTCTCTCTCTCTCTCTCTCTCTCTCTCTCTCTCTCTCTCCCTCTCCCTCTCCCTCTCCCTCTCCCTCTCCCTCTCCCTCCCTCCCTCCCTCCCTCTCTTTCTCTCTTTCTCTCTTTCTCTCTTTCTTTCCTTCTTTCTTTTTTTCGAGACAGGGTTTCTCTGTGTAGCCCTGGCTGTCCTGGAACTCACTCGGTAGACCAGGCTGGCCTCGAACTCAGAAATACGCCTACCTCTGCCTCTCAAGTGCTGGGATTAAAGGCATGCGCCACCACCGCCTGGCCAGAACAAAGGTTTTCAACGGAAAGGGTTGCTCACTGGATCTTGGGGGCTCCGTGACTGAAGGAGCACTGTCATCTCAATGTCATGCCACAAGTCTACATTTGGGTCCTTTGTAAAGATGTGTCCCAGTCTAGTAGCCCTTCCTCTTCCGCCCTTACCCCTTGAATAGCAAGCATCCCACTCAAGGAAACAAAGTGCAGGCTGAGTTCTGAGCTGGAGATGCCTACCAAGTGCACTAGGTGGCGCTCCGATACTGGCCAATGCTCAGATTGTGCCGTGGTCAGTGGGTAGGGTGGGCACAGCTTAGGAGGAAGGCGGGTCTCACTGGGCCTGAAACCCAGGGCTAGAGCTGTGCCAAGGGTATCTGGACATAGATGCCAGGCCGGGGACCGGGGGCTGAGCATCACTAAGATGCTAGGCTGGGGACCGGGGGCTGAGCCTCAGTCATCCATGACTTGTGGAGTCCCAGTGTTTTTAAGTCTTAAGCAACAGCAGAAGTCTTAAGGTACAGAAGTCTGCAGGAGGGGAGGGGAGAGGGAAAACGATAGAGGAGAAAGGGAAGGAAGAAGAAGAGGGGGACGACTGAAGAGGGGGTACACTTGTGGAGCCAGGCTAAGCAGCTCATCTGGTGTGGAGATGCTGTCCTCTCAATGATTGCTGTGAACCCATGGTGTCTTGTCAGTCTTGTCCTGAGAGCCTTGGGCTGTGTGTGCCTGAGGAAGTCTGAGGAAATGGGGGAGGTTCCAACCTTGCTCCAGGGGCGAGGCACAGACACGGGCACCAGAGGTCTGGCAGGGTTTGTTTATGTTCTATCTAGCTGTCCCGCCATGTGACCTTGGGTGAGACATTGAGACTTTTTCGTCTTTGGTGTTTGGGGATCATAACAGTTGGCTTCCGAGTTTGGAGGAGACTTAAATAGGATTATTCACACAAAGCCACCCTCAGGAGACTGTGACCCTGTTCTCTATTTTGCATCCTCCCCAGAAACACTGTTGTTAACTGAGTAACTCAGAATTGGGGTTTGGGGATGGAGGGTGTGGAACCTTCCATGGCTCTCAGCAATCTCCAAAGCCTGCTCACACTGTGGGGCTCAGTCTTCTAGAACATCTTCCCTTAGAAGTTAGCATTTCCCCGCTTAGAAACTGTGCTGGTTTATTTTTGTCAACTTGGCACAAACTTTAGTCACCTGAAAAGAGGGAACTTCTCGTAAAGAACTGCCTCCATCAGACTGGCTGGTGGGCAAGTCTTGGGGGCATTTGGTGGCAGGTAATAATTGATGGGGAAGGTCCCAGCCCACCACCGTGTGTGGTGTCACCCCTGGCAGATGTCCCAGGCTGTGTAAGAAAAAGATGAACAAGCTAGTAAGCAGCGTTCATCCATAGCCTCTGCCTCGGTTCCTGCCTTCAGGTTCCTGCTCTGAGTTCCTGAGCTGGCATATAAACCGAATAAACCCCACCTTCCCCAAGTTGCTTTTGGTCAGAATGTTTCATCCTAGCTGCAAGGAAGGACAGAAATGAAGGGCCTGCAGCCATGTCTAGCCACACAGTGCCTGCCCTTCACCCCTGTAGGTCTCTCTGTGACTGTCAAGGCTCAGTGGACCCAGAGGGAACCTGAACCCCAGCGACAACTTGGGAGAGGAAGCAGAAGGTAAGCTTGCCAAGGGCCTCTTTCCAGAAGTCTATCCCATGTCTGGTACAAGTAAGGAAACTGAGGCAGGGGAGACTCTGGGAACTGCTGTAGTTTAGACCTCAAATGTCTTACAGAGGACCATATGTTAAGGCCTTTGCCCCCAGATTGGCACTATCAGGAAACCTTTGGGAGGTGGGTCTAGGGGAAGTCTTTGGATTCGTTCCCTTGAAGAGACACTGACCTCTCACCTTCCTCTTTTACTTACCTGGCCTTGAGGTGAACAGTTTTACTCTGCCACATGTGCCTAGCCACTGTCACCTCCAGGAGTAGCCTAAGACAATGGCTTTATGCACTGGAACCTCTAAATCCCCAAGCCAAAATCAACCTTTCCTTTTTATGTGTTCACTCTCCTGGGTATTATTTATGGTGACAAGGGGTCACATGCACAGGGACAAAACACAAACCCTAAAGATTGGGAACGTGGAATAAATGAAGTGGTGGATTAACCTTCCCAGCCTCTCAGATGCTTCAGGGACTGTTACCCTGAACTCCCCGGGAAGATGCCCACATAGGCTGGCTGGAGAGGTGCCAGCGGTTAGCAGAGAGACAAGCAGGAGGGAGTCTAGAGGGGTAACACAAGGTCTCTGTGGGGGCAGACTCACTCAGTTCATGAGCATCCTTCACACTCAGCCTGTTTGGTTATGGGAGCTGGGGGTGAAGCACACAGATAGACGAGGTCTCCCCACCTGCTGCGGGAGTCTCATGGTGTCAGGCTATGGGGAAGTGACTCCCCCAACCTCTACCATCTTCAAGTTCCCAGTTCATCTGTAAAATGGGGATAATACTGTCTCTGGGATAGGACCATCATGAATGGTAGATTCTAGAAGGCACTAGACTCAGGGCCAGGCATTCAGTTAACAGAAACTGCTTCCAGCTTAGTCAGCATTATTGTAGCCACTAACTCTGGAGGGCGTGACCTGGAGCAGATCCTTAACCTTTCTTGAAGCTAGCATTCCTCCTCTTGACACATGGATTCAGAACATCTGTGCTACCCTCTCTTCCAGATCACGACGAGGCCTTTGTAAACTACACAGACGGAACGGGCCAGCCTAGACTGCAGCATGTTGGCATCAAGCCTCCGTATCTTCGCCCCATCTTTTTATTAAATGACATGTTATTGACACACATTCATGACATGAGGTGCTTGACAAAGTCCGAGGACAACCTGCAGGAACCGGTTCTCTGCTCCCACCATGTAGGTCCCTGAGATCGAACTCAGGTCATCAGCCTTGGTGGCAAGTGCCTTTGCCCACTGAGCCGTCTCGTAGACTTGTGCTCCATATTTCCTGCAAGCCTCCTGGGCTCTGGTGAACCAGCTGGTGCACATGTGGTGCCCTGGCAAGTCAGAGCCTTGGGATGAGATGCTGGTAGAGCTATGGAGATGAATGCTGGGTTCAGCTGAGAACTATCACTGCTCCCCAAAGGCATGAGGAAAGTCAGGAAATAAATCTCCAGATGAAGACAGAATCTACCCTCCCTTTCCCTCCAGCTACTCAACTCAGTGCTGGACCTGGCTGGGACTGTTCACGGACATAGGGGGAGTCTTCCCCTTTGGGGTGCGTTCTTCCCCCGCCCACTCCTCCTTGCCAATCTTACTCCCTGCTGGTGAGCTAAGGAAGAACCTAGGGAGCAATCGTGCAGCTGGGCTCTGTCCCACGAGGAGGCAGAAAACATCGTGTAACCTTCAGGTGTACAACCTGATGTTAGTACATCAACAAGAAAGTGGTTCTGCAGGGCAGGCAGAGGAGCAGCTCTGTCTCTGAACAGCTCACCCTCACCCTTAGCAGTGAGGAAAAGAGCAGCTGGAAACCATCTTCCTAATGGGGCAGTTTTAGCTGGGCATGGTGGTGTCAAGGCAGTGGGAGCACAAGTTTGAGCCAGCCTACATGCGTGCATGCACTCGAGCACACACACACAGACAGACACACACACACAGAGACAGAGACACAGAGAGAGAGACAGAGAGAGAGAGGCAGAGAGAGAGAGAGACAGAAAGAGAGAGAGAGAGAGAGAGAGAGAGAGAGAAACAGAGAGAGA
>NW_021604658.1:1542277-1542572 GCF_004785775.1 Grammomys surdaster | reverse complement strand
GAGAGAGAGAGAGAGAGGGAGGGAGAGAGAAAGCAGTTTGTTGCCTGTATCTCTCATGTTTATATTAGATCTGTAGATGTGTTTTCTTTCCCATGAGAACCAAAGAAGAAAAGGATTTCCATGGGGGGGGGGGAGGCAGGTAAGAAAACTGAAGGAGAGAGGCTCATTTGCCATCTTGCTTCCTAGAAGCAGATGCTAAAAAGCAAGGAGGAGGATAAATTCATAGACACACACTCACTCCCTCTCTCTCTCTCTCTCTCTCTCTCTCTCTCTCTCTCTCTCTCTCTCTCTCTCT
>NW_021604658.1:1484824-1542267 GCF_004785775.1 Grammomys surdaster | reverse complement strand
TCTCTCTCTCTCTCTCTCTCTCTCTCTCTCTCTCTCTCTCTCTCTCTGTCTTTCTCTGTTTCTGTCTCCCTCCCTCCCTCTCTCTTCTCTCTCTCTCTCTCCCTCCCTCCCTCTATCTCCACCCAGGGTCTCATGTAGCTCTCAAACTCACTGTGTAGTGAATAGTTTGAACTCTGATTGTCCTGCCGTCATGTCCCAAGGGCTAGAAGGAGTTCACCACTGTGCCCAGCTTATGCAGTGCTATGGACCAAATCAAGGGCTCCACTCATGCTAAGCAAACATTCTACCAGTTACATCTCCAATCCATTTTATATTTTTTTAAATCTTTATTATGAAAATTCACATATAAATAATTTTTTTAAAAAGCTGAGTGTGGTGATGTATGCCAGGGCTACAAGGTGAGACATTGTCTCGAAAAAGAAAAAAAAATCAGTCCATGCCAAAGGATAGGAGTCTTACTGAATTCCAATAATTCCTCTCCTGATCTCCGTATGGACTTCTACTGAGCCCACTTCCTGGACTGAATATCCCCTTAACAATTTCTGGTAGCTCCAAAAACTCATTTCCTAACATCTTGGCCACACATCAGTACAGATTCCATGGCTTACACAAGGTGTCGTTCTTTCCTGGGTGGATCTCTCTGGGTTACAGTGAAAGTCTTGGCAGTTGAGGGAGGAATCAGTCTCTTCAGTTTTGCCTGCAGGTGTGTCTGTGCACCACATGCATGCCTGGTGCTTGAAGAGGCCAGGAGAGGACATCAGATCCCCTAGAGCTGGAGTTATAGATGGTTGTGAGCCACCATGTGGATCCTGCGAGCTGAAGCCAGGTCCTCCATCAGAGCAGCAAATGCTCTTAACCACAGAGACACCTCTCTAGTCCCACGCCCTGGAACGTCTGGTCCTCCTCCCTTCCCTTCCTTAGTGCTGGGACTGTGGATCTGTTCTACTTGTTCCTTTCTGTGCGAGACAAGGTCTCACTGTCCTAGAACTTATAGATCACGCCACTTTTGAATTGGATGGAAACTCTCCTGCCTCTGCTCTCAAATGCTGAGATACAGGCCTGTGGCACAAACTCTATATTGGTTCCTTGCTTTTTCAAGGCTGTCTGTGGTCCTGAGCCTCTGGCTTCTTTCCTCTGTCTTCAAGGCCAGCCATAGCAGGAGCCCTTCTCATATACCAGCATGCCCCTTTGGCTCTCCTGCCTCCCTCTTCGTCTTTGAGGATCTTCCTGACTGCATTGGACACACCCATCTGGCCCTGTATCATCCTCTATTTTACAGCCAGCTAGGAGCAGCCTTCTGTATGGAGCCTTTACTCCCCCTTAGTGTATAACACAATGAAGTCACAGGCTCTGGACACTGGACATGGAATATGGGAGTGGGGGTGGATTACCTGCTGCCAGACAGTCCTTCCATTTTAACAACAGTCTCTCTCTCAAAAACACACACAGTGACACTGTCTCTTCCCTCTCTCCTTTCTTTTCTCTCCACCCCTCTAATTCTTTTGAGATGGGGACTTACAATGTATACCAGGCTGGTCTCCAACTCACAGAAATCACTGCCTCTGCCTCCTAAGTTCTGTGATGAAGAAGTGTGTTCCATGGCTTTCTCTTTCTTTTTAAAATGGGAGTGTTCATAGTGTAAGCCTGATTTTTCTCATATGGACTTATCCCCCCAAAAAATCCAAAGAAATTTATTTCTAAACACATTTTAGTCAGTTCTGATACCAGGGTCACCTTTTACAAATGGAATAGTCATGGTTGGTTTATGGCTGGGCTTAGATTGGAACCCAGCTTTCCCTGGGCTATACCCCTCAGCTGTGCCTCCTTCCTTCCTTTGTCTGACGTTAAGCTGATTCAGACTCATGCAGACGTCCTCAGGTGGCGGAGCCCACTCTCTTGCCCTTTGAATGGCCACATGGCATTCCATCATGGTGATGGATCAGCATTGGTCACTCCTTTGTTGCCAGGCACATGAAACATATCTACTTTCTTGTTATAATACATGCCTGGTCCTTGTGTCCTTTCTTCAAATATCTTTTATCATTTCACCCTAGTCTGTCTCGTGAGCAGGTTCAGGATGGAACAGAGCCTCTGCCTCTGAGGAGAGCGGGGCAATGGTCTGTACCTGTTCTCCAGACCCAAAGCAGAGATGGATGGGACCACCTCCGGTGACAGATTTGGACTCTCCTGCAGCCAGAAGAGGTTACAGTGCCCCCTTTAGTTGGTATGCTGATGCAGTATAAATTCGGGGTGTACATATTTGGCAGTGTGGTCTTGCTTGCTTGACACATCGCTCCCTTCAACACTTCCTAGAGCCACACCCACAAAACTGAGGGGCAAAGTGAGCCACTGTACACACCACCAGCCAGGGGATTACACACAGCCAAACAGCCAGGGCTAACTTTCATTGACGTAACATGGAACTGTTAGTGTGCCCCACACCCTAAAATAACATGGTTAGAGACAGAACACGGATGAATGGTGTAGCCATGAAGTTCTGGTTTGTGGCTCTGTCTGGTAGAAAGCTTACGTAGCACAATGGGTAGTTTGAGAAAAGGAATCAGTTGCAGGAAGAAGCCTTTGTTTCCATTCTGGCAAAGGGAGGTTTGTGATTCAGGTGCGGGATGGACTTGGGATCTTAGCTGGCCCTCCAGGGGTGTGAGGCCACTATGAATAAACAAAGTCGGGCAACCATGGTGAGTGGGCCACTGTGGGAGGGCAGGAAAGGGCAGATTTCCCCGATCCAGGAGAGTGGAAGGCACCAAAGTGGAAAGAACACGCCTGAGGTCGGGATTGGATTCCTGTGGAGCTCAGAGCATCTGAGCCAAACTGCTGCCTGCTTTCGCAAAGCATGGATATTAATAAGGGTGATTAGTAATCATGACGTGTGAATAATAAGGGGATGGTTAATTGTCCTGGTTATGATGAACAGCAGTCACTGCAAGAGGCTGGGGGAACTGGAAGCCCAAACACGCACGCACACACACACACACACACACCTCACATATGTGAACAAACACGGGTGCACACGTACGCATACACTCTCAAATGAATTGTTCTTGGCTGTTATTTATGAGGTTACAAAGCAAGCACACCATGAAAATATTTCCTTTTCCTCTCTCTTTTTTTTTTTCTTTTCAAGTCGATGTCTTACTCTGTAGCTGTGGCTAGCCTGGAATTTGTTATATAGACAAGGTTGACCTCAAACTGGTAATGCTCCTGCATCTGCCTCTTGACTGCTGAGATAACGGGCATGTCTGGCTGAAGGACTGGTATTTTAAAAATGAAAACCTAATAAAACAGAATTCCTTCCTTTATTTTCCCCTCTTTTTAACAAGGCAGAATTTTTTAAAAAAAATCAACAAGCGTATATTATTTATTGAGCATATTCCCTCCGCCTCCGCTCCTCCTTCCTCTCTCTTCCGTTCCTATATCTCCTTCATTTTCCACAGACCTCTCAACTCATACTTCCATTTTATATTTACATGGTGATTTTATGTAGCTATGTAAAATCTGAGAAACACAAATGAGGAAAAAAACCCATCTATTCGTCTTTGTGAGACTGTCTTACTTCACAATATCATCATCTCTGTTGTTCCTATTTTCCTGCGTAAGGCATGATTTCATTCTTCTCTATGCCTGAAAAATCCCTCTGTGTATGTGTGTGTGTGTGTGAGAGAGTTTCTTTTCCCATTCCTTTGTTTATGGGCGTTTAGGTGGGTGCTACAGTGGACACTGATGTACAAGTGTCTCTATGACACGCTGGTTGGAGCCCTCTGTCAACCACCTGGAAATGGAGTGAGTGGGTCATGCAGAAGATCCATTTTCAGTTCTTATGAGAACCCTACCTGCTGACTTCCATAGTGGCTGGCCTAGCTTGCAGTTCAGCAGCAGTCTAGAAGGGTTTCTTTCTGTCTGTCCATTTTCATTGTTGTTTTTAATTTTATTTTATTATTTTTTTTTCTGTGTGTGGGTGTTTTGCCTGCAGGAATATTTGTGAGCCATGCACATACAATTTTCCTTAGAGGGGAGGAAAAGGTGTACTGGAGTTACAAATGGTTATAATTTGCCATGTGGGTGTTGGGAATGAACCTTAGTCATCTGGAAGAGAAGCCAGCGCTAACTGCTGAGCCATTCCGCCAGTTCCCCTTGTTGGTTTTGTAGTGACCGACAGATGACTTGGGTAAGAAGGGATAGGTTGGACCTTTCTCTGATGAGATCAAACATTTTAAAAATATATTTTTGGTCATTGAATTTCATCTTTTTAAGAATAAGTGTAAGTTACTTATTTACTTTTAATTTTATTGATCTGGTTGTGTGTGTGTGCGCGCGCATGTATCCCAGCTTGCATGTACAGGTCAAATGACAGCTCCTTTCATCACCGTGGGTCCTGGGGATTGAGTTCAGCTCGTCATGGTTGGTGACGAGCGCCTTCACCTGCTGAACCATCTTGCTTCATGTGTTTCTTTCTTTCTGAACTATCTTATCTGTTCATTTCATTAACCTGTTTGTTGATTGGGTTTAATTTGTTTGTGGTTTGGCTTTTTTTTAAAAGTTCTTTGTGTATTTTATATATCAATCCTCCTGTCAAATATAACTGTAATGTTTTTCTCCCATTCCATAAGCTGTCTCTGCTCTCAGCGACCATTTCCTTTCTTTTACAGGAAGAATCCTTTTAATTTGCTGGTTATTGGCCCCCATTTCCCGAGCCACTTGTATCCCATGCAGAAGGTCCTTGCCTATACAGATGTCTTGAGGTTTCACTGTTTTTCTTCCTCCAACAGGCCAATAAAAAATGTGTGTCATCTCTTATACATGTACAGAAGGACATATACTCATGGTGAATAATTTTGGAAAATAGACTATATATGTGTATGCATACACATATACACACATATATGTATATACACACATATGTAAATATACATACATGTGCGTGCATTATATGTATACACATATGTATTTATGTATATATGTGTACATTATATATGCATGTGTATATTGATGCATACACATATATACATACACATATATACATATATATGTACAGTCAGACAGACAGACAGGCACACACACACACACACACACACACGAGATTGAATCTAGGGCCTCTTGGCCAGGCATGAATTCTGCTACTGAGCTACATTTCCCACCCAGTCCTTGTCATCTTGTCATTTTATTAGTTTTTGATTTTTTTGAGGCATTCTTGATTTATAGTCTAGATTGTTTTCAAATGTAAATTCCTCCTGCTTCATATTCCTTGGGGCTGGGATTGTAGGCATTTACCTCCATGTCCAGCTTATTGTATTTAAGTTTCATTCGTTCATTTATTCATCTCCCCACTACATAAGGTGTTATCCATTATCAAAGTAGGGCATGATGGTGTACACTGTAATTCCAGCACTCAGGAGGAGCAGGAGTTCTAGACTGGAGGCTGGAGAGATGGCTCGGCGGTGAAGAGCAGATACTGCTCTTGTAGAGGACCTGAGTTTTGTTCTAGCATCTACATGGTGGCTCACAACCTATAACCCTGTATCCAGGGATATCTGGTGCTTCTGGGTTCCTCAGACACCTGCATTCACATACATATAATCACAGAAAGACACATTGTTTTAAAAATTATACATATATATATTATATTATACACACACATATACATACATATACACACACATATATATATATACATGTGTGTGTGTGTGTATATATATATATCTCAATCAATCAGCTTGGACACCAAGGCTCAAAACAAAACAAACCCAAACACCACAACCAAACGGGACACCTCCACTATGTACTTCATGAGTACCAGTCCCACCCACCTGCTCAGTGACAGCTGGCATTTCCCTCTTCTCTCTGCAGTGGTGTCTACGTCTTAGTGTTGGCATGAGGAACAGAATGAGAAGAGCTGGAGAATGCTGGCTTTCCTCGAACACGGTGCACACTCAGGACCATTAGCTGTTATAACCACTGCCACTGAGCCACGAGCCAAGCTCTGTGGACAAAGAGACACTAGAACACAGTTCCTGCTCAGAGTGTCCCGCCAGACCCAGTCAGTCCTCAGGGCCGACCACAAGGCTGAGAGCATGGAGAACGAGATCCCTCCCACCTCTCTCAGGCCCTTGATGGGCAACATTTTGGCAGGCATGCTCCCTACCCCAAGTCGGCTCCCAGTGATGTCTTCCCCAAGACAGGCCCAGCGTGACATTTTTCTTCTAGTCCTTAAAAAGCCAGGATAACGGCCCCGCTCTGGTCACCTCCTGAACCACTACAGCATGTAGGCTGCTTGGAGAGGTGACAAAAAAAATTAAAATTAAAGCTAAATTAAAAAGAAGATTCCCATTTCCTCTCCTCATCACACTTCCACCTTAATTTTATCACATCTCCCTTCTCGTTTTATTGACTTTTAGAAGCACCACGGCAAGATTTAGTGTGGAGCGGGAGGGAGGCCATAAACGTGTTTCTCTTGCCTCCAATTATTCCTGTCAGGGCGGGGACTGGCGGGGAAGTGGGATGCTCTGAGGCGAACCCCCCAGGAGAAGGGGCAGTCCAAGACTCCAAGACCACAGAGCTGTGAATGATACCCAAAGGTGGGGGTGAAGGTGGGTTTTACCCTTGAGACTTTCTCTGGCGCAGTTTCCCGGTGAAAGAAAGAAAGAGAAGCAGTTTCACAGGTCCTTCAGCTGGGAAAACTGGAACAAGAATGAAACTTCTACACGATCCAGAATTAAAGCTGACTCTCTGGGGTTGGCAAGATGGCTCAGTGGGTGAAGGTGATTGCCACCAAGCTTGACAACCTGAGTTCAATACCCAGAACCCACATGGTGGAAGGAGAGAACAGACTTCTATAAATTGTCCTCTGGCCTCTGCACACAGCAAGGATTGTGTGTACTCCCACACCCACATAAATAAATAAATGTAATAAACATTTTTTAAAAAGCCTACAGAACACTTCCCTCCTCACCTCCACCCTTATTTCCTGGGTCTGAGGTTTCCCACCCGGCCATTAGATCTTTATTTAATTTTATTGCTTTTCATGCTGTTAGTAGGAGGCATTTTTCCTCCTCCCCACCCTCCCTCCTCACCTCCTCTATTTGTTTTTTTTTTGCCACTCCCCCATCTCTAATATCATTTTCACCCACCCACAGCGACACTGCATGTTGGTAATTTTCTCCTGACCCTAATGGCTATGGTTTCCCCTCAGTATTTAAGCAGAGCAAGACAGAGGTTAGTGGTAAATAAACAGCGTTTTCTATTTACGCTGCCAATTTCAGTTGATGGTGGAGAGGCTGCTGGGAAATTAACTATGCTGCTCTCTGAAGCTGAGGAAAACCCTGGACTGGAGAGTAAGTGGTTCCTGCCCTCATGGCTATCTACCTGTGTCTCCCTGGAGGAACGGGTGGAGCCTGGGCACAGAGAGCTGGTACAGGCTTCTGCTTTCTTCATGGCTCTAGTCTTCCATCTTGTAGAGCAGTGGTCCACAGCCTTCCCAGTGCTGCAGCTCTTTAACGCAGTTCCTCATGTTGTGGTGACCTCCAACCATAAAATTATTTTTGTTACAACCTTATTTTATTTTTTTTCTAGACAGGGTTTCTCTGTGTAGCCCGGGCTGTCCTGGAACTCATTCTGTAGACCAGGCTGGCCTCGAACTCAGAAGTCCACCTGCCTCTGCCTCCCAAGTGCTGGGATTAAAGGCGTGCGCCACCACCGGCCGGCTTGTTACAACCTTATAACTGTGATTTTGCTACTGTTATGAGCCATCATGTAAATATGTGATATGTGCCATATCTAATAGATGATCCTTTGGTTTCCCCAAAGGGGTCACGACCCACAGGATGAAAATCACTAAAGGGATTAAACTTATGCACTGCCTGCCTTGTAAACCACTTGTTTGTAAAAAGAAACCTATTTTATGGGCTGGGGCTGGAGCTCAGTGGGTAGCGTGCTTGTCTGGCATGTATGGATCCCTAGGTTCTGATCCCAGCACCTGGAGCTTCTAAGTCATCCTTGGTTACACAGCAAGTCGGAGGCCCTCTCAAAAACAAACAGAATGTGTTGAGACACAGTTCACACACATATAGAATTCACCTGATTAAAGCATAGTGTTCAGTGGTTTCTAGTGAGCGTATTAAGGTGTGCAGTCATCACTTGAACTAGCTGCAGGACATTTCTCTGGTCTCAGTAAGTTCCCTCTGCCTCTTTGTGGTTAATCCCTCTCCTCCCATGACCTAATAGGTCACTAATCAACTACATCTCTATGTATTTGCTTTTTTGTAGACAGTCTTTTGGATCAAATCCTTTGTGTAGCATGCTCTTTTGTTTAGTTTTACTAACTGCTTTATTGAGATAGAATTTACATGCTATGCAACTCATCCGTGTGACATGCGCACAATTCATTGGCTTTTAGTATATTCACGAGTGGGAATGCCATCAGTACCGAATTTTAGAATGTTTCATTACCTCTTCCGAAAGCCCTGCTTCCCTGTCATTTTTAAATTCTCTGTCTCTCTAACCCTGGGAGACACTAATGTACCTCCTATCTCTGAAGAGTTGCCTATTCTGGGCACCACATAAAAATTAAATCGTATCCTATATATCCTCTTGAAACTGGCTTCCGCACTCAGCTATGTTCAAGGTTCATTCATGTGCATGACATATCAATTGCTGGGTCTTTTGCATTGCTGTATAGTATTCCACTGTAGAGATCTGCCATGATTTAACTTAAAATATTTTGTCTTGTTTTTTTTTTTTTTTTTTTTTTTTTGAGACAGGGTTTCTCTGTGTACCCTGGCTGCCCTGGAACCCACTTTGTAGACTATGCTGGCTTTTAACTCAGAAATTCGCTTGCCTCTGCCTTCCAAATGCTGGGATTAAAGGCGAGTACCACTACTGCCCAGCTAAACTATTTTCATACATCTATCTATCTATCTATCTATCTATCTATCTATCTATCTATCTATCTATTTATTGTGTGTGTGTGTGCACATGCACCCACGCTGGCTGTGTGCATTTGCACATTCGAGACATGTGGAGGTTCGAGAACAACTTTTAGGAGTCAGTTCTTTCCTACTATGTGGGTTTGGCAGGAGTGAACTCAGGTCATCATGCTTAGAAGGGTAGAAGGGCATACTGTGTGCACCAGGTCAAATCACAGTGGCAGAGAGACTCTTCACACTGTCTCCAGGAAGAGTGGAGTTTCCTATGCCCAACTGACATTCAGAGACCACTTGACCTCAATGGGGTCTCCCCCCCCAACAGCCACCAGATAGAGCTTCAGGCTTCAAGTTGAGGGGCTTTGGCCGCACACCCGGTTCTAAGCCACTCACTGGAGTGTGACAGCTCTTAACCTCTAGATTCCTGTTGGTCAAGTTGGTAAAACGGATGAAATCAAAAGCTGCCCTTCTGGAGAGCCTGTTTCCCCAGCGTGACTCCTGAATTCTTCTACCTTCAGAATCCCAGCACCTTCCTTCTCCTGCAGCCAGGCTTGCTTGCCTTCTTAGCCTGGAGCCCACTACTACCCACTTCCTGCTCTTGGACCCAGCGTCCAGCCTCCTGCCAGCATCCCAGAGCACTCCTGGCTTCCTGGCCAGGTTCTGGAAGGGTAGCTGCGCCCAGGGCACCTCCAGCCTTGATCTACCGACGGATACCTCAGACAACCCAAAAGATCTTTTGAGTCATCAGGTGGGTCACAGCTTGGGGTGGGGCAAGGCTGCTTGTTGTAACCTGGGGTGAGAACCACTGTACAACAATCTCGAGTCTTTCTCTTGGGGGTTCCTGACTAACTCATAAAAGAGAACGTTTGATTCTTTGCCAGGTGTGAGAGTTTCCCAGGGTCTTGGGTCTTCTGTTGACATCCTCGGCCTGAGGTCACTCTTCCTGAGTACTGAGGCGCTCTTCTTTCTCTTGGAGCCTGGCACTTGAACAGTGCTTGCCGCAGCTTCCCCGTGAAAGCGGCTCATTAGCGTGCCTGTTTTTATTGGACTCACAAATAAAGGTGATGGACGCTCCCCACCCCCACCCCTCTCTCTAATTACAGCAATGAATATTCATAGCGTTGGGTGGGGTCGGGGTGGGAGAACCAGCACGGAACTCACTAAGGCCCAGTCGGGAGGGTGGTAAGCAGTCAGCCAAATGCAGCTACAAAATCTCCTCCGGGACTGGCCTTTCGTATTTGTTTGTTAGTTTGTTATTGCCATTTTTCCTCTGCAGGTGCACAGTGTGTGACCAGGGATCTGGTGACCCCACTGCTGGAGTGCAGAGCTCTTGTCGTCCGTCTGTCTGTCTGTCTGTTTGTCTCTCTGTGTGATCTTTGTTCCCTTTCTTTGTCTCCTTACCCATGGGGGTCTGTCGCCAGCCAGTTCTTGTTACACAAACTCCCGGCGAGGACACCGGGGTTGGGCACCAGTAAAGGGCAGCATGAGCTTGTGAATTAAGAGATTTAGTCACTTGTGGAATGACTTTATTTTATAGCGACTTCCTCCCCGACTGAGTGATGTTGTACGCATTGGGTGTATTTATAACTTAATAGCTTTTCTCAATTTTATTATACTTTTTATGATACTTGTGGCTTTATGAGACTTTGTAATTTTTCTCAGATTCATTAAATTCAACTGAGGGTGGAGCCAATGATGAGCAGGTGGGGGCTGCTCTCCTTACATCCCCCTCCCCCACACCCCCCAGGGTTCCTTCTTTTACCAGCGGCTGCTGCTGCTCCCTCTGCTCCCTGGGTGATCTCGGCTTACCTTTCTCATTAGGGCACGGACTTTTCAGGTCACCCTGTCAATGAAGTTTCCGGCTGTGCCCAGGCTGAAGCTGGTCCAGCATCATCCCTGTTTGGTCACAGATTATCATTTAGGTTTATACAGACTCCCTCTCTACCGTCCTCTTTCATTCTTTTCAACCTCAATTCCTAGAATTAGAGACACCTCTGGATTTTTCAGTCTACGCCCCCTCACTTTACAGATGGGGAAACTGAGGATCAGGGAGACATCATTGCTGACTTCAGAGCAGGCAATCTCCCTGCCCTTTGCTTCTGACTCTGGTGTGTGTGTGTGTGTGTGTGTGTGTGTGTGTGTTTTGGACACTTCCTGCTGACTCCCAATAGTGGCAGGAGCTCTCCACTTCTTAGCTTTTACCCAGTCTCTCTCATTCTTCCCAATATTATGTCCCGTTATGAGCCTCAGAGGAAAAGGCATTTACAGGACACATTTGGTATGTCCTTAATCTTCTCCACAATCTTCCTATCAAAGCTGCTGGTTAAGTAGTCTGATTTTCCAGGTGAGACAAACCAGTTACAAAGACATGAGCCCCTGAGAATGATCAGAGACTCCACACTTCTGGACTCTGCAGGCTCAGCATCTACACAGTCAAAACTAAGTGGGTCATTTGCACGTGTTTCAGGAAACCTTTCCCCTGGGTGATTTTCACTGTAAGTGGGTAGGAATTGCAACAGGCCCAGAGTGAAGTTAAGCCAATCAGAGCAGAGCTCTGACTTCCAGAGCTATGATCTTGGTTGAGGGAGATGGTCAGGGAGAGGAAGAAGGCTCTCAGCTGTGGTGGGTGGAGAGGATTATGGGTACTGACACCTTTTTCCCAGAATCTCGAAATCTCTGGATCTCTGGGAGCACAGTAACAAAATGGCAGCAGTTCCTACTTCACAGATGGCTTTGAGAGCTAGCCCTTCCCACCCCAGAGCCTTCGAGAGCCTTCCACGGATCTGTGGCCTCTTTCCCCTGAAGCATCAATATTTATAACTGTAAAAAAGATAGTTGGGGGCTGGAGAGATGGCTCAGAGATTGAGAGCACTGACTGTTCTTCCAGATGTCCTGAGTTCAATTCCCAGTAACCACATGGTTGCTCACAACCACCTATAATGTTATCTGGTGCCCTCTTCTGGCGTGCAGGCATATATGCAGGCAAAACACTGTACATAATAGATAAATAAAAAAAAAAAAAAAAAAAAAAAGGTTTGGTGAACGAAGGTGTTTTGACCAGGCCTAATGACCTGAGTTTGATCCCCAGGACCCACAGGTAAAAGAAAAAAAAACAACTCCTACAAGCTGGTCTCTGACCTCTGCACATGCCTTAACATGCACCCCTGCCCCCGTAAATGAACGAATGTACTGTAGAGAGAAAGAATAAGAGAAACGGTCTAGGAATGTGATAAGTGCCTGTAACCTCAGCTACTCTAGAGGCTGAGGCAGGAGGATTCCCAAGAACTCAAGGTCAGCCTGGGCACCAGAGCCAGCTCCCCACTGCAAGATGGAAACAGACAAAATAAGACAAAACATAGGAAGAGGAAGAAGAAGAGGAGGAAGAGGAGGAGAGAGGGGGGAAGAAGAAGAAGAGTAGGAGGAGGGAGAGGGGGAAGAAGAAGAAGAGTAGGAGGAGGGAGAGGGGGAGGAAGAGGAGGAGAAACATTCTTAAACAGGCTGGGAAAGTATCACCTGGTTAGTATTCCACAAGTAAACACTTTGAACTCACAGAAGACAATGCATGTAATTATGTGCTGACAAAAATCACTTCTAGGCTTAGAAAAAAAAATGACAATGTTGACTGTACTGCACGCTCCTGGAGAGCAAACCTTCCTGTCCCTCTGGGTTTCCTGCCATAGCTCTGCACCTGGATCTCTGGTGTGCAGGCAGCATGCGGTAAGGGTTCTCCAGCTGTTGCTGTTCTCCTGAAGACGATGGGATGCTCCAGGCACTGCAGGGCCATGAAGGTTTAGCTTAAACCTGAAGCAGAAACACCTCTCAACAAGCCCCACTTGGAGCTCATGACAAACGTGCATGACAGGGAGGGGGGAGGGGGCAACATGGTGGCTGGTTTTGTTCTGGTCTCTCCCAGGCTTTGTTCAGCACAGCTTTAGTGATGCCAGGCTGTCTCCCTTTCATCTCTCTTCAGGATCTGCTTCCTTAGGAGATTATCCTGGGCTAACTTTGCCCAGGCTGTCTCCCTTGGAAGCCCTTGAGGGTATAGACACTGGTGAGGGACAGGGTTCTGGAACTCTCCCAAGAGAGAGTGGGTCTTCTGAGCTTCAGGTATGTCTACTAAATGTGTTTAGAGACCTATGGAGACTCTGTTTTCTCTCCCCTTACCTCCTCTTGAGAGAGGGCTCTCACCATGTAGCCTTAGCTAGTCTGGAACTCACTATGTAGACCAGGCTTGCCTTTGCCTCCCCAGAGCTGAGATTTAAGGCATGAGCCACCATGCCTGGTGGGACTATCTTATGTTTGTGCTTTTGTGGTTGCTTCCTTCCTTAGTCAGTGCTATGGTGCTGAGAATAAATTAACATTTCTTTAAAGGTATTTTTGACTTGTTGAAGCTTTGGGGCCGTTTGGCATCTCCTGACTCTACAAGTGTTAGAATTACAGCCTGCAATGTGTGTGTGTGTGTGGCTGCCAGGCCAGCAAGTAACTTTTAGATTCTAAAAGAAGAAGTCTTTCGAATGTGGAAAGTTGGATGTTTCTGCTCTGAGAATGCTGTCTTGGCCAGTTTAGAACCTGGGGCAAGCTGCTCCATGTATAGGGATGAAATGTTGCTTCTCTGCTCAGAGAATGTACTCAGTCTCTCAGACAGCCTGACCCCAGTAAGTCCCTGGAGGTCAAATTAGTCACTACGTGTCTGACAAAAACAGCTTACAAAAGGAAAGACTCATTTTGGTTATGGTTTCTGAGGATTCCGTCATGGCAGAGAAGATGGAGCAGGCAGACGCTCACATCCCAGGAGACTAGGAAGCAAGAAGGCAGTAGCCAGGGCAGGCTGTAACCTTCAAGGGCCCGCCCCTCTGCCTCTAAGGTTGTATCATCTTCCAAAATGGCTCCAACAGCTGGGAGCAAGGATTCAAAAACAGCTTCAAACCATAACAAGGAGAGGTATGGAAAAGGGTCCTGGGTTCAAATCCTCCCTCTACCATCACAGCTTGACCATCACAGCCTCTTTAAGCCTCACCCTGAAATGAGTGAAATAAAGC
This sequence comes from Grammomys surdaster, assembly GCF_004785775.1. NCBI lineage: Eukaryota > Metazoa > Chordata > Mammalia > Rodentia > Muridae > Grammomys > Grammomys surdaster. The sequence goes on along the minus strand of NW_021604658.1, from coordinate 1,528,295 downwards.
CCACCCCCCCAATCCCAGGCGGTAATAACCAGAAAGGACCTTGTAAATTACAATGTGCAAAATCACTTGTCTTGGTGATAAACCCCTGCAAGTATCCTGTAGGGTGAAGCTGTAGACCCAGCAAACAGTGGGACAGTCAATAACATAGTCCTCCAGCCTCCACATGGAGGGGCTCCCTGGTTTGTGTGAGGGCTGTGCCCCAGGCTCGTTTTGCTCAGCGCCTCCGTTATAGACCTGGAGTACAGGACCTCCAGATTCATTTGTAATTTTTATTGTTATATCTTTTAATTTTATTTGGCTCTCCCCGCTGTCTCGAGCGGGGGAGATAGGGAGCTGGTATTTATGGCTGCTCCTGCGACCTACCTCTTGGAATGTATGTATCAGTTAATTTAATCTCCCCTGGTTTTATTTAAACTGTTTTTCCTGATTCAGTCTCTTCTCTATCCACAACCCTCCCTCCCACATCTCCCTCCACCCAGGCCCTCTCCATGCTTGTTCCCACCGTATCTGTGTTCCTCCCTGTTTCTCCACTGTCCCTCTCCTCCCTCCTCGCTTCCATCTCTTGATGCTCCTGCTCAGAGTCTGGCCTGAGCCTTTGGATTCCTAGTTCTGGGAGGAGGAAACAGCCTCTTGTTGCTACAGTCTTTTTCTGGCTTCTCTCCCTCTCTCCCCCACCCCCTTCTCTCTGCCCCGTTGCCTGATTGACATTTACAAATTACCCAGCTGAAAGTGTTCAATCCCTGACCCGCCTGTTTCTGTTCAGCAATGAGTGAGATTTGCAAGCATTTTGTCATATAATTACTGCAAATCCCTTGAAAATTTCCACAACAAGGCCAGATGAATGGTAATTTGGGGGCCTCTAGCCCCTAGTCGCCTTGCCAGAAGAAATCTGAGGCCAGAAATGCAAACCAGTCCCCAAAGTCCTTCATCTTTATGTTTGTTTGTTTATATTTATTTGTTTGTTTGTTTGGGGGCAGACTCATTGGTCAGCTTGTCTATTTCCTCTCAAGATTTCTGGGAACACTTGACGGTGCAGACACTCTGCTCCGCCCCCTCCTGTGTGTGCTGTCACACATTTGGACTGGGAGATTTGTTTGCTTTACACGAGTGTATTTGTGCTGATTTTATTGTATTGACTGGGTGCATTTTTTCCCTGCGTTCTACTACAGTTTTATTGTGTACCAGTTGTGGGCATACATCACCCACATTGTTTTCTGCAAAAATTACACCCCGCTTCACTGTGTCTTGATAGGACTCACTGCATTAGTAGCTAAGTGTGGCTCAGGCTGGGGCTGAGCTGGGGCTTCGGCTCGGGTTGCTGTAGCTGTTCCTGGGCTGCACCTACCCCATCTGGACAGCACAGGTCCTGTGGGCTGCAGGCAAGGGCACCTGGTTTTCTGTGGTTGTCTCCGTGGCTCCTATTGTCCGGTAGAGATGGCTCCTGGCTCATTGAGCTGATGAAGAAGGTGACTGTGGGGATGAGGGGTAATCAGTCAGTGCAGTGCTTGCTTTCTAAACATGAGGACCTGAGTTCAATCCCAGGAACCCATGTAAAACAATTGGTGAGGGGTGGGGGTGGGGGTAGCATGTTCTTATGATCCCAGTGTTGGAGCGGTGGTGGGAAGTGGATGTCTGAGGCTTGCTGGGCAGCCAGCCTTCCCTAATGAGCTAGTGCTGTCACAGGCCAGTGAGAGACCTGTTTTAAAAAAAAAAAAAGACTACACCTGTGAAATGACACCTGAGGACGTTTTTGGTTTTGATCTCCCCATACACATATACACATGTGCACACACACAAAGAACAAAGAAAGTGATGGGGAAAGAGCACTTGGTTAAGAAGTGGGTGTGGCCCACCCCAAGAAAGGGGCCCATTAATGTGTGTGCTTCCTGCCAGCGTGTGCAGTCCAAACCTGCCATGGTTGAAATCTTCCCAGAGTAGCATACAGACCTTCCAAGGTCTTTCTCTGAGGGCTAATCACCGTGAGTGTGTGTAGATGTTTGGTTGTCTTAAGACCCAACTGTTCCACAACATGTTACAGACATGGAGTAGAAAATCGTTTCACAGCCGGGCAGTGGTGGCACACACCTTTAATTCTAGCACTTGGGAGGCAGAGGCAGGCGGATTTCTGAGTTCGAGGCCAGCCTGGTCTACAGAGTGAGTTCCAGGACAACCAGGGCTACACAGAGAAACCCTGTCTTGAAAAACCAAAAAAAAAAAAAAAAAAAAAAGAAAGAAAGAAAGAAAGAGAGAAAGTCCTTTCACAGAGATATTTCAATAAGTTCTCAGGATCTCAGGGTTAGTGAGTGGAAGGAGAGGATTAGAGTCCAGACCTGTCTGACATGGACTCTCTGAAAGACAGGAGAGAGGAAATATATGCTGGGCTATGGAGTTAAAGCTTGGAAGGGTCTTAGAAACCATTTGATGTGTTCGCCTGAAAGAAGAGGAAGTGGAGGCTTTGGAAGCTGGGATATCAGCAACTTGCCCAAAGCTAAGCAGACTGTAACAGGGCTGGATTCAGGCTTTTCTGGGTGTCCATCTGGCCTGTCTGGCCACTCTATGGTGTGTATAAGTCTCCATGTATGTGTGGTGTGTGAATGAGTCTGTGTACTTGTCAAGCAGGGCATTGTTCCCACATGCCACTATCTCTTCTCTCTCTACATAGTGGTCAGTGTGGCCCCAGGTCTCCCAGGATTTACCTGATAGCTTCTGAAGTCACCCCTTCTGTGATATATCTGTGGGCACTCAGATTCGAGCTTGACCTGTTTGTAGAACTTTCTGTCACCTGCTCATTTATACCCACTTGCCTGAGGTGACCCAGACTAGCCTTGAACTCTTGGCAATCCTCCTGCCTCAGCCTTCTGAATGGATTGATTTAAACACTCAGGGCTGGCAAGGTGGCTGAGTGGGTAAAGGTGCTTGCTGCCACAACTGGCAGCCTGAGTTCTAGTCCTAGAGCTCAGGAAGTGGAAGGAGAGAACTAATGTGAAGTAGTCTTTTGATTAACTAACAAAACGTTCAGTCTGCACCCCTCCTGTCCATCTGCTCTAAAAAGGAGGAGAAGAGGAAGAGGAGAGAAAGAAGGAGGAGGAAGAAAAGGAGGAGGAGGAAAAGAAGAAGGAAGAGATGACCAAGGCTTATATAACTATACTAAAAGAAAAAGTGTCTTCTAATAAATGTATCTTATAATAAAAGCATCTTATAATAAATTTCCTAGTGGTAAAGTCCCAGTTTTGAGGCAAGACTGGCAGATCATATTTAGACATGTTTTCCTTTGGGCGTTAGCATCTCTCTTCCCATTGCCCCCACTGTTATATAGGGAGCCTGAGAGAGAATGCGAAGAGGAGGGCTACCTCCTGCCGCGGTGCAGCTTTCACCTCCAGTGAGGTCCTCAGAAAAGGAGCTGGGCCTGGCACAGCTCTCTCTCTCTCTCTCTCTCTCTCTCTCTCTCTCTCTCTCTCTCTCTCTCTCTGTGTGTGTGTGTGTGTGTGTGTGTGTGTCTGAGGACAGCTCCAGGAGAGGCTCAACTCTCCCTGGCTTCTGATCCTCAACCACCTTAAAAGGATGGCTCCTGCCTGGTCCTTCTGCACACACATGGTACAAATGTGACTCGACCCATATACAGTCACACAGACACGTCAAAGGGAAGCTGCAGGCTAATTTTATTTGTTCTACCCCAAGCTTGGATCCAGGGCTTGTCAGCTTCTGTCCCCCAGCTATGACTGGGAACTGAGGCAGCTCTCGTCCATCCTGGGGTCCTGCTCCCTTGACAGAGGATCTGCCCACCCTCCCCTCTGATGCTTTCCTTCTGGTTCTTCCTCATGCTTCTCTCATAGCTTCTCATGAGGCATCTGACCTCTGCTCAGTCTCAACTGGCATTTCCGGTGCCCGCTCTTCCTCTGACCTGGGTCATGGCGTGTGACCAGGAAAGGCTGGAGTGGACTGGGGCTGTGGAGAATCAGGAAGGATGAGGAACGAGGCTGAGAGAAGGCAGTCTTGCAGAGAATGTTGGAATTCTCAACTATGAGATACTTCTGTGTTCACTTAGGGGGAGGCTCTTGACTCAGTTTCCCTGGCAAGGCATAAACGGGGAGGGATGGTTAAGTTGAAGCATGTGCCTGCATCGGTGCCCTAGATGTATGCATGAAGCCTCTTGCTGTTCACTTCTCCCGGATGAACACCTTCAATGGTGGGAACCACATGGTGGTAACCAAGGGCAACCTTCCCTGCCCATCTCATCCTGAGTTAATACCGCTGAAGAGCTCTACAGGGCTGGCACATCACCCACATAATTATCCCTGGAGGTAATGGGTTTGGAGAGCCAGGGCCGCAGCCTGTTGGTGGAGTAGAACTCCCACTCTTTCATGGGATGCAAGGAGGGGCAGGTGGGAGGGGGTCTCAGACACTATCCCCTGCACCCTCATCCTTGTCTGCTTTGCTAAAGTGACACTGACTGGGGTGTACCTCGATGTGACAGTTTGTCCTCAACCCAAGTCTCACTTCTTTCCTGATTTGAAGATCATGTTTGTATTCTATTTGTCTGCTTTGAAATCTTCTCCCCGACCCCCACGGAAGGTTTCAAATTTGGGGACTCACTTGCTACCACCAGGTCCTGCGTTGCCTCCCCAGGCTTCAATTCTTCCCTTAGAGCAAGGGGTGATGGAAAGGAAGCGGCCTAGTGCCAGGGAGCCCACTCTCCCAGCTCTAGGTAGGCAGAAGCTAACACCCAGGCCTAGGACCTTCAGCCTATGCCCCACACTTCTTAAAAATGTTTTTACTTTTTCTTTGAGAACTTTATATACAATATATTTTGATCGTATTCTCCCCCAGCTGTCCCTAGGTTTTCCTTCACTTCCCTGTCCACCCAACTTCAGGTTCTTTCTCTCACTTAAAAACAAACAAGCCCCCTCCCCACCCCAACAATAAAAGCCCACCAGAAACATGGAGTCTGATGTGTATTTTGTTGTATGCCCAACATTTCTATGGAAAGGTCAGAGTATGAGTTAGTATGTGCAAGTGGGTGGTAGAGACAGACTCAGACATTCGGACTGACAGACATAGAAAACAGCTGAGGTGGCAAAGGCTCCATGGAGGGGCTTTCCCCTGACTTGGGGGTGACTGGTTCAGGTTCAGACCCAGATCTCCAGACAAGATTGGGGAGCAGATCCAAAGACTGGGTGTGCAAACTCAGCGCCTGGATGTCTCTCTGCCTCCTGCCAACCCACAGCAGCTCAGGCTCAAATTTGCATTTAAATAGAGATTTTTTTTTTTTAATGAGAAGGACCCAAGGGAGCCCCCAGACTATTAAGTTTTCTTCTGGGGGCTGTGCGAGCCTTCTTCATTCTCCCCTCCACCTCAGACTCCCACCCCTCCTCTCCCAGCTGTCATATTATTCTGTGGCCATATATTCCGAGGGCCAGATGAGGCCCTGGCTCTGACAATCTGAGGGCACTTGTGGGGACAATAGGCCTAGAGCTCCTGGGAGGATAGGGACCACCAAGTCCTCGACCCCAGTACTCCTCCCTCTTTGTCTGCTTGTGGTCTGAGTGCTCCGCCCTAGACTCCTTTCATCTCTTCCTGCTGGGCCTGGGGTGGCAGGCCTGTTGCTGGCTCCTGGCTACGAGCCAGAGCACAGAATCCATATTATCACCCAACTGGCCAAAGAGCAAGTAAGTAGGAGTCTGGAGGCACAGTGTGTGAGTCTTGGGCCTGCCTTACCCAGGCTGTGGGCTTGGACAAATGACTCCACCTCTGTGAGTCTCAATTTCCCCATCTGTGAAAATCAAATAGTCCTCATTGGTAGGTGTGAGACTGGATGAGAACGCAGCCCCTCTAGTGTGGTGTGGGAGAGGAAGCTACAGAACTACCGACAGGCAGACAGAGTCCAGATTGAGAGGGTTGGTTAAGGTGAAATGTCAAGGGGAGAGTCGGTACAGCAGCAGGAAGCATGGTGTGTGAGGTTAAGGATGGGGTCGCCTTTCTTGTGTCTTCATGATAAACAGAGACCGTCTTAGCTTGAAGTTTTCTGCATCTGACAGTTGGTGATTCAGAGTTAAAACTCACCTTAGCTTGGGCAGCTGGCATGGAGAGTTCAAAGGCAGCTTGGGCTAAAATATTGAGATCCTTTCATAACACGAAACGACAACTCACCTCAAAGGATTCTTGTGAGCTCTTTAATAGAGCCAGGGCTTGGGACACACAGTTGGAGAAAGAGGTTAGGAGCCAAGGAGGAGGAACCTAGAGGCTTCCTTTTTGGCAAGCAGACATATTGGAAAGGTGTTCCGGGATCTGGAGGATGTGTAGGGAGGACAGGAGTTGGGGGAAGCCCTTGGGGGTCAGAAGCTCCAGGGGTGGTGTGGCAGGTCTGGGGCCCCACCTGGAGGAACTTGGAGGTCTGGCATCCTTAGACAGAAAATGAGGTAGATATACTCTGTCCTTTGTCTTCCGTGTCGTGTAGGACATGGTACTGTGTTGGAAGGTCATGGTGATGCAGGTGTGAACACACCATGGCTGATGGCTGATGGGGCCTGGGAGGGCAACTGAGGGAGGAAAGTCTGCTCAGCTGATCTCCAGCTTACCCAGCCCCATCACTGGGCCTAGGAGGAAGACATGAGACATGACAGGTCCTCAGCTACCTGGGATGGGATGGGACATGGAACACATTAGTGGGATGTGTGAATGAAGGGAACACACACACACGCACACACGAATGTACTTCTCACATGCTCCCACACACGCATGCAAACACGCAATGTCTCCACCTCCACGCTGTCAGCCCAGAGTAGTCTTGGCATCTCAATTCTTGGAACATGGTCCAAGAATGGAGTTGAGTATGATTTTTGAGTGCTTGTAGGAAAACTCCTACCAACCAACCAACCAACCAACCAACCAAGCAATCAACAGACAGACAGACAAACAGACTTGTGACTTCAGTGTCTTTGGAAACACAGAATTGTTCTTGGGATGTGCTTTCGTGTCCCTCTCAGGTGTAGCTGATAGGAGTGAGTTTGTCTTAGGTAATTCATTACAACTGGCTACTGGTATTTGTTTAAATGGTATTTGTTTAAATGGGAAATGTACATGGTTTTACCATGTGCGGCTTCTCCTTGTGATTGAACACTTATGTGACCCGTAATTCTCTGAGTATAAAGTGTCTGGTGCTCTGAATAAAGCTGCTGCTGCAGAAGACTTCAGTCTGCTTCTTTTCTAGGCTCCATTCTCCTAGGTTCACTGCCAACGAGAGCGGGGAACACTCAACAAGCAGTAACAGTGACAGGCTCTTTGACTTGAAATCTGTGAGCTTGATTCCACCCTTCCCTTCCTCCCCCTTTTCCATTTCCCTCCCTTGCTTTCTTTCCCCATTTCTTCTTTCTTTCTTGTTTTTCTAGCAGAGGCTGGCATTGAACTTCTGACCCATCTGCCTCTATTCTCCAGGTGCCGGGAGAACAGTTATGTCCCACCACATCCAGCACTTTCTTTTTTTTTTTTTTTTAACTTTTTAAGGAAATACTGTTTTAAAATTTTATTTCTATTTATTTATTTGTATATGGGTAAGTTTGTGCTGTGGGGTGCCTGTGGAGATCAGAGGACAATTTGTAGGAGTTGTGGTTCTTTCTACCATGTGGGTCTCCAGGCTTCTTGAACTTAGATGGTCAGGCTTGGCAGCAAGCACTTTTAACCACTGTGCCATCTTGTTGGCCCTCTAAGGAAATTGTGTCTTTTTTTTTTCCTTTGGTTTTTTGAGACAGGGTTTCTCTGTGTAGCCCTGGCTGTCCTGGAACTCACTCTGTAGACCAGGCTGGCCTCGAACTCAGAAATACGCCTACCTCTACCTCCCAAGTGCTGGGATTAAAGGTGTGCGCCACCACTGCCCGGCAGGAAATTGTGTCTTATAGACATAGTTGAAGTGTCCTTCTGTTTGTTCTGGGTCATTTAGAAGGAACCAGGGGAAAAGGAACCGTTGGAAGTGATTCAGCTACGTGGGGTGCCGCTCTTTATGAACACAGCCTCTTACCAGGGCAGAGCTTGGTCAGCCCAACACTGACTGGACTTTGGCTTTCTCTTACCTTCCGTGTGGTGAACGCTGACCCTCCGCATGGAGCTACCCTTCCCTGATCCTCACTTAGGTACTGCTTCTCTCTTCACACATACCTTTCCCAGCTCCCCCTCTGCTTTCTCTCGTTCTCTTCAGAGTGCTCACAGTTGTTAAGTCTTTGCACGCCTGAATGTGTCTCTATAGCAGCTGTCATGTGTGCGGTGTCTGTGTGGTGCTGTGCACTACCGTGTCTACAGCAGATTGTTTTCCTGCCTTTCTCTTGGGGCTTGGCCCATTACAGGAGCTCAAAGTTGTGTGACTGGGTTGTGTGTGGTCATGTGCCTGTGTCCCCAGTGTCTCAGCAACCTGGGCCCCTACAGATCTACTTACCTACATATCTACATATCTAGTTGGAAAGGCAGAGGGCTAGAAGGGACCCTGTGAGGCTGGCCTCTCCTTAGGCCTGGAAGGCTCTACCTGAAAGCCATCCTTCCTTGAACTGGTGAAAAGGGTAGAGCCTGCCTCACCCAGTCTGCCCACTTGGCTTCAGCCATTTCTTCTGCTTCCTCCTGAGGCCTCCTCAGGCCTCTTGGACTAGAGTTGGCAGGTCCAGAAGGGGGAGGGGTGGCTTGGAAGAGGCACAGGAGCCTGAAGAAGCTGGCAGGGGCTGGCGGCCCCTGGGACCTCTTCCCACAAGGGCAGAGGCGGCACCAGCTGCGCCACAGAAGAAATATTCCCCAAAGTCAGAGTGGCCATCTCATATTTTAAGTGGCCCTTATTTATCACCGTCCTCCTGGGCTCCCTTTCTCAGCGAAGGATGATAAAAGACAGTGGTGAGGGGGAGGCATGGGGGTGGTTTGTGGCTGGCCCTGTAGTTGCTGGTGGGCGGTGTTGGCAGCACCGGGGGCATAGTCACACAGCAACATGCAGGACAGTGATCTGCACACATGGGACTGTACTCAGTCTCACACACACATACACACACACACACACACACACACGCTGTACACAGACTCAGCCATGAAGGCTAACCACAACCAAAGACACCTGAAGACACCTACACTGTGAACACACACATAGCCTGACACATGTCTAGGGACACGTCTCCACTCAGACACAGAGGCCAACACACATGCTCAGTGCATGCACATGTGTGATATACATACATACACAGATGCCCACTCCTACCAGCAGGTGACATCCCTTCTGCCTCCCACCCTGCCGCATGACCCTTCCCCTTCAGGCTGACTCTCTGGACTCATCCTGCCTTTAAGGCTGTGTCATCGGAAGGCCACTCTGTATGGCAGCCAGCATGTGCGTGCTCCTCATTCCACACGCACACATGGCCAAGCAAACGTCTGTTTTAACTGAAACCAACGCATGTCAAACCTCCTATCACACACGTAACAATGAGTGAAAAATAGATCTGAGACCATAAAACAAAACCACAGAACTTCAGAAGGAAAACACAGGAGAAGACCTCTGGGTGGAGAGGCGGGCAAAGTTATTGGCAGAAGGCAGTCGTAGCTCCAGTTTTACACAAAGCAGCAAGCATGGACTTTGAGTGAAAAATCGCTAGCCCTACCCAACTCCACCCATCTTCACCTCCCTCTCCCTTCCCATCTCCCCCCTTTCTAAAATACGACTAGCTGAGTTACCCTGGGTAAGTCATACGCTTTCCTCTGAGCTCGGGTACCTTATCATGCAGTGGGGGTTCATTTTCCCTGCCTCTTGGAATGCCTGTGAAGTTCAGTCCAGAGGCCTGGTGCATGTGAAATGCCCCTTGCACACTGTATACTCCACAAAGACTGGCTGTGTCGGGGGTCCTGTATGGCATAATTGCTGCCCACACACCTAGGCATGGTTCTAAGAGTCAAGCCATACCCACATCTCCCTGCTTCTCACTTGGGAAGTGGCCGGGGCGTCTCAACCTCTTCTACCCCCACCCTAACCCATCCCCTGTTCCCCATCAGCCTCCCAGTTGCCAATCAACCTCTCTCCCCAGCCTCAGCCCATTAGTGCGGCTCCCTGGGGGAATCTATTTTTTAAAGGTTATTAGCAGATTATTGGTTCTTTATCAACCCCGGGCCTCAATCTCCAATCTCCCAATGAAGCTATTGTGTCCCTAATAAGATGCACTTGATAATCTTGGTGTGAGGGTGGTGGAGGACTCGGTGGGGGGCAGGGCAGTGGGACCCCAGCCCCCACCCCGTCGGTCCTCAAACAGCTGAACTACTGTACGTTGTAGTTTTCAACTGCAAATCATCTTTAATAGCAGACATCACGGGATGGCTCATTACATTAAGCTATTTTTCATGCTATCTCCTGTAATATCCTCTAATCCAATGCGTTTCAAATCACCTCGGGCTAAAATAAGAGACATAGCGATGTAATAGCCTAGTGTATTAGTGGGTTAATTGCCCTGTTGTACTCTTTCTAGTAGCTATCTCTGGAATGACTTCTATATTAATTGTAAATTGCTTAATACATTTAACTCCTTGCCACCGCCCCATCCCCTAACGAAGGAGGCCACTACCCGGTGGCTTGATGGGAATGAGAGGGGGTAGATTATGGGCACTCCTTTCCGACTCAGCCTCCCCTCTGTCTCCTTGGCCCAAGCTGGACGAGGAGTCTCACACAATACTTCTGTTTCACAAGAGGAAGACTGGAATTTATTGAGCACTTACTATATCCCACTGTTATAACCCAGGTCTATGACTAACTACACCTTTTCTCTAAATGCCATCTCACTGGGGCCTCACAAGACTTTGGGTACACCTAGAGGTCAGGTGGATTGTCCAAAGAGCTATGAATCCTAGAGTTGTACCCAGATCCACAGTGGCTGGGAGTGAGTGGACAGGGTCTGTAGCTATGAAAAAGAACACTGGTGTGGTCAGTAGGTCGGGGTGGGGGGCTCCTGGTATGGAAGTGAGAGGCTTGTCTTGAGGGAGCGTCCCCCTCCCCCCAGTCTGACAAGAGAAACAAGCACTGGAGAACTCCTGGTCTGAAGATGGAGCTTCTTAACCCCGATCTGAAAGGAAGGAGATATCTGCTTCAAGGGTTCCTTTGCCTGAGGAGGAAAAACAGGTCCTATCCTAGGGGTGGACCCTCAGTCACATGGGGAGACACTGGCCCCCCAAAGAGGACGCAGAAATAAAAGAGTCCATGTTTGAGCATCTGGTAGGCTCTGTGAATGGAGAGGGTGTGGAGAATTCTGAGCCTTGCTGCCCACCTCAGGTGTCCTCACTTTCACACTTCTGCCCGGTGACTTTCTGCAGTCAAATGTCCCCCACCTTAGGGTGGGGACAACATTAGGGCACCTTCTTGCCACAGCTCTTGGTCCCAAGGCCATCAGCTCCAACCTGCTAGCTGGTTTCCAAAGAGACCCTGGTTGTGGAACCCGGACTGCTCTCCTCCTCCCCTCTTATCTCCTTTCAGCGGCTTTTCTGGACGGAAATGACAGGGGGGGTGGGTGGGGGGTCCCTGAGGAAGAAGCCAGAAAAGAGCAGGGAGGGAAAGGGAGATAGGAAGGAAGGGAATCAGGCCACCGAAGAACCACAGGAAACAGGGTGGCAAGAACCAGTCAGTGTTTACCTTCTGCAAATTAGCACTTTAAAACCCACACAGCCATGCATTGTGAGCGGGAGCCCCAGGGGAGTCCCTTGGTTAGAAACACCGCGCGGTACAATGTTCTTCCTGTAGTTTGGCACAGGCCCCAAGTCTGAAATGGCCAGAGTGGATGCCTCTCTCAAAGGGGCCCCAGGACCTCTTCTAGAAGTCCTGGGCTTCCTGTTCTCAGAGATGAGGCCCTTGGGGCAAAAGAAGGAAGCTGGAGGGAGGGAAGAGAGAGGGCGCAGTTGTGCAGCGTGTGGCTGACTATGTCCCCTGGCCCCCCAGGGCAGTGGCGGCCGCTTTGTCGCCTGCTGGCTGGAGAGCAACCTTGAGCGCGGGCGTACAGACAGTGATTTAGGTGCCGGCACTGGAGCGTGAAGGTAAATGACCACATTTCACCGTCAGGAGGTGAGCCGGAGGCGCCTGCCCGGCCCTCCCCCCAAGGCCTGGGGCTGGCGAGGACAGAGCTCCTGCTATGGCCCTGCGCAGCTGGCAGTCCCCCCTTCCCCTCCCCACCCAGCCTACTCTGGGGTTGCGGCTCCCCTCACCTTCCTACCAACTCAAACCTTCCTAAAGCAGCTTAGGAAAGACCCCAAGCTGTGTGTGTGCAGGAGGAGTTGGTGATGGCAGGATGGCTCCCTACCCACACTTTCTAAGATCTGTAAGGAAGCTGTACGAAGAGAGAGGCGGGCTGTGGGGAGTTGAGGGAAGATGGGCCCAAAGCTCTGGCCAGGGGGCTTCCAGTCCCCACCAGGGTATCTTTGGTCATCATTGTTGTTGTTATTATTATTTTGTGAAATAGGGTATCATATAGTCTAGTCTGGTCTCTAACTTCTTGGCTCAAATAGTCCTGCTGTCTTAGCCTCCCAAATGGCAGACAGGATTGCAGGGAAGGGCCACTCTGCCTGTCTTAGTATTGTTTATATTATTGTTAACTATTATGATTATATGTCCTCATATTATTCATAATGGATGCTTTTGTTGTATGTTCTCCACGTGTGAGGTGTGGCAGCTCGGGTCATGCCTGGGACCCATTGAAACGGGGATTGTTAGCTCTATTTTATGGATAAGAACCCTGAGGCTAAGCCCTTGGCTTTAGGCCTTGTGGCTGAGAGGCAATGCAGTTGGTCTTGGCTTCCAGTTCTGCTGGCCCTGGGCAGTCTTCTTCCTGTGGCCCACTGCCTCTCCGGTTCACTGTGTCTGGAGGGAACAAGGGGTCTGATGAGGCTTGGGGTGCCCACCCAGTGCTTGATGGTAGAGGAGAGCCAGCTGTCTCTCCCCGCTGTAGATTTCCTAGCATGGGTCTAACTCCAGGCCAAGGCATGGGGAGTGGGGGAGTCAAAGTTCCCAGCTGGCCTCGTGGTACAGGGGCCTGTGTGGACTTGTGATTGAGGATCACCCTCGCTTGGGCAGGACTGAACATCATCCTCCATGGTGTAATACATACTTGGAGGGGTCAGAGAACCCAGCAGAGACTGTCCAGAGGGCTTGGAGTCAGGTGTAGACATGACAGGAATTTGGCTTGCCCTAGGATAGGCCTACATGGAGCCAAACCAGCCACAAGACCTTGACACACAGCAGCCTGAGGTAGCAGGGATCTTCCCAGTCAGCTCAAAGCCCTTGTTCTTTAGACCTGCCCCCGGTTACCATGACAACTCAATAGCTGATATTTATTGAATGCCTACTGTATGCCCCAGACTGTGCCAAACCTTTTAAAAATCCTGACAGTCACCATCCATACTAGGTAATACACAGAAGAATAACACCTTTGAAGCACAGGCTCCCTCTGCAGAAGGGAGAGGTTATCTAGAGACGGGATCTGCCCTTTTGATCTCAGTGTACACATGACACCTGCAGGCCTTCAGTGGACATAGTATGGACTGTCACTCTTTGTGTTCAGTGGGTGGAAGTGTCAGGCTGGGCCACGCTTGCTTCTCTTCCCGTTGTTTCTGTGCTTGGCTCTAGAAGCCCGTCCTGGCTCTCAGGCACTTCGCCTGCTGCTGGCTTCGGAATCTGTCCCTGTACTTGAGTCCTGGCCTCTGGTCTGGGCTGTGTACATGGATGCACAGGGACATGGTGGAAGGGAGCAGGTGGCTGCAGTAGTGTCTCACCACTGTGACAGAGATTAGGGAGAGTCTCCTAGAGACCCCTGTCCAGGAGAGGATGAATCTGAGGTCTATGGGGAAGATTGAAGGCTCCACCCTAAGCCCTGCCATTTCTTACCTGCCTAAGCCAACTTCTCTTCATCTGTCTTCACAGTGTTGAAAAGATCAGGGGATAGTCCTCTTTGTGAGCCCTTTACCATCTCTGCTTCAGTTTAGACTTTCTGATTCACACAGTGGTGTGTTTGGTAGGGAAGGCATCCACTGCTGCCTGACCCAACCCCATTATTTAATAAATAAGGAAAGGGACATACAGACAAGGGGAATGACAGACACAAGGTCAACAGCAAGTTAGCAAGCAGCAGGCCTAGCATAGCTTGAGGATGCTAGGAAGGTGGGCTGTTGAGAACCTCATAGGAGCTCTATGAGATTGAAGGGGTTCTGAGAAGGGAGGAGTATCCCTCTCCTTCATTTTTTTCTGAGGTATTGTCAGCTGGATCCCTGGCCATCCCCCGCCACCCCCCTCGCCCCACTGCCGTCCTCATGCACCGGGTGGAATTGTCTTAACGCAGCAAATTGTTCATACACATGTAAGCAAATATCTTCTCAAATTATCTCTTATCACCAAACAGGCTGCGATGCTCACCGGCTGGAGGGCCGGGGTTGTCTTTCAATCCACTGGTGATGGGGAGGGGGCGGGGAGGGGAAAGGCTGACACCAAAAATAAACCAGCAGAGTGGGGATGGTTGTCGCAAGGGGCAGAGCGAAGTTGTCAGGCAGCGAGAGCGTGTGAGGCGGCAGGACGATAATGTGCCATGACACTTCTGAAATGAGCGGCCCGTTGCCATGGTGAGCAGCCAGGAGGGACCGGCTCTCCCGAGGCTGAAATAAAACACGCTTTAAATGATGTTTGATTAGAATTTAGATCATGTAACCGAATACCTCAGTCCCTTTCCCTCTGCTTTTCTCCTTTTCTTCTTCAGTCTCTTTTCTCTCCTCCATCCTTGCCGTTCCCCACCCTGGGAAGACACAGATACACACACTCACATAGGCACACAAATGCAATGTAATTCATTCACACACGCACACACAGATATACATCCATGCACACCTACAAAAATAGGTGTATACAGATGCATAAATGTACAAATGTCAGCGAACAACATATACGCAAGTACACACAGGCACAGATATGCAAAGTACACACAGGCATACAAACTTGCATGCACACATATCTGCACACACACACCCTTCTCTCCTCTTCCCATTTGTTCTACTGGGTCTTGGGTCAGAAAATCCAGCTCAAGGCTGGGGACCCCTTACAGGGTCACAGTATTAACCCAGTGGTGAAGACTTTGAATCTTACCAATAGTATGACCATCCAAATGTCTCATGCACCTTGGTTGGGTAGTTCACAAAGTCCCTTGAATTTCAAGTTCCTGCTTTGTTTTCACTGAAGGCCTTTGCCTAGTCATGGCCACACCTATTTTTTAGAGGAGGCACTGAGGCCCAAAGAGTCCAAATGTCTTGTCCAAGATCAAGTACACATAGGGCTGGAGGGATGGCTCAGTGGCTAAGAACATTTATTGCTCTTGCAGAGGACCTGAGTTTAGGTCCCAGGACTCACAGTGGATAGCCCACAACTACCTGCAACTTCAGCTGCAGGAGATCAGACACCCTCTTGGGGCCTCCTCAGGCACCTGCACACATGTGATGTATACTAACACAGATGCATACACATGAATAAAAGGAGAATTACTTTGTTTTAAAAGATCTAGCACCAGCCAGAAGTATATCTGAGATTTTCAGGACTGCCCCTGGAGCTCTTGGAAGGATCCACTTAGGAGAGAGCACTTACCCAACATGCTTTGGAAGCTGGTTTTGCTGTTGGCTTTGGCCTGCATGAACCATCCAGAGGTGAGCAGGACCGCCCTGGCCTGTTTTGGGAGGCTTTTGCATGGACTGCTTTTCTGTCTTCTTTTTGTTTTGGTAACAGACTTGTGTTATATTTGTGGTATTTTTCCAGGGCATGCTGCCTGGGTAGGGAAGACAGCCAGCCCTGGCTGAAGACGCTGTGGTGGTGATGTGAGGGAATGATGGAAGGCAGGCACTGTGGACAGAGCCAGCTGGGGACTCCTGGAATCTCACTACTCTTACTGCCCTGGATTTTCTTGAAAGCCCTAGAGAGGGGACCACTATTTTGTTCCAGGTCAGAGAGACATGTCTAGATCTATTGTGTTTATCTTCCTGATAGGGGGCCTTCAGATTGCTTGTTAGCCAATCTATCCATTCATTCCATCATATAGTCTCTCTCTCTCTCTCTCTCTCTCTCTCTCTCTCTCTATATATATATATATATATATATATATATATATATATACATATATTTATTTTATATCTCCAGTACTTGCTGTGTGCTGGGACTCAAACAAGCAGACAAATAATAGGCAGGCAGGCAGGCAGGCACACACGCACGCACGCACACACATACACACACACAGACACACACAGAGGGGAGAGAGAGAGAGACAGACAGAGATGGGGAGGGAAGGAGGGAGGGAGAAAGAGGAGGGGGCATAGGCTCCTTTTGTACCATGTAATCTGATGGAGATGGAGCAGCTGACGTGGAGTCTATGTGTGAACGGGAGACACAGTGTCTAGCAAGACCATGGAAGTCTTCCCTGAGGAGGTGATGCTTGAATAAATGGTAGTTCTCCAGGGAGACACTGGCAGAGGCAGTGAAGGCCAGACCTTGATTACAAAGGTCCAAGTTTACCCAGTATGCTAGACGCTCCCTAGATAGGCAGTGATTCTCCCATGGGACTTCGTCTGTGTTTTGTTTTGTACAGGCCAAGCCAGTGCTTTCTCTCTAAGCCCTACCCCCATCTCAAACCAAGCTTTTGAAACAGAGACTGAGCCCTGGGTGCCACACCCTCCCTAGACTGGGGGTTCTCCCAGAGGGGCCTGATGTCTTCCGTTTCTTTTGTCCTTTGTTCCAAGCAGGAAGACGTTTATTTTCTTTCTTACCTTTTTAATTCTGTGAGAGCAGAGACCCCACCTTGTACCTCTGTGCTTCTCTAGTGCCTGGCACAGGGCTTCCCATAGGAAAACGCGCCAACATCAGCTGGAGGTGTGGCTCAGTGGTAGAGCATCTGCCTAGATCTCATGAAAAGAAAGAAGAGTCAACATGCACTTGCTGTATGCCTGGCACTGTACTTGGTGCCGTTCATGTCTTTATGTTCTTTTGTGCTTATGGCTCTAGATCAGTGACTCTCACCCTTCCCAATGCTGCAACCCTTTAATACAGTTCCTCATGTCGAGGTGATCCCCAACTATAAAATTATTTTTGTTGCTACTCCGTAACCGTAATTTTGCTAGCCATGAATCATAATGTAAATATGTGTGTTTTCCAATGGTCTTAGGCGACCTCTGTGAAAGGACAGTTCAACCCCCAAAGGGATCCCGACCCACAGGTTGAGAACCAGTGCTTTAGAGGATGGTGACACCACTGTTCCTATTTCATAGCTGTGGAAGGCGCTGAGCTGGGAGGTCAATTAATTTATCCCAATTCATATAAAGTAGCAGATGTCAGAGTCAGGACCTGACTCTACAGTCCCTGACCTCTGACTCTTGACTTTCAACTCCTGACCTTTGGAAGTGAACTGCATTTGCCCGTGAGGCCACTGGGATTAGCTTCTCTGGGCAGACGGGAGGGGGAGTCCTGGATCATCAGTTCCAGAAATCTGTGGCTTTGGAGACTCTCTGTTGCTTTATAAAGCAGGCACGATAAAGGAGAGCTAGTAAAGGAAGGCGCTTCAGACTGATGGCCAGGGCACCAAGGGGGTTGTGGAGGGTGAGAGCAGCCACATTCAGCCTGTCTGGGTTGGGAAAGGGCGGATCAAGAAAGGCCAGTGACAGGAGCAGGGGCCAAGGAATCCAGCTGTCACTCAACCAGGTCTACCCTTCCACTCCCATGTCTATCTGTCCTGGCATGATGGTTTTTGTTTGTTTATTTCAACACAGGAGGGTCTCATGTGTTCTAGACTGACCTCAAACTCCATATATAGGACAAGGATGAGGATGACCTTAAACTTCTGACCCTTCCCCCTCCCTAGTGCTGAGAATATAGGCAAATGCAGCCACGTTTCGTTCATGTGGTATGATGGATTGAACTGAGGGCTTTGTGCATGCTAGGCAAGTGTTCTGCCAACTAAGCTATCCATCACTCCAGTGTGTGTGTGTGTGTGTGTGTGTGTGTGTGTGTGTGACAGCAGTAGGGGTGCATGTGAAGAGCCGAGCTTAATGTCAGGATATCCCCTAATTGCTTCCTCATCTTACTTTTTGAGACAGGATCTTGTCGGACCATAAAAGGCAGCCTGGTTTCTGGTCGAGCACAGGTTAGAAACCACCCGAGACCCCAGGTGGGGCCCAGGGGTGGGACCCAGGTGATCCTAAGGGACGGCAGGTGTTTGGCTACACACTGAGACTCTAGGCTCCTGATGAGAGGCTGCAGCCCTTCATAGATTTGTGTCTTTCAGTTCTGTAAGGACAATGCCCCAAGTAGCCCCTGGTAGAAGGTGTGACCGCAAGTAACCTCAAGACAGATCTCCATATTAATGAGGTACCTAAAGGCCAGAAGGGCTTAACCAATGAAACTTTCCTTCCTAGACCCTCCTCCTTGCAAAAGGTATTTAACCTCAGGCCCACCCTGAGAAAATTGTGGTACGGTTTTTCATCTCCTTTCTGCCATGAAAATAAACAGCTTAAAACCACGGACTGTTTCTCTTTCATCGCGATCTGCCGTAAGGAACGATGGAACAGGCTTTAGTCCACAGAGTCGCTGTGCAGAAGACCTCTCTGCATTCCCAGCTACTGCGACCACCAACCTAAGCAAGCCACAACAAGCCAAGGACCATCCCCGTGGGATGCAGCCAGAGTTTCTCTCCCCCTCTCCCCTTCAGCTATGGGCCAGTCTGGCCCGTGGGCTCCCACTTCATTCTCAGCTCTTCCGCGGCTCCCAGTGGTGCCTGGGTGCCCAAGAGCCTGAGAACCAGACGATCCCCGGTCTCGTCACAGTCCCGGGGACCCCTGAGCCAACTCCGGCAGTCCCCAGGGACCTCAGACTGCCCTCCCCACCCCAGGATCGGGGTCCCGCAGCTTCCCATAGCCTGATACCTGCCCAGTGCAGGTGTGGGGTGAGTACAGTCAACTACCTGCGCGTCAACTTCCCACGTGTCTGCTTCCCTGAGTGGCCTTAGCCCCATGGAGGGGCAGATACGAGATCCACACTCTAACCCAACAGAATCCCTCACTGAATCTGGAGATCCCTGTTTCAGCTAGACTAGATGGCCAGTGAGCTCCCAGGACCCACTTGTGGCTGCCCACCAGCACCGGGCTCACACATGTACACTGACATGCTTGCCTTTCTACATGGGTGTGGTGGATCTGAACCCAGGCCTGCACGCTTGCACAGCAAGCTTTCAACCAATGAGTTCTCTCCTCAGCCCCCATCATGCCAAGTTTTAATGTAACCTTCCTCTTCTAGCTCCATAGGACTGCCCGTGCTTGAGCCTCTGAATGGCTCCTCTCTCCACCCTCTCCCACCCCCTTTCTTCTACTGGCCACTGGTTAAAAGAATCCTGTAGCAGACTTGATTGTACTATCTTCAGGATCCAAAATCTTCTCACCTCTTCGGGCTCTAGGGTGTAGTTTAGATTCACCCAGTGTGCTCTTAAGGCCCAAGGCTCTCTGGCCCAAAGCCTGCCTTTCTGGCCCAGTAAGTCTCACCTGCATCTGTTCGAGGCTCCTGAGTCAGTGTCTCATTGTGTCTCAGAGTCTTGCTTACCTGTACCTCTGCAGCGGAGTGTCCACCACAAGTGATCACCCCTCACCCCATCCCAGTCAAATGCCTGCTGCTGTCTTGGCCTTTTCAACAATTCTGACAGTTCCAGTGCTTTCCCTTCCAGAAAGCACGGCTGCAACGTGCACTTCAGGCTCAGGTTTCTTTCCGTTATTTCCCTGACCTAACTGCAGGCTTCGGGGAGAGAGCAGACTGTGGTGCAATCACTGTGTCATTACACCTTCTAATCAAGACTGTCTGTCACAGCCCCAAAGATTCCCTGCCCAGGATATCTGGCCTCTTCAAGAACACAGCTGTGTTTAGTCTTTGGTCCTCAGTTGCTCCAATAGGGCTGTGGGAAGGGAGTGGAAGGAAAACCTGTATGATATCCACAACTTTCTGATTGACTTCCTTCATCACAGGTAGTGTCCATCCTGGAGGAGAGGCCAGAAACACTCCTGAGTGGAGCAGAAGCAGGGGAAGCCAGGTGCCTGCAGGGCCTGTGTGGAGGAGGTGCAGTGTGGAGACTGAATGCAGGGGAGATAGAACAGAGGACTAGAGGAGTTTGACAGGGTATTGGTGCTGTGGTGAGGCCTTAGGGAAATCTAGAACTGACTCCCAATGTCTTCCTTTGTGGTGGTTTGAAACAAAATGGCCACCATAGGGAGTGGTGCTATTAGGTGTGGCCTTGTTGGAGGAAGTGTGTCACTGGAGTGGGCAGTGAAGTTTCAGAAGCTCAAGCCAGGCCCAGTGTCACTCTCTCTCTCCCTCTGCTATCTGCTGATCCAGATGTAGAATTCTCAGCTACCTCTCCACCACTATGTCTGCCTGCATCCTGCGATGCTTCCAGCTATGATGACAATGAACTAAACTTTGGAACTCTAAGCCAGTCCCAATGAAATGTTTTTCTTTATAAGAGTTGCCATGGTCATGGTAGCTCTTCATAGCAATAAACCCTAGGATATTTCCCTAAGAAGCACCACATGGAGACAGCCACAGGGTGCCACAAGTCATAGGATTAGACTTCAGTCCTAGCCAGGAGCTACTTTTTTTGTAAGCCCTATTTGTGGTGCTGGGACCTGAACCCAGACCTTGTACATGCTAGTCAAGCATACTACCACAGGAGCTACTTTTACACTCTTCTAAACAGAACAGCAAAAGCCATGTTAAGGAAGGCTGCATGACCAGTGAGAACTAAGCTTTAGAGAATACCGGAGCTAGGAACATGCATTATGAAGCATTGCATTGTAGCTCAGCTGATAGACGATTTACCTAGCATATGTGAGGCCACAGGTTCAGGTCCCAGCATCACCTAAAGCTGGGAATGATTTCCTACATCTGTAATTCAAAGTCATCCTTGGCTACACACTGAGTTCTAGGCCAACTGGGTTACAGATGCTGGAAGAAGGTTTATTTGTTAGGAGTCCTTTCTGCTTTTGCGGAGGATCTGAGTTCAGTTCTTCACATAGGGTGGTTCAGAGCTGCCTGTAACTCTAGCTTCAGGGAATCTGATGACCTCTTCTGGCTTCCCTAGGTACATGCATGCATGCCTGCGAGCACGCATGCACAGACACAGACACACAGATACAGACACACACACACACACACACACACACACACACACACACACACACACAAATAAATCTGAGAGAGAGAGACAGAGACAGAGAGAGACAGAGAGAGAGAGACAGAGACAGAGACAGAGACAGAGACAGAGACAGAGAGAGCAAGCAAACCCAAGAACCCAGAAACCCTGAGGAATATGGGAAAGAAAGGGCAGTTCTGACCCTATCTCTGAACGGGTTCCTATGGCCACTGAGTTCCATATTTTGGAGCTGGGTACGACTTATAAATCTAGTGATGAGTAGGCAGGCTCATCTCTGTCGCTGAGGTCAGAAGTGGCCAGACCATGGCCTGTAGAAGCACTAGAACCTAGACAGTAGTTCGGTTTTTAGTTTTTATCCTAAGATTCTCTCTCATCCCTCTGCAAAAGCCTAAAATGGGAGGAACTGGGGTAAAAGCCAGGAGATAAGAGGGGGTGGGTGGCCAGGGCACTTGGACTATTGATCTTGAAGTCTTGACTAAGGAGAGTGTTCACCATCTGCCTTGCTTTCTGAGTTTTATGAAGCAGTGTGGGTGGCCCATTGCTAAGGGACAACCTTACAACAGAGACTAACTTTATTTTTATGCTAAGAGGTGAGGCTTGGCCCAACCTAAAAGAAGCAGGGCACTATAGACTCAGGAATCTGGGTCCCTATGCTTATATGGTGGTTGGTAAGCCCCTTAAACTTCATTGTGTGCCTCGGGTTCTGCATTGATGATGTGTGGGCATAAGAGCCCATTCTGCTCAGAAGGCACCATGTGACTGATCTAGGGTTTTAAATCCACTGTTCAAGTGTGATCTGGGGGTAAGGATGGGGTCAACAACTGTTTGGTGAGCCAGGCCCTGTGGGGATGGTCTGTCAGTCTCCTTCTCCACCTCAGATGTGAGGGCTCTCAGGCAGGGCTGGGGTCACTGGAGGGATAGAGTGGGAAGAGGGGTTCCTGGCAGCCAGAGCTGTCACAGTGCTTTTCAGGACCCTTTGGAAGAAAGAAGACTTTGCACCCCCAGTTCCTATTGTCTTGGCGCTCAGCAAAGAACATGGTTAATAGTAATAAAATTAATGGCTCAGGTTGGGAATGTGGCTCAGTTGGTAGAGTGCTTGCCTCGCATGCAGGAAGCCCTGGGTCTGACAGGGCAGGAGTGCATAAAACCGGGTTTGGTGGTTTTGGTGAGTTTGGTGAGTTTGGTGATGTTACTCCCAGCTGGAGATAGGAAGACCAGAAATCTGAGGTTATCTTCTGTCACAGAGCATGGTTAAAGCCAGCTCTGAGAACCTGCCTCAAAAACCAAAACAAAGCATTGCCCCTTCCTCTTCTCGAGGCTCTAGCCCTGGCAGTTGGGCTGCACACACTCCTGCCCTACAGCTGAGTGTACAGGGCACAGGCACTGCTTGGGTTTACACACTACAGGTGTGCAAATCAGAGCAGTTAAATGACTTTCTTCCTGCCACAGAGCTCAAAAGAGGCAGAGTTGTACCCCTCAGATGTAGATGGTTCAGGGCTTTAGCTGTGCTGTGTCTCAGGCACTAGCCCTGAAGCTCCAGATGGGGACATCTTTGTCTAGAGAATGTGCCAGTTAGTTGGTTTTGTTGGCGCGCTCTCTCTCTGTCTCTGTCTCTGTCTCTCTCTGTCTCTCTCTCTGTCTCTCTCTCTCACACACACACACACATCTCTCCTCCTCCTCTTCCTCCTCCTCCTCCTCCTCCTCCTCCTCCTCCTCCTCCTCCTCCTTCTTCAACAACTTGACACAAGCTAGAATCACCTGAGAAAACGAAACCTTAACTGAGGGATTGTTTCCATCAGATTACCTGTAGGCAAGTCTGTGGTGTATTTTCTTGATTAATGACAGATGTGAGAGGGTTCAGCCCACTCTTGGTGGTGCCACTCCTGGTCAGTAGACCTGGGTGGTGTAAGAAAGCAGGCTGAGCAAGCCAAAGCGAGCAAGCTGGTAACCATGTCCACCATAGTCTCTGCCCTGAGCCCCCTCCAATAGGGACTATAAGGTGTGAGATGAAATAAACCCTTTCTCCATAAATAGCTTCTGATCTTGTTGTCTGTATCTTGCCATCTTCCTGGTAGCAATGGAGAACACAGCAGCAGTAACCTATGAATGGACTCAGCCCTGACCTAAGCTTTGTTTTTGTGGTGATTCTGTGTTTCTGTTTATGTCATAGATTGGATCTAGAATGTCCCAAGGGCTCCTATGTTAAAACCAGGTCCCCACAGAAATGTCACTGAAGTATGGAGGAAGAGGTAGCCTGTCCCTAAGTTCCCCCTTTAAAAGGCAGCCTATTGAAAAGGCAGCCTATTTAAAAGGCAGCTACAGTTTATGTACCATAAAAGCTACGAACCATGGTCATTTGAAAGCAAGAAATCGTAATTCATTTTTTTTAACCTAAGTAACAAAAATGAATGCGTGAAGAGACAAAATCCCACAAAGTGAAATACTCATGGTGATCAGTGCCACAGGACAGCATTTTCTAGCCCTCACGAAAGCCTCTTGTGTGTCTTCTCATTCCCTTCCAGCTTAAACCCTCCCCTGAGTTCTCCTTACCAAGACATGCACATCCTCCCCTTCCCTTTCTCTTTCCTTCTTCCTCCCGCCCTCCCTTCTTTCTCTACCCTCTTCTCCTTTCTTTCCTATTGCAAGACTAAACAATAACGTTTTAAAAATTGTGTTCTACAAGGTACCAGGAGGTGGGGTTGTCCCAGATGCCTGGGGCTTGTGTCTGTCTCTCTGTGCCTCAGTTTATCTGAGAAACACAAATAATGCAGGGATGACTTCAGATGGGGCAGGTGAGGCTGGAGAGATAGCTCAGCAGTTAAGAGAGCTTGCTGCTCTTAGGGGCTAGAAAGATTGGATCAGGCTTTAAAAAGTTTATTTTGAGACTGGGTCTCATGTGTTTCAGGATGCTCCAACCTGTTTCCATCTCCTCAGTGCTGGGATTACAAGCTTCAGCACTCAGTATATCAGCTATGCTTCTTTCTAATATTTAGTTATTTGATTTTATTTAGCGTATGTGAGTGGTCTCTCTTTACACACACCAGAAGAGGGCATTTGATCCCATTAAATGGTTGTGAACCACCATGTGGTTGCTGGGAATTGAATTCAGGGCTTCTGGAAGAACAGTCAGCGCTCTTAACTGCTAAGCCCCATTGGCTGCTTTCTTTTTGCTGGGATAAAATATCATGATCAAGGAAGCTTAAGAAAGGAAGAGTTTGGGGCTGGAGAGATGGCTCAGGGGTTAAGAACACTGACTGCTCTTCCAGAGGTTCTGAGTTTAATTCCCAGCAACCACATGGTGGCTCACAACCATCTGTAATAGTCATCCGATACCATGTTCTGGTGTGTCTGAAGACAGCAACAGTATACCCACATGCATGAAATAAATAAATAAATAAATCTTTAAAAAAAAAAAGAAAGGAAGGAAGAGTTTATTTGGGCTTATGATTCCAGAGGGATGAGAGTCCATCACAGTGGGAAGGATTGGCCTCAATCAGCAAGCATGTTGGCAGGAGAGAGAAGCTAAAAGATCACATGGCAACCTCAAGCATGAAGTAAGGAGAGCAACCTGAAAGTGGTACAGGATATATACTCTCAAAGAAAGCCCACCCCCAGCGAGGAACTTTCTCTAGCAATACCTTTCCTAAACCACAGCAACAGCAGCGCCACCAAGTGGTGACCAATCTGCAAATGCCTGAGCCTGTGGAGACATATCTAGTTCAAAGCACCATGCTTGGTTTATGTGGGTCTTTGGATCAGCTAACCAAGTTAGTGAATGCTACCCAAGCATTTTACCATCTGAGCTATATCTCAGCCATTTTTACTACATCAGGCATGTTTACTCTGTGACTTTCTGTGAGAATGCTTGCTAAATTTCTGCAACATGTACTTTTCCCTCAGAGGAGACATGGACAAGGGATGAGAATTTATGCCATTTCTTAGGCAAGAGATGTCCCTGCTCCTGTGACCTGTCTTGTAGGACAGGTGATTATCTTGCAGGTCACAGAGTGGAAGAGGGCCGAGGCCCAGAGCAGGAGTCATGGAGACAGATTGGAGCTGGAACTCGAGCTGGAAGTTGAGGAGTTTGGTTTCAGCTACTGAGCAGCCTTCCACCCACATCGCCCAGGCTTCCTCAGAGCTGTGAGAAGCCACCAGTGTGATGGTGACCATGCTTCCTCACAGTCGGGACTGAGGTGGTGTGATTTGTCTCTATTCCTGCTGAGTGTCATAGAGTGAGAACTCCCGGGGTGAGGTCTATGAAGAAAGCCAGGGGCACCCTACATCCCGTGCCTCAGCCAGTGCCTCACTTCCTGGTGGTCCCTGGCAGGGGTGTAAGTATCATCTGCTCTCTCTTTGGCTTTAACAGCCCCTGCCCTGACCTCCAGGTTCTCTGGGGCCAACCAGAACATCTGTATCCATCTTGCCCCAAACGCTTGAGATTCTGACAGATTTCCTTTCGTCGCTCCTAGCCATGTTATTTAAAGTAATTAACCTTAATTTATAAATTTTTATATCAAACTGCCTTTTAACTTTTAGAACTGGCAGGATCAGCCTCATCCCTGGGCTCCTAATAGTTCTCCATTTAATCAAAATTCATCCATCAGGTTCCAGTGTTAAATCATCTTTTAATTGGGAGTTACATTCTGGTTAATAGTTTTATAATTCGCCTCCTCTAATAGTTTTTACCACAGGGATCTTGACTCCATTTTTCCTCAGTCTATTATTGCCAAGTGTGGTTCTGCAGGGAAGGCTTAACGCGGGGCTGCCTCTCTGGCCCCTGCTGGTCGTCTCTTTTGTTCTTGGTGGTCTCATTAACCCCTCAAGAGAGTCCTCCTTCCTCCTCATTACAGGGCAGAGCCATTCTCCTTGCGAGGTACAAGTGTGGCTTTCTCATTTCCAAGGCCTTCCCAACTGTGGCCCAGGCCCTGAGCTCTCAGAAAGAAGGAGGATGGAGACAGGAACATGGAGGGTTACAGAGACTAGAGAGGAGGAGAGAAAGCTGGTCAGGCTGCTGGCTAGAGGGAACAGCTGAAGTGTCCCTATCTGACACTCAGAGTGGCCTGGGGACACTGGCTGGGACTAGATGTGAGACCTGGGCATGGCTGGAGACCAGCAGGCAGGGAGTCCTGGTCCTTCATTCTGGGAAGCTTCTATACTTAGTGCTCTATCCAGATGTTCACAGATGAGCCTGATGAAGTCCGTGAGTCCAGAGATGGTTGGAGTTGGCCAGTGAGTGGGGACATGCACTTATACAAGGATATACATGGGAACTCACAGACACCTGAGAAACAGCCCCCACCATCAACAGCCTCTCCGATCAACAGTCTCCGCCATTAATAGCCCCTGCCTATCAACAACCTAGGCATGTTTGAGAGCACATGTGCATGTGTACCCCACTCAAAGTGAGTCCACATGTGTGCTCCAGGGTCTTGTGTCAGGGCCTGGTGTTATTTTTCTTGTTGCTATGATAAAGTACTCTGACCAAAGCAACTTAAAAGAGAAAGGGTTTATCCTGGTCCACAGCTGAAGGGCACAGTCCATCAGGGAGGTAAAATCATGGCAGCAGGACCTGGAAGGAGCCAGTCTTACCAAATTCACAGCCAGGTGGCAGAGAGATGGATGAATACTGCTGCTCCTCTCTCCCTTCTCCATGCACACAGTCCAGGAGCCCAGTCAGGCAAAGGTGCCACCCACAATGGGCGTGTCTCAGACCTTAATTAAAATAATCAAGAGAATCCCCCATAGGTATGCTCAGAGGTCTGTCTCCCAGATACTTCTAAATTCTGTCAGGTGACAGCCAACAGAACTCATTATCCATAGCTTTTGAAAGTCTGGAGAACAGAAGGAGACTTCCTTGTACATTTTGTGGCCAGACACCCCTGCATTGCTTGCCACTTCCTGTCTGAGTCTTAGCCTCCCCACTTATGAAATCTGGGACATCGGGTCCCCAATATTGCTGAATACAGCTTGGGAGCTGGCTGTGTACCCCTGGGCTGTTTTTTTTTTTTTTAGCAGCAATGGCTCTTGGTGTCAGGTGATTTAGCCTGTATCTAGACAGACACATAAGCTATATGTGATCTTTGCTGGCAGAGGGCCAACTTTAGACTCGGCTACCTTAGGGTTTGGCCTTTAGTTGCCAGCTGGCTCAGATGGGCAGAACTCAGAGTCGTCACAGGCTGAGTGAGGGTGATGATGCAGTGACTCTCTCTGAGGTTGGAAGCAGAATGCCTCCTCTTCTGACTGGGATGGGCTGGAGGGTCCAGGAGGGTTGAGACCCCACCCCCACCAGCTGTGCTGTTTGGCTGACTCTCTCATGCTTGTTAGCTTTCAATTTTCTCATAAGATAGAGAAGAAATGGCCTACTCACCTTGAACATTTCATACAGTGTATGTCCCTGTCACAGAACCTGGCAGGTCAGGTCCTCTGGGTAGCCTGGCATCCCCAGTTACAGCTCAACCCACTGTCTGCACTTTTCTACTTAGTCTAGACCAACTTCATCCTCCGTGACTTCCACCTCCCAACTAGCCTGCAGGGACAGTGAGGGGCAAGGAGAAGTGCTCCTCTGTGGGAGCACTCATGGAGGACATGAGGAGGAGAAGGAAGAAGAGGAGAAGGAGGACGATGAAGAGGAGGAGGAAGAGGATGAGGAGGAGAAAGAGGATGAGGAGGAAGAAGAGGAGAAGGAGGAGGAGGAGGAAGAGAAGGAAGAAGATAAGGAGGAGGAGGAAGGGGGAGGAGGAGGAGGAGGAAGAGGAGGAGGAAGAAAGGGATAAAACACTTTAAGTCCTAGGAGGAAAAGGCAGAGAGGAAGGCAGTGTTGGTGGGAGCACACCGTATTGCCACAGAAGCATTGTGTTAGGATCTTGTAGCCCATTGTGACAGCTAGGCTTGGTGACTAGCAGGATAATCTGGACCCATTTGACAGAGAAGGAAACTGAGGCTTAGAAAGGTTAAGGAACTTCGATGTTCAGCATTACCTGACTGAGGAATGTAAAAGTGAGCCAGAGGCCGGGTCTGGTGGCTACACAGCCCGGGCTTGTCTAGAGGAGCTCCAGGCCTAGGCTCCGTCTGCTCCAGTGGGGCTACTGACCTCACTTGTGGCTCCTCCAGAGGCTGTGACGGCTAGAGTGACTGTGTAGTAATAATAATAATGGTGGAAGTAAGCAGTGACAGATACAGGTTGCTGTCTGGGGAAGGATGCTGTAGCTGAAAGCCCAGGTGGCAGGATGCAGGGGGCCTGTGATGGCTTCTTCTCTGGGACATTCAGGGGCTGGTCCAGAGCTCAGATCTCTCAGTCCTGTCTGAGCATGGCAGGGGTAGGGTCGTCCACTGGAGACCTGGATCCCACTAGTGTAACCAGAGGTCAAGTTCACAGGCCACAGATCCCAGAACTCATATTCTGACTCCCATCAGGTGTGAGCAAAGGTGACTTCAGCCGGCCTACTGAACACCCTGGGCTTCAGTTTCTTTATCTGCAGAATAGAATCAAGGAGAAACCTGTGTCATGGGGGTGCTGAGAACGACATTAGTATGTAGCCTAGCACCTGGCCTTGGCCTTCCCCAGGCAGCTTTGGTAATGGTGACGTCAGAGTCGCTGAATAGGTGGAAGAAGCAGCTAGCCCCCTGAGGCCGGCCTCCTGGCTTGTCCTGCAGCTCCTGTTCTGGGAGACTGTGGTAGTTTGAATGAGATGTCTTCCACAAGCCTCAGGCATCTGCACAGTTGGTCCCCAGTTGGTAGCCCTGTGTGAGGAAGCTTAGGAGGTGTGGCCTTGCTTGAGGAAGGTGTCTCTGGGTTTATTTGACTCATAATTTGAGACCAGAATCCACTGTGGATAGAAGTTAAGGCAAAAGGAAGGAATTCTAGGCAGCTAGTCACATGACATCCAAAAGCAGAGAGAAAATGTGTGCACACCATCTCTGCTTCCTTTTTCTACCTTTGTATACTCCAGAACCCAAATCCAGGGAACAGCACCAACAACTGGGTCTTTCCACAACAATTAAGGCAATTAAGACAGTGCCCATAGGCACATCCACAGATGAGCCAGACCTAGGCAGTCTCTCACTGAGACACGTTTCTAGGTGTGTCAAGATGACAATTAAAGCCAGCCATCCCAGGCTCAAATCACAGCAGAAACAACAAGCACACAGGGTCCAAAATGAACCCTGATCTTTCATCAGGAGCTTGGGACAGAGTCTCAGGGCTGCCATTGGGCCTGGCCAGTCTTGCTGTCGGTTTTTGAGATCTGAGTCCACGAGCAGAGAAGGAGAATGGACTGGGTGGAGGCAGGAGTGCTGAAGACAGAGCTAGCTGAGGAGCCCAAATGTATCCAAGGGGTCTGAAAAAGAAGGGAGAAGGGTTGGCCTGCTGCCTCTAGTTCCTAGTCCTGCTGGGGGTGTGTGCTTAGCTCTTGGCTTGGATCTGCCACTGAGAAGCTCCTGTCCTGCTTTGGGGATGGGGATGGGGTTAGCAGTGGAACAGTGGAGGGGGACCTGGCAGTGGAAAGGGAAGCAGGAGAAAGATTGTTTCCCCGAAACAGCCCTATGGTGTCAGAGCCCCTCCTGCTCCCAGGATGATGAGTTTATTGTCCTAAGGGGACTGTGGAAGAGAATGAGTTAAGGGCTGTCACTAGAGAATACAGAAGCAGGAGGTAAAGGAAGGAGAGAGGACAGGGAGCTTGAGCAAGGGGACAGGCAGCAGATAGGCAAAGCTAGCATCTTGGGAGGGCTGGTTGGGTGTTCCTTCCAGGGAGCAGGCAGGGGTTCTCTAACCATTGCCCTCTCCCACCCTCCACCTCTGTCTAGATCCCCTGTCCGCACACAGATTCTCTAATCTGTCTCCAGGTCTGAGTTTTAGAATCTGCTTCCTAGAGTAGCAAACTGGCAAGCTTCTTCTACAGAGGAACCAGCCTCTGTCTCATAGAGAGGGAAACTGAGGCACGGGCAGACGCTTTGGCTCAGATTCACCTGAATGAGGCTGGGATCATTTCCTTCAACTACAACTCCATTAATAGCGGTTTAGACCCAGCCCTGGAGGTCAGTTTTGGTTGGTTTTCTGGTTATCCTGGGAGGAAGGAGAGAGACAGACCTAGGACCCCCTTATTCCCAAAACTATATAGACGAGTCTTAAGGAGTTGTGAGCTTGGAGGTTATAGGGGGCTGTGAGCACTTGTCACGGGCCTTCCTGGTTGCTTTGTGGAGATGAAGGTTAATGAAGTGGTTTAAAGCAGCTCAGACAGTGAGTGGAAGGAATCAGGGCTTGAACCCAGATCTGGCCCCAAAGCCTGGTTCCTTTCCATGCCACTGTGCTTAGAGGTGAAGAGTGGCACTGGAGAGAGAGAAGATAACAAGGTCTTCTTCATGCCCTGGTGAGAACAGGCAAGGGGGTTTGGCCAGGCATATTGGATAGGGCAGGTGGTCACCTGTATCCATCTACTGGGAGAACCTGGGATCCTGACTTTGCCACTCTTCCTATGTGACACTGAGCAAGTCCCTTCTCCCCGATCACATACAAGTTTGTCACTCTAGGTATCTCCTGTATGTTTGTTGAATGAATAAAAGAAAAAGAAATCAAATGTGGGGAGCCATTGTTTCTACTGGATGGCCAGCTGAGATCAGGATCAAGTACCACTGGGGACCCAGTTCCCAATTCTCCACCTCTGTCAAGCCAACTAAGTGAAGCTCCCAGCCTTACTCAGACACCACATGGAGGTCAAGAAACTCTCAGATGTGGGTGAGCGGGGTACAAATCCCAATGCCCCCAATTGTCTGTGCATTGCTCCACAGCAGCCTCTCCCTTGTGACATTGTCGAGCTGAGATCTCTCTATCCCTGCTAGGTTAGTTACTGTTAATTAAGCCAATTGTTGGACTTTGTACTCAACCCATTAACACGCCTCCTAGACCCTGTTGGGGAGGGTATGAGAGCCACCGGAGGGGCAGGTCCTGAAAGCCCAGCCAAGAAGAGATGGGGCCTGAGACACTGGAGTCTTTGAAGCTTCCATCCTTGCCTCAGGATCCCTGGAGGCGTGCTTTGGGGTGCCATGACTCATTAGGACCCCCTCTTTATTTAGGGTCCCGGGAGCCTCTGGGACTGGGCTGGGAGTGTGTGTGTGGGGTGCACACCATTGGTGTGAAGGAGAACTCAGGATGGTCAGACCCAAGGCTGAGTGAGAACGCAGATCACTCCTGCCCGGCCCCCATCCACCCTAGTCCTACATCCTCTGTGGCTCTCTGGGGCCAAGGGAGGCTTCCCCAAACCTCAGCTCATCACTCAGGACTCGCTGGATGGTGGGTGGACTTAGGGACAGCTGCTGAGCCAGGCAGGAATGGCAGACGACCAGCAGGCTGTCCCCTGTGACTTCTCCTTCCCTCTCCTCAGCATCAGGGGCCAGTTGGGGGACGGCAGGGCACTAGGGTGGAGCCACCCGAAGGGGCATAAATCATTATTGGCGAGGACCTCGGCCCCGAGCTGAGGGTGGAGGCTGCTGCCCACGGTTCAGGCCGGGGCATAAATCATAATTCCCCGACAATAGATCCCTTTGCAGCTGCCATCAGGAAAACTATGTTGGTTTTATCGATTTTTTGACACGGGGCCTAGGCAGCGGGCGGCCCCTGAATCATTATGAAATGAAACTGATTAGGAATTCATGGAATACTAAATAAACTTTACGAGCCCGTTGTAAGTTTTTTGATGCATGGGGAGCGGAAAATGAAAACTAATGATATAAAAATTACACAGCGTGCTGAGTATTATTATACTGCTATTGATTTGTTTCAAACTGTACATCAAAATCGAAGAGGACCGGGGTAGCTCCCGCGGCCATGCCGGAGGTTTGGGCTGGCCAGAGCTGCGAGGCTAGCTTTTCCTTCTTTCTTCTTCTTTCTGTTTCCTTTAGCCTCCTGATCCCTTTAGCCTCTTCTCCACAGCCCCTCCACGTCTCCCATCCCTAGGGAGTTACTGCTTTATCCACCCACAGGGCAGCCTGGGCTCGTTGTGGAGGTCGGACCCTGCTCAGCCTGAAGCATTGCTAGTGTCTCCTCGGAGATGCAGTTTTTGTGAGTTTGGTTTTGGCCTCATTCTCTGTCCTTCTTATGTCTCAGCGTAACGAGGGTTGAAGATAGGTCGCTCATTTAGCACCTTGCTGTGTTATCTTTGCCAGGTTGCTTTGCCTCTCTGGATGTCATTCTGGATAACACAAAGGTTGCTAAACCATGGTTTCCCATGGGGTGGTCTGTCCACAGTCAGCTCGCCAATGTGGAGTCTGCTAAAAATGCCTTCTGGGGACTGTCAGGATGGCTATCCATAAAGTGCTTGCTGCTCAAGCCGAGCATCAAGTTCAGACCCAGCATTCGTGTAAATAAAGCCAGATGGATGCAGCTGCCTACATGCTGCATGTGGACAGAAAGACCCCTGGAGTGTACTGGTCAGCCAGTTGGGCTAAGTCCAAAAGCTCCAGATTTAATGTCAGACCGTCCTGTCCTAAACAGGAAAAGGAAAAAAAAACAACAACTGGGGAAGACACCTGACATCAACTTCTGCACTAGCACACACATATAAACATATATACACGCACTGACACACACATGTGCACTGGCACACTCACACACATATACACATACATACATGCACACACATATGCATGGGCACACACATGTGCACTGGCACACTCACACACATATACACATACACACATGCACACACACATGCATGGGCACACACATGTGCACTGGCACACTCACACACATATACACATACACACATGCACACACATGCACTGGCATACACACACTCTCACACATGTGCACATGCACACACGTGCTTGAATGCACATACACACAAGCACTGACACACACATGTGCACTAGAACGCACATACACACACACGCACACACACGCACACACACACACACACACACACACACACACACACACTGTTCCTTCGGGGCTTGGAATGTAGCTTAAAGGTAGACTGCTTACTCAGCATATGTGAGACCCTGAGTTTGATTTCCAGCAGTTCACATCAAGCCAAGCCTCTAAATGCAAACTTCTTAGATGACCTGGTTCCAAACCTCCAGAGAAGGTTCTGGGCATCTGTGTTTC
This sequence comes from Grammomys surdaster, assembly GCF_004785775.1. Taxonomy (NCBI): domain Eukaryota; kingdom Metazoa; phylum Chordata; class Mammalia; order Rodentia; family Muridae; genus Grammomys; species Grammomys surdaster. Next base: position 1,495,007 of record NW_021604658.1, on the reverse strand, counting down.
AAAATTTCTCCATGGAACTCCTCACATGGGATTCCCAGATACTGTATTTGCTTATCTGAAAACACACATACACAGCTTTCCCCAGGTGACCAGGGCACCCTTGCAGCCATGAACATTCTGTAACAGTTAGTTTTTGCTAACTTCTAAGTGCAGTAACAAATAATCCCCCAACCCAGTTTGTTTTTTCTTATTTTTGTTTTGGTTCCTGGTTCCTATCTACAGTGGGACATTGTGGCTCTATGCATCCTCATTCTGGGGTCCAGTCTGAGGGCAGAAGAAAGGGCAAGGGAGATGGTGGGGACAGGAGGCTCCTGAAGTTTCTGTGTAGTCACAGACTATGCCCCTTCAGCCCCCACCTATCCAATGGCGTGTGGTGTCCTCCAGCACAGGGTTAATAGTGGACATGTAGCTCTCCCACAGGCTGTGAGTATTGTTTAGCTCTGTCTCAGTTCCTTCTAGCCTTGGGCTCAGGCTGCCCCAGGGTTTGGAGGGCAGGAGCTTGTTTATCTCCTCTGTTAGAAACCAGACTGCTTCCCACAGGTGTGTCTGCTTTCTGCAGTCATCTGCCTCGCCAGCAGCCATCCACTGACTTCTTCTACATCCCAAGGCTTCCTGTGGCTTTGGCCCTTTAGGCTGCTACCTTTGTTCTAATTCCTCGCTGGGGCCACCAGACACCAACCACTCTGACTGTCAAGAGAACTATGTCACAAAATTACTTGGTAAATCTGTCCTTGATGCTCTGCCTGGAGAAAGCAGATTCAGAGCCTGGGACCTGGATAGTATCACAACAGGACGTGCTTCATGGTGTTCTTCTCCGTTAGTGTGATTTGCACAAGCACATGCCTGTCGAAGTCCAGGAAGACATGGACGTCCTTGTGTTCAATTTCACCTTGCCCGAATCTCAGCAAGGTTGCAGTCTTCCTCCAGAGACAGCAAGTTGACACAACCAGGGCCACACTACTGCCAGGTTTGTATATGCAGGGGGCAATGTGGGAATCCCAGTGGTCCAGGAGTCTTGGGATCACTTGTAGGAGATCCCTGCACTCATTAGATCTGGAAGCTATCAGATATAACACTAACACATACCTGATCCTTAGAGACCACAGCATCTCTCTAGGTATAAGCAAACACACGCTTCGGTTATACATTAGATACAAATCTTTTCAGACTTCGGAAAATGAGTTACAAGATTATCCAGAGGAGTCTTAGGGATTTTCTTTTCTTTCTTTTGAAACATGAGAGTCCTACTGTATAGTGTAAGCTGGGCTTGAACTCATGATCCTCCTGCCTTAGCCTCTCCAGTGCTAGGTTTACAGGTATGTGCCATGTGCCTGACCTAGGAGTCTTTTTTCCCCCCATTGCTGGGAATTGAACCCAGAGCCTTGTGCATAGCAGGTAAGCACTCTGCCACTGAGCTCAATCTTGGTCTATCAAGTAAGGGTCTTAAGGCTTAATTTCAAATTTTACTCTTTTCCCTAACCAGCTAAGTGGCCTTGGATAAGCTATTACTTTTATTCAGGACTCAATTTTCCTCTCTCTCTGTCTCTCTCTCTGTCTCTCTCTCTGTCTCTCTCTCTGTCTCTGTCTCTCTGTCTCTCTGTCTCTCTGTCTCTCTCTGTCTCTCTCTCTCTCTCTCTCTCTCTCTCACGAGTGTGTGCTGGAGAGATGACTCAGTGGTTAAGAGCACTAGCTGCTCTTCCAGAGATCCTGAGTTCAATTCCCAGTAACCCTCTGTAATGGGATCTGACGCCCTCTTCTGGTGCACCTGAAGACAGCTACAGTGTAGTCACATACTGTCCTTGAGCTCCTCTCTGGGGCTCTAAGTAGGCAGGAACTAAACACATTTCCCACAATATGTCTGTGACTGTATCAGCCCGGAGAGATTCTGCGTAGAAGGAGGAAAGCTAACAGGAACCCAAACTGGAACTGCCTTTAAAGCCCAAAGGAAAACTGACTGATTGCTGAAGAGTCCACGTGAGCTCCTTGCTTCAGTGCAGAAAATCTTCCCAGTGCTGTCTTCATCTTGACCTTCTTTGGCCTCCCTTTCAGCCAACTTTTCTGACATATCATCGCCCCTCACAGTGACAAGATGGCTGTTGGTAACAGTAGGCCCACATCTTTAGAGTTTAACAATAAAAGAAAAGAGAGGGGCCATTTCCTTTCCAATAGCAATAGAGAAATCCCCAAGACTTACTGGATTTCATTGATCCGATTAAGGTCACGTGTGCTTCAGAGTCACAGATGTGGGCTCACACCCAGCACCACCCCTTCCTAGCATTTAACCCTGGGCCTATTACCCCACTTCCCGTTGTGCTTGACTCTTTTGCCCTCTGAGCCCAGAACTTTGCTTTGACACAAAGAATTCCTTCTTCCGCTCTGAACCAATCTCCCTGGACTTTGACAGAAGGCAAGATCGAATTACATTTGTGTTCTTTTGAGCCTTGGAACTATGCCTGCGTGCTGTGTGGTCCTGTGATCCTTGAGTGGTGGTGGGATGGGGTTAGGAGATGCCATTGTGGGACCCATGCCCACCATGTAGCTACACAGCACACCTATGCCTGGGTCCCACAGTGTAGGTGAGGCATGGATATCTCCAGAGTCTCTGTGAGAAGACTGGAGATGTTCATGTCTGGCCACTCTCCAAATCGGCCTCAGTGGCCACTTGCTTTCTCTTCAGTTTTCTTTGCTATCTTTCTTTCTCTGCACTCCCAAGGTTTTAAAGGGAACCCAAATCGGGGTCGGGAGTGATGGCTGAGCAGTTAAGAGCACTGGCTGTTCTTTCTGAGGACCCAGGTTCAATTCCCAGTACCCACATGGCAGCTCACAACTGTCTAAGATCTGACACCCTCATACAGACATACACGCAGGCAAAACACCAATGCACATGAATATGAATATATATTCATATATATTCAAACCCAGTATCCATTCTGCATCCTCTATTCAGAAAAGCAAAGTCCAGTCAGGGCATACTGCCAGGGTCCCACTCACCTACCTGACGCATGCCTTTTTTCGTGCCTAAGGGGTCATTAATCTCCTCTCCCAAATGCCACAGCCCTTCAAGCTGCCCTGCCTGAGGACACCCTAAGGTTCAGAGTAGGGTGTCCCTTGCTCCTGTCACCCAGCCTCCAAGCAGGCTCCTCTTGCTCTGTCCCCTCCATGTCCTCCCCCATGTGGCCTGTGGAGATACGCAATATGGACAACGGTGACTCTTCTTGTGGAGTTTGGGAGTGGGAAGGCTACGTGCCCTGAGCTTGGATGGCAGGCCATTCACTCATTCATCCCTGAGCATTGTAAGACACCTGGTACCATTAGTCTGTGACTCACACCCCTCTGTCAAAGGAAGGCTACGTGCCCTGAGCTTGGATGGCAGGCCATTCACTCATTCATCCCTGAGCATTGCAAGACACCTGGTACCATTAGTCTGTGACTCACACCCCTCTGTCAAAGGCTTCCTGGCCATCCAAAGTAGGCTGTAGTTGGGGAGCACGAGGCTTCAGAAACCTGTGGATTGAAGAGTCCTGATGCTGTGCTTGGAGCTAGGGTTCCCAGAGGCATTTAGGCTCTGGGGAGAGGCGATGAGCACCTGCTAGGGTGTGAACAAGGTGTGTGGAGGTTAGCCTGCTCTGGTGCTCCCCCCCCATCAGCAGAAGGTCAGAACCCTACGTACATGCCTTCTGTGTACCAATTCAATGTATTTAGGACTTCAATGCAAACTCCTTTAAGACTGAGATATGCACTTAATTTCCCCTAGATTCTCAATGCCCTGTGCTTGCCTCTTGGGGTGGGCAGTGGGCATGGTAAAACCTAGAATAACAGGAAATACAGCTCCTTTGGGGAGCTGTTTTGAGATGCGATCTTACTAAGTATCCCTTGTTGGCCTGGAACTTGCTGTGTAGACCAGGCTGACCTTTAACCTGCAGTGTTACCCCTGCTTCTGCCTCCCAAGTGCCGGGATTACACGTGTGTACCACTACACTTCACTTCATAGTTAATGCTAGAGTCACCTTTACAGTCACTGTATGTGGGAGTAGGTACCATTCTCTCCATTTCACAGATGACAAAATCGAGGCACAATGGTTTGTATGATTTTTTTAAGTGGTAGTCAGAATTTGAATTCAGGGCTATCTATCTGCCTTCCCAATTCCCTGATGACACCCTTCCTCCCCACCCCAATTGGGAGGGAGGTTAGATTATAGAAGTCCTTGGAGATTGCTTTTGCTTCCAAGGCTCTGTCTTGTTAGCTGATACCTTGCCCTGCTTGGCTCCACCCCTAATTGCAAAAGAGAAAGAGAAAGAGAGAGAGAGAGAGAGAGAGAGAGAGAGAGAGAGAGAGAGAGAGAGAGAGAAGTCCTGTCCCTCCTCAGGTGGCTCATGGCAGATTACTTAGCGTTTGACACGGCGTGTCTCTGTGTCACTGTTCCCGGGCGGAATTAAATCAGGACAGGAAAATATTAATTTGGAGTTGGGGACGGAGGCCGCTCATTTCCAATTATTCTCCACCCCGTCAGGCTTATCCTGGTGCAAACAAGGAAGGAGGCTGGATTAATTGCTTTGGACTCTGCCCCACTCCAGCCCCAATTACTGGGCCGGCTTGGCTCCCAGCATCATGAAGCCCACTGCTGTGCAGGAAATTGTGTGAAATTTTCACGGATTTGCAGACGCAATCATGGAGCACCAGATCCAGGGCCAGTGACTGTAAGGTGGCGGCTGGGCCCTCCACATCTCCAGCCTCAGCCAGCCAAGGTTAAGCTCTTTGTGTATTGGAGGATCATTTGGTTAACCTCAAAGCCCAGGGAGCCATTCAGACCCTCCCTGGTAGGTTAGCCACAGGAAGACAGGGAAACCAACTGCTGGGGGTAGGAGGGGGTATGCCTACACCACCTTCTGCACCTCCTCAGATGAGCTGGGAGTTTACCTGCAGTGTCTTAAACCTGGTCCATTGAAGCTATTTTTCTTTCTGTTTCCCATCTTATAAGAGAGAAGGGCACAAGTCTGGGAAACGGTGGTGGTGCTGGGAGGCAGAAGTAGGTGGATCTTTGAAGAGGCTAGCCTGTTCTACAGAGTGAGTTCTACAAAGCTAAGACTTAGCTCAGGTCCGGGGCTACTCTATGGTTTGCCACCACTTGTCCCCCATCTCTTTCCCTTCCTCCCTGCTTTCTTCCCTCCCTCCCTCCCTCCTGGGCATAGAACCCAGGCCTCATGCATGCTAGGCAAATGCTTTGCCACCGACTCACACCCCAACCCCTCCCTTCTTTTGTGCCCCCTGCCCCCCCCCCCGCACCCCAGAGAGGGTTTTACTGCACACCAGGCTGGCCTCGAACTCATAGAGATCTACCTGCCTCTGTCTCCCACATGCTGGGATTAAAGGTGTGTGCAACCATGCCTGGCTTCCTGTTGTTTCTAAAGGATGACCATAAGAATCTCCTCCCACTGTGCTTCCAAGGCACAGGGGCATTTCCTATCTCACCTCTGCCTCTCCAGCCACTGGGTGCCTGGCACACTGCCCATGGAGCCTACAGAGATGGAAGGATGTGTCCCTGCCATCTGTGTAACTGAAGGTGCTTTTATATCTAGTCCTTTACATCATTATCATGACCCCAAGGGCTTCCAGAGGTGGTTCCTGGGTTGAGGGTGGGCCTTTCTGGGTGCAGTTCCCAGATCCAGGGACCTTTTAAAGCCAAACAGACTGCTTGCTAGTTAATATATCTATCTGGTGCACATGAAGATGCTCTGGTAAAGAAGGCACATTGGGATCCAGATTCTTAGGTCCTCTTCTACCTCCAGAACGGCTTTCCAGGAAGCTCTCACAAACCACTAGGCTCTTCAGAACAGGGTCTGAAAAGGTTTGGTACTGCCCTACCCACTCCAATTTTATGCAGAAGGAAACCAAGGCTCGGAGAAGGGTAGTGATTTGTCCCAAATCACGCAGCCAAAAATTCTCAGTTGTGCTCACTCAAGGAGAACGTTATGGAACCTTGGCCCTCGATTGTGGCCTAAAATACATTTCCAAACATTTGATCCTTAGATGGCCTGGTTGTCTGGTACATGGGACTCAAGTCTAAAGCGAGGGTCGGAAGGCTCCAGGGGAAAGCCTGAGAGGAGAGCTGACCATGGAAGATGATCAGCTGGGGATTCCAATCAGGCCTGTGTGTCTCTTCCTTCTCCAGGGTCCCTCCTTCATGGACTGTCAGTGTCTCAGGGTCCTTCCTGCAGTATGTCTCCGTGTCTGGCCACTTCAGACTGGGGTTCTCAGGTAGTGGGGGACAGTTTTTTGTACACTCCTCCTTCCCCCAGACCCTTAGCATCTACAAAGATCAAGATGGCCTTGTCTCTAACCCTCGTGTAGAGTCAGGAGTTTTAAAAAGTAATAATAAAGACAAGCTCCGGCCAGGCAGTAGTGGCACATGCCTTTAATCCATGCACTTGGGAGGCAGAGGCAGGCGGATTTCTGAGTTCGAGGCCAGCCTGGTCTACAGAGTGAGTTCCAGGACAGCCAGGGCTACACAGAGAAACCCTGTCTCGAAAAACAAAACAAAACAAAACAAAACAAAACAAAACAAAGCAAAACAAAACGAAGACAAAGCTCTGGTGGTGAATGTACTTGTAATTAGACGTAAAACCAAGTCCTGGGCTTCTCGGTAGCCTAAGCAAGAGGAAAGTACTGTGGTTTCACAAGCTCATACTGTTTAACAAGAGGATCCATATATAATATTCTGGGCATTTATTCCTGGTGATTCTTTATCCAAGAAGCCCTGGGCAGATATAAGGAGTAAGTTTCCATTTTTACAGAACGGCTCCCCGATCTTCCCCACAAAACCATTTATGTATGCACATGGTATAGGGAAGTGGGCTTCTAAGAGGTGAGGTCTCTCCTGTTGCCAAAGTAAAAAGAGACTGACTGCCCATGCTCTGGGTTGTGCGGGCTTTGATATGTGGGTGCCAGTTCTGAGGCTGTGACTCGACTTAAACGATATATCAAGAAAATTCCTTAACATTTCCCTAGTACTGACGGGCTGAGTGGAAGGCAGTAGCCATGCAGAAGCTCATGGAGTATCGGTCAACATGGAATCTTAGGACCCCTGCATTGGGAGGGATGCATGAGGGGACAAGCTGGGCTGTTAGGGAAGGACCTAGAAAACAGGTCCCATCTGGCTTCAGTTCAACATCTGAAATCCAGAAGGAATCCCTTGGGAAAGAAATGGTGGGCTCATTTGGTGGAATTTAGGATGGTACATCTCTCTGCAAGAGTTCTTCTCGATAAGGTTAATAGAGGTGAGAAGATCCATCTTACCTAGCAGGCAGAACGAAAAAGGAGACAGAGAGCTGAGTTCTAGCATTCGTTGCTTTCTGCTTCTTGATTGAGAATATAATGTGGCCAGCTCCCTCTAGCTCCCACTGCCATGACATCCTGCTTGAGCAATGAGCCAAAATAAACCCTTTCTCCCTTAAGCAGTTTTTGCCAGGATATTTTGTTACAGCGGGAAGACAAGTCACTAATACAGCCTTCCAGGCCCCAATATTGCAATAGTTATTTCTTATAAGACATGACTTTGACACAGGACTGTCCTACTGAGGAGGAGTTGAAGGATAGGGACATAGCCAGCAGGCAACCATGACAGTCACAGTGGTCCTCAGGGAAGTCAGTGCTGTGTAGCTCATAGGCCTCAGCCTGTGGAGAGACCACCATGTGGAAAATGGGGTAAAGCTTTTGGTATAGAGACCAGAGAAGGAACTTGTCCATTGCAAAAATGGTGGAGGAGGCTTGTGGTGGACAGCACTGGTTGTTCAATGCCTTCCCTCCTCTTTTAGCAAAAGGAACACTAATTATATAGAAGGAGGTACCCCTTTAATGGCCAGCATTTAGTTAAATTTAAGGAACGGGTCCTTGAGCACAGACCTTAGCTAGCTTCAGCTCTAGCTGATGAGTCCCTTCTGTGATTCCCCAGCCTGGAGCTGCCTCAGAGTCACCTGGTAGGCGGTATGGACACAGTGTTCTTGGTTCCTCCCTGGCAGTATTTTATAATTTGATTTCTAGCAAGTTTTCAGTGATGTTGGTATTACTGACCTGGGGAATGCACTTTGGAAATCACTGTTACTTAGGACTCCTGTGACACTGGGGATACTCTGTCTCTTAGCTCTTTGGGGATGGCCTACAGGGCCCAGCCAGCTTTGATACATTGATGCCCCTACATGACCATCCCTTCAGTTACCGGTTAGATCATGCGTGTATGATCTCTGCAGCTGAAGGCTTGATTCTTTGCACTTACTTCAGTCTGCAGGTGTGTGCAACTTTCTGACATTGTGACACAATGTTGCACAATCAAGCCACACACACAAAAAACAAACCCATAGTGAATTTGTTGTTCTTAAATGACTATTCATTTCGTGTGTTTGTGTATGAGTGAGCATGCATGAGGTCACAGGACCACTTGTTGGCTCTCTACTCCACCCTGTGGTTTCTGGGGATTGAACTCAGGTCCCCAGGCCTGGCAGTGAGTACCTTTGCCAGCTGAGCCATCTTGTTGATTCATGAGACCATACGATTTTGTGTTGGACCATATTTGGGTCCCAGATTGGACAGGCATGGTACATGAAGAGCTTCCTGAGCTGGACTTGGGGATGTCCATTTGCTGTGATCCTAGGTCCAAGTCCATGGAGACCCATGAGAAGCTAAGCAAGCCCCTGTTCTCTGGGTCCTCCTCTCCTCTCCATCTGTGAGAGAGGTCCCAGGGACCATTACCTGCAGTGGCAGGGCCAGGAGGAGGCCTATAATTATAAGTCTAATTGTGTGGTCACCAGTAGGTCCCACCCCCACTGGTTGGGAGCTGGTTCCCCAGCTCTGCCAGGGCAGAGAGCCTGTTTGCACCTGTGTCAAGGCAAGCTCAGGAAACCTAATTAGCTAGTTTGGTGTTTTATAATTAGATCCTTTAAAGGAACTCATAGGTGGTGATAATAAGCCTTTTAGAAATCTATTAAGCTTTGGGGGAAGTTGAACAGAAACCTTGTAACTGCACGCTTGCTTCCTTTTCCGTTTCTCCCTGTGCCCTAAGACTTCTCCCTCCACCCCATTTGTTTTTCCGGCTGCATCCAAAGAGCATCCTAACTCCTGCGTCAGTACTGAGTGCTGACATCTTTGGACTGTTTACTGTCCATCAGTGAGTACTACACAGGTATGGGTGTATCCTATGCTCTCCATAGCCGTGAGATGCGGGTACCACTGCGGCACTTATTTACACTGGAGACCGTCACCCATCCTAAGCAGAACCCTAAGCAACGGGGCTTAGACTTTGAACCTAGACAATCTGTCTCTTGAGCCCCTGCAAGCCTCTATGCTCAGCTCATGCTCCTCACCCACTTCCAACCCAGAACTCACTGCTGGTTGATTTTTTTTTTTTTCTGAGCATTTGTGCCAAGGCTTTGCAGAACCAACTCAGATGGGTGCCTGGGAGGCAATGATTTTTAATTCACTTTACTTCTCTGAAACTCTTCCCACCGGGATAGCTTCCAGGGTAGAACAGTGAGAACATACTGAATGCATCCCTCCGTCTATTCCTTTCTGTGTCTTCTTCCCTGCTCCAGGGCTGGGGAACAGGTAGGAAGTGTGTGGGTGTTTAGCTGAGGGGCCTGAGGGGTGTCCTCAACCTTCATATCCTCATTGAACAGTAACATTTGACCTTGTTTATTTCCTTGGTAGCATGGACCACATCTAGGTCTGTGCCTGCCTGTCCATTCACTTATATATATATTCCATTTCTCCCCATTAAAACATAGGTGTCACTTTTGATCCCAGCACTCGGGAGGCAGAGGTAGGCAGATCTCTGAGTTTGAGATTAGCCTGGTCAAAAGAGTGAGTTCTGGGACAGGTAGGGCTACACAGAGAAACCTTGTCTCAAATAAAACAAAACGACAACAAAAAGAAAATAGCAAGGGCTGTGGTAGCGAGGACTTGGCATGTAGCTGGTTATTTGGTGCTTGCATTGGATCTGGCACAACCAAGGACTCAGCAAGTGGCCCCTTGAAATGGGTGCAGTAATCTTTCTTCTACAGGCTCCAAAGTGGCTGGTACCAGAATGATAAAGCATTGGGACCCTCCCTCTCACCTTTTCTCTCACTTATGTGAGGGTGCCCAGAATTCTCTCTCTCTCTCTCTCTCTCTCTCTCTCTCTCTCTCTCTCTCTCT
>NW_021604658.1:1480484-1484814 GCF_004785775.1 Grammomys surdaster | reverse complement strand
TCTCTCTCTCTCTCTCTCTCTCTCTCTCTCTCTCTCTCTCTCTCTCTCTCTTCCGCTCTCCCTCTGTCCCTCTCTCCATTTCCCTTTCCCTCTTTCTTTCCCTCTCTTTCTTTCTCCTTTCTCTCTGAGTTTTTCTGTAAAGCAAATGAGCCTTTCCAGATTTATCTACTTAGGAGATCAGGAGTCTGAGCTTGTACCGGGATGTCTTGCAGTGGGCTGGCTGTGTATAACTGTGGAGACATATATATTAGCACCTGTGATGAGAGCTCATGATTATGCAGATTCTAAGAGAGGGAGTTCAAATTATGCCTCCTTGAAGCATAGCAATGACTGCAGAGATCTAAAAGTCACACACAGGGGCCGTTGTTCCTCAGCACGGTTGGCAGGGAACATGCGCTTTAGTGACACAGTGGGACTTGGATCATAGGCCCTCTGCTTAACTGCATGGCTGGCAGGCAAGTTACCCAATCTCCCCAAGGCTAAGTTTTCTCTTCTGCAAAATGAGTGGCATTGGTAGTAAATATTTATGCCTGTGGTACAGCATGACATCTATATTAAATGAGATCATTGGGCCAGTCATTGATTCTACAAATGCCTGTTGAGCATCTACTAGGTAGAAACTACTGCTTTCAGTTATGATCTCAGGGGTGAGACATTCTGTATAGTCCATGGGTCCTGTGTCCTAATGGGTGGGCATGTGGATTCCTTTCTCTCTCTAAACAATATTCAATGAATGCTTACCAGAAGGGTGACTGTGCATGGGATGTCCCATGACGTGACTTCTGGGATCAGGTCCCTGTCTTTGCAGTCTCTCCAGTGGGGGATGTACAAGTGTCTGGACACATCCCACAGAGCAATTCACTACAGGAGCAGAACCTGGCCCTGCCTTCCATGATACTGGAAGTATATGAGTCTGTCTTTTGAGGATGGGTGTGTATATGGGGAAAACTGGCATTTTAAACATGTCGTTCCTTTTTTCTTGCATTGCTCCATATACTCTCAGCACTGTGCCTTCTACAATCTGCCACTGCCCAGCTTGCTCCCCAGCTCCTGGGTTCTCTGCATGAAGTCATCCCTGAAGTTCTCCTTGACTGTCCAGATCCCTCTTCCCTGAGGCTCCTGTCCCTTGCTCTGTCCATCCCTTGGCCTCTCTTGATTCCTGGGGGCTGGGGGCGGGGCATCAACTCCTCCAGGACGGCATCCTGCTCTGTCCATCACTCTTTCTGCATTCCATCTCTGGACTTGAAACAGATTGTCAAAAAACTTGTCTTAGTCCCAGCACTTGGGAGGCAGAGGCAGGCGGATTTCTGAGTTCTAGGCCAGCCTGGTCTACAGAGTGAGTTCCAGGACAGCCAGGGCTACACAGAAAAACCCTGTCTCGAAAAACCAAAAAAAAAAAAAAACCAACCAAACAAACAAAAAAAACTTTTCTTAGGCACTTAAACAAATGTGTGGCTCCAAGGCTCCAAGGATTTCTTTTGGGTGGTTTTTCCAGAGCTCCTAGCTGAGATGGTTCCTCTGTTGGGGCACCAGTGGTCTTTTACATATTGGCTGCTTGGTGGCATGTTTGCCTGTGTGTTGCAGCATATACAGCCTGTCTCTCTGTGCCTCTCACATGCTTCTGAAGGGCTGGCGATTGTCTTGGGTGTATGTTGTGGGGGTATAATGGCAGCCTAGTGCCCAGTGATGGATGAGGGGGGTGGAGGTGACTTTCCCAGGGGAAGATTAGCGCCTGGCAGCTATGATTTGTCTCATGCCCTCCTGTCCTCTTGCTAGGCCCCACTGCAGAGTCATTCATTACAGAGGCTGCTGTCACAGGCTGGGGGCAGGGGCTGAGCAGTGTGTGTGTGTGTGGGGGGGGTGGCAGACAGACCCCTTCCTTAGGAGAGACACTCATGCCAGAGACCAGAGCTCACTCAGTGGCCATGCAGTGGCCCTCTGAAACTCTGAGAGGAGGGGGTCAGGTTGTGGTTCACCATCCACAACGTAGCTCTGCCCCCAGGCCCAGCACTGCGCAGTGAGGTGGGGAGGGACATTTATTCATTTAGTCTTTCCTTTCAAAATGATGGTGGAGGGGATCAGCATGCAACCTGAGGGAGGGAGGGAGGGAGGGAGGGGGGGGGGGAGGGAGGGAGGGAGGGAGAGAGGGGCACCCTCCATCCTGTGGCAAAAAGAACACTGGAGTTGGAGGCTGCAAACTTAGTGGAAGTCCTGGCTGCACTCCTGCACTATGGCCTTAGGCAGTCACTTCTTTTCAGATCTAGAAGGTGAAATGGGGCTGACCAAGTCCTCCGTCTACAGGACAGTGGTAGAGTGGAAAGGTCACTGCCGTGTTTTGGACATCAGAAGATGCTTAAAGTTGTGTGTGAAGGCTGTTCCTCCACCCTGCTGTGAGTCAGGGCAAAGGAGATCCTGGAAAAGATAATACCCCACCCTATATTTAGAGATGGCTCTATGGTTTGCAGTACTCTTTCACACTCTTTATTTTTCTTTTTTACTTTCTTTCTTTTTACAGTTTTTCAAGGCAGGATTTCCCAATGTAGCCTTGTTTATCCCGGAACTCACTGTATAGACCAGACTAGCTTAAAACTCAGAGATCTACTTGCCTCTGCTTCTGGAGTGCTGGGACTCAAGGCATGCACTACCACACCTGGCTCTCTTTGTATAGATACTTCCGGTGATTTTACAAGCCAGGTCAAGGCACACACCATGGAGTCTTGTATTGTAGGGGGAGGAAAAAGTTCAGAGGATCCACAACTTGCTCAAGTTGATGAGTGAAGAAGACCAAAATCTGTTATTTCCGATGCCTGTGTTGTAAGCTCGTTTCCTGCTTCCTCACACAGAAGTTTTTGTTGAATTCTTTCTACTCAGGTCTGGGTAACCTTATCCCACTCCCGGGGTTCACACCCCTTGATAAGATACAGAACCTTTTCCATTTCCCATATCTTCATTGTGTTAACTCATGGCCACTATGTCCAACACACACACACACACACACACACACACACACACACACACACACACACAGATTGGGGGGGGAGATCTGTATGTTTGAGATAAAGAGAGAGGAAGGTCAGTTCAGATGTGCCAAGTACTGTAACCTAAATCTGGCAGACCTGGCTTCAGTGTGGTAAAGACAGCAGAAGACAACTGAGGTAAGAGATGAAGAAGAAGAGGAGGTGAAAGCTGGGACGAAGAGCAGGATAAGGATGGAACGCGAAGGGAAAATAGAAGATCATGGAGGATAGGCAGGAAGGGCTGCAGGAGAAGTGAGGAAGGAAGAGGAAGGAGGGAGGCCACAGAGGCTGGGGAGGGCGTGGGGGAGGACATAAGGGAGGGCACAGAGGGGGAAGGGACAGCTTTGCTCTGGCAAGGGTGGGAGATTGAAGGCTGAATCACAGCAGGCAGTGGAGGAGAGGAATAAGTCATAAACGCAGTGGGGGCAAAGGTCAAATATAGACTGATGGCTCCATTGTTTCCTAGCCTGTGAGGAGGACCCTGGTGGAGGCTGCAGAGATGTTAACCCTTTCCTACCCAGCTTTCTGCTGGTGAGGCGGATTACAGATGCATGGTGGGGAAAGCACCTGTGTGTGAGGTTGATGAGGCACTGAGGCCGGTGTTGGAGCTGACTGGTGGAGCTACAAGGTTGGCACTGGGTCTTGAGAGAAAGAACTCAGGAGTCGATCTGACTTAATGCATAGGAGATAATGAGTAGGGGCCAAATGAAAGCACACCACGTCTCTTCTCCTCCTGATGGTGGTCCAGTTTTGCATTCCTGTGTAGGGAGATGCCCTATGGATGATAGATTTTGGTAACATCTGTCAGCAACAAAATAAGGAGTATTGTCACCATATGGTAAATACTTACTAGGAGCAAAATCAGCATCACTAATGCGCATTAACCACACTCCAGTCCATATTCATATGTGTGCAGTGTTCATAGCTCGAACATAACTTACACATAGTATCACTGAACCCAAATATTATTGTATGATCAGTGTTTTTGATGCTGGTTAACAAATAAACTGATGATCAGACTTGTTCAAATTGTGCTGCCTAGCAGTTTACTGAATCTTAACCCATAGACCTACAGATCTTGGGACTGGGGATATCTTAGTGGTGCAGCATTGTCTAGTATGTATAAGGCCCCACCTATGCTTGATTTGCAGTAACACACACACACACACACACACACACACTACCCAAACAATAACAATATCCATAGTTCCTGTAGCTATCACACACTTTTGAGAGATGTATCATATCTACTTTAGGGAGAGAGAGAGAGAGAGAGAGAGAGAGAGAGAGAGAGAGAGAGAGAGAGAGAGAGA
>NW_021604658.1:1472918-1480474 GCF_004785775.1 Grammomys surdaster | reverse complement strand
AGAGAGAGAGAGAGAGAGAGAGAGAGAGAGAGAGAGAGAGAGAGAGACTGAAACTTTAATGAACTGTCTGATTATCAAATAACTGCCAATTGAGGAAGCCAGACCTAGTAGGTAAAACACAAAAGACATGAGTTGGGTAGGCAAGTCTTCAGCACTACGGACAGATCTCGGGTTCTTTGCCTCATACCAGGACATCAGCTCACTCTTTCAGTTCTCCTTTGGGGACTGATCCAGTGCCAACTCCTTGTGGGCTGTAACTCCACCCCTCATGATGTATAGACTGACAAGGACTTAATGCTCTGAATACATAAAGCCCTGGAGCCTGGGCGGTGGAGGGTGACAGCTGCCCTTTAATGCTTGGCTTTTTAAAGATCATGGTAGAGTTCAGAAAGTATAGTCATGAGGTTTAATGATTTAATGGGGACAACTGGGGAGCAAAAATAGTTACTGCGCCCTGGGGAAAAGTGACTGCTCATACATATTACTTTAGCCTAATGGCCTATAACGCCCCCCCATGCCCACGGGGGGAGTCACGCTACATAGCCGCTGTAATACCGAATGGCCTGATTAAATGCATATTAAACAATACTAAATTGGGAAAAAAAGGGTGGAGGTGGTGCTAACTGTAGTTATTCAGTTTTGTAGAGAACATAGGGTTTCTCTTCTAGCATTGATGGAAGAGGTACCCCAACCCAAGCTTGCTTCCTAGGGAGATAGGAAGCCCAGTGCATCTGGAAAAATTTATGAGAGAAGACACTTTCAAAATGGGGGAGGGATGTTGGGTGTGAAGGGGCCTGAGATGCAGGTCATTTACACTCTAGTCCCAAAAGGCTCTTCATGGTTGTGAGCTTGGAGACTTGTCCACACATGTGGTTTGATTCTAGGCAGTCATTTTTGAGAACATGCTTTCTGTCTACATGAGGGATTCTCTAGGAATCTTAATCTTACTGGAAAAGTCCCCATGTAAATATGTCCTCCACCCCTGATTTAGACATGATTACTAGGTTTTAAGATCTCTGACTGGACTGTGCAGAGAGTGTAGCCTTAGTTCTGAGGGGCGCCTGGGAAGGATTATTAAATGCTGGTGTTAGGGTTACACTCCTAGGAGATTTTGGGTTCATTAGTTCAGTCAAAGAGCTAGTGTTTTTGTTTTATTTTGTTTTTTTTAGCTACTCAAAGGTGGTCCCAGCGTACATTGCAAGTTGACAGTCACTTCAACAGTCTCAGATTGGTAAATACCTTACACATTTGACTCAAAGTTTTTATTTCACAGATGAAGAGTGAAGACTCAGAGGAGTGGTGGAAACCTGCACATTTAATCTCATCCTGAGGGAGGCAGAGGCAGAGGCA
Source organism: Grammomys surdaster (assembly GCF_004785775.1). Classification (NCBI taxonomy): domain Eukaryota; kingdom Metazoa; phylum Chordata; class Mammalia; order Rodentia; family Muridae; genus Grammomys; species Grammomys surdaster. Next base: position 1,479,124 of record NW_021604658.1, on the reverse strand, counting down.
GGCAGGTCTCGGAGCTCAAGGACAAACCAGTCTATAGATTGAGTTCCAGGACAGCCAGGATTACACAGAGAAACTCTGTCTAAGAAAAACTGACAACAAGATGAGACTCAGAGAGGCCATAACTCCTCCGAGAGCCATAGTGAACGGCCAGGACCTCCACTCCCAACCTAGGATTCTTCCCATACCACCCTTTCCCACCCCTTGGTAACACAAATAGTGCCAGTGTCAGAACCAGTGACTGAAGGGTCAGTGTCCAGGCCCTGTTGCTGTTTACTCCAAGGATAAGAATGAATAAGGCCAACCTGAGACAGCATCTCCTCCCTTGAACTTGAGGGAAACAGTTTCTTTGTTTGATCTCTAATCCTTGTCTGAGATGCCAACATCTGTAGCTTTCTGATCCTGAGAAGCTTCCAGACCATCTCTCTGGCCTGTGTGCCCTGGGCCCTGGCAGGTTGTAGCTTCATCAAATAAGTCTTTAAAGAGAGCAGGCTCTGAAGCCAGACTCTCAGACTTAAATCCTAGACTGGCTACTTATTATCTATATAACTTTGGGCAAAATAATTAACCCTCGTGTGCTTCCACTTTCTCTCTTGTAAAAGGGGGATAATAACCGCACTTGCTCTAAAGGTTGTTGGAAAGATAAGACGAGTTAGCCTGCGTAAATGTACTTAGAACAGGAGCTGGCTATAACCAGGAGCTGGCACACCGTAACTGCTATGGAAGTGATAGCCGGTGTTGACCTGCTGTTTTAAAAGTCTCTCCCTATCATAGACTACAATGCTGAAGCTCCTTCTGTATTTATATCTGCTACCAATGTCACATGCTTTAAGGGTGGATTCTAGGATCTAGCTGAGGACAGGTCCCTCACGTCCTGCCTGAATGGCTTCAAGTCCTGGACAGATCACAGGTAAGTTCAGATGGTACCCTCCTCAAGGTGGAAAAGGGACAAATAGATATCCCAAAGGACAGATACATGGTTATATAGACATTTAGTTCCACAGTGGTGCTGAGATGAGCCCCCTGTCCATTCTTCAAGATGTCTGGCACACTCCAGGGTACCTACTTATGTGCTGATGGGCAGGTGAGTATCAGATGAAAGAGAGTCTTGCTTTTGGCTTCCTTGTGGAAATAGTGGGGGCATGGTCACCATGTTCATCTGAGTGGACATTTGCCTTTTTACACACAATCTGGCTTTGTTGAAGCACAGTGTGATTTCTGACAAGGCTGCTGGTTTGTTCAGTCACTGACTGGGATGCTGGACCAGAAACCATTCGAGGCACGGGCTTGCTCTTCCCCACTCCTGGCAATCACCTGTCCACGTGTCTTGGGGGAGAATGAGGCAGGACGATGTTCTTTAGGGAAGGCACCATCTCCCAAGACTAGCTTCTAAGGTGCCTAACACAGAGGGCTGTCTGAGAGTGACCTGTCTGGCCTTTCTGCAGGTAACACCTTTCCCAAGTCTTCTGTCCTGTACAATAGCCCTCTTGGCCCCACCCACTCCAATCTTCCAATCCAATAAAAGCCAATACCTCTAGCAAGTGACCCTTGATGCGTGCAGTGGAAAAGCATCTCTGGTTTGAGTACTCCATCCCCTTTTATTCTCCCTCCCCAAATCACAAACTCCATTGGACCACTGGACTCTAAGCGTTCAGAGCGTGCAGGTCTCACTTCACCATGTTTTCATTCCATACTCTAAGATCTAATGCCACATCTGTCCCAGAACTGACCAGTGATGTTAGGTAGAGGGGTGGGGAGAGTGAGTGTCCTCATCTACCTTGAAGACCAAGCCTTGAAGTATAAAAGGCAAGAGTTAGCTTTCCACAAGGCCAGAGAGACTGCAAAGGAAAACATTGCACTGAGCGAGTCACAGGCAGGAAGCCCTCAGCTCCATCCTAGAGCTCATCCCTGGGGAGGGGTTGCTGTGATTGATCCCTTCTCTTCGTCCCAACAAACACCCCTCCACACACTCACAATGTCACACGCTTCGCCTACACTGCCTACCTTCCTCCTCCCTCAACTGCATTTAAAATAAATGCCCATTAAAAAAAATCCCTCCTCTCCCTGTCACTACACAGGCCAGACCCTCCCACCCCCAGGTCCCTGGTGCTCTTAGATTTTCCTGCTGCCACGTTCCACCCTGAGCCATGTCTTCTAGTATTTTGCTTTCAAATTGTGTCTCCTGCCATTTGTGCCACATTTAAAATGCTAACAGTACAGAATGTCATTTACAGAACCGGGGCGTTTGCTCCGGAAAATTAATTTGACTTATTCCTTCTGCCTGTTCCTATCTCCAGGCCAATATTATGCTACTCATTCTACAAGAGTAATACTTAATGAATAGGACTATTAATAATGTCAAGGTCCGCGGGGGCCTGGCGGCTAACGGATAGGCGTAGACGGAAGGAACCCATCACCTGACTCCTGGTTTAATGTCCCATGAAAATATCAGGCACTGCAGTGTAATTATGGAGCAGGGAGAGGCGAGTGGATGACGACCCAGAGTTTCTTAAATATTTTTCAAATTAGTTGATGCTTTTCCTTTTGGGGGAGGAGGATATTTATTCCCTCCCCATTTTTAATTCTGGTTTAAAATAGGTAGGGGACCTGTTTTTAACACACACACACAAACACACGCACGCACGCACGCACGCACAACACACACACACACACACACACACCAGCGATGTCTTCGCCCCTGGCATGTTGAGATGCTGTGTTGGGAACGAAGAGGGAAAAGGAGGGCTTAGAGTTTCATTTAACAAAAAAAAAAAAAACAAAAGAGAAAATGTAATAAACAAATCTGATTTCCCCAGTGACCCAACCTTTCTGTGTCCTCCTTCCCCCTTTAGGCTCGCAGAATTACAGAGCTACCACCTGGGTAGAAACGGTATGCGGACTCCCATAGGCTCGTCCTGATTGCCTATGTCCATGGTGCTGAATATCCGAGGTTGGGGAGAACCTCTTTTGGCATGGCCCTGTTTCTTTGATTGAAGCACGTGATTGTAACCTGAGTTGTCCACGTGGCTGCTTTTTATGGGAATGGACTGGTACAGTTAGACAAGAGGAGTGAGGAGGCAGGAGAGACCAGGACCAGGCTGAGGGAGTTGGAGCAGGAGACCTGAGTGTCGGGCCAGTCTCCTGTGCAGAGAGAGGATAAGGATATCTGCCTTGCAGGACGGTGGTGAGGCCATGAAATAGTTTATATGAAGGTTTGTGGCTGGCACTTGGGGGTGGAGCTGATAATGCTGCTCCCCTTTGTCCAGTTCACAGACAATGCAGTCAGACTCAATCGTAGAGGGAACTGAGCACTTCTCCCTACTGCAGGGACTCACAAAGGATGCACACACCGCTCTTGCCTTGGGACAGTCTGAGTTGTGAAGTTTCCAGTCTTCAGAGGCCCCCACATGAATTGCTTTTATTTTATTTTATTTATTTATTTTTATTTATTTATTTTTTTAACCTACTGCCTGCTCCCGTCTTCTGGAGAAACGATAACAATACCTTTAGCCAGGGCCCTGAACTTATGAAAGAGTCCCAGGCCCTGGGGCTGGTAGGCATTCTAGCCTGATGGGAAAAACCCAGTTTCTGATCAAGATGAAGGATGTCTTCTCTGATTGGGGAAGCTTAGCCCTTGCCTTGGAGGAAACGCCAGTCTGGCAAAGGAGAGGCAGGAGAACACCAGTGTGTTCTAGGGCTGCACTAGGTATGGAGACAGATTGGCATAATCAAATCCCAGCTGGGTGAAGGACAGAAGGTTCTTTGTGAAAATTCGGAAAGTAGCATGGTTTCATGAAGAAGACTTCTCTAATGGGAAGAACAGAATGCCCCCAGGGAACCCCCCACACCCACACTGCTGGGGTGACAGATCCTTTGTCATCAGAGAAATCCTGTTTGAACAGAGGAGAGCTCTTCTGTTTTTTTGTTTTTGTTTTTGTTTTTGTTTTTGTCTTATTTTGTCTTATTAAGGAGACGATACCTTTCTGGGGACACCCGCTAATTCTGCAGGAAGGCAGGACAAGCAAAGTACGAGAAATGCAGAAACCCTGTAGGAGGCTCCGAGGCTCTATCTTCTCAGTTTATAGCCACGAAGGCATCAGCCTAAGTCCATCTGAGCGGGATGGCACAGCCAGGGAGGCTGTGCCAGTCTGGGCAGGTCAGAACTGTCCAGCGACTTTCCCTTAAGAGCCTGAAAAGCTTCATTTCAGTACCGTGGCCTACGGACGCACGCTCGGACAGCCCCTCCCTTTCTCTGTGTTTGGTTCTTCAGGCAGCCCGGGTTTGCAGGGCAGATGGGGCGGTTGCCCGAGCTTGCGCATCTCTCTGCGAGTGTCTGTCTCCCCCATGCGTCCGCAGCTCCTCACCAGAGGCGAAGGGACTGCGTAGCAGCGGCTCCCTTGAGTGACTGACTGGGTCCCTTCCGTTTCCCTCAGAGGGGGACTTCTGTCCTCATTGCCTCCTCTGGTTCAGGGTTAGGAAGCTGATCAGCGCTTCCTCTTGGGTGGGGTTTGAGGGAAAAGGACAGGTATCTGAAGGTGTGTGCATGAGTATGCGGCAGGGTTTGGGCCATCTTACTATTTATATCTTTGGAAGCCACTCAAGGCCGAGCAGGAAAGGGACACCCTTTGTGCTCCAGCTGTCCTGCTCACCTTCTTGGACTGGCCTGGACTGGGTTTGTGCTTAATTTCAAATTAAGCAGTGGCTCTCAGGCACTCATCCTATCAGAGCTTAAACTCGGGCGATCAGGGGCCAGGTCACATAGCCTATTCTTCCTCTTCAACCGCTTAGTCTGGAGCCCTTAACGTCTTCCACAAAGTACCCACTCAGGGTCCCTGATACTTTGCACCGGAGCCCTAACAGAATCAGCCGAATACCCAACAGTTTTCCGGTGCTACTTCTCACATCCCAGCCTTCCCAAAGAATGGGAAAGGAATGAAGAAGGGTCTGGACACAGAGGCATACCCCCACCTCCATCCTCATAAAAGACAGATATGGAATCAGCAAAAAAAAAAAGGGGGGGGCAAATACAAAGTAGTAAAATCATCCAATTAATAATTATTCTGATGGACTCATCAGAATTCACAGCTGGGCCAAGAAAAAGGTGGCTGGAAGAGGTCACGTAGGGCAAACGTGGGGGTCTCCTCCTTGTCACTCACCCTCAGGTGAGAGGGAAAGCACCTCTTGCCAACTTCTCGTTTTCTCGCTCCATCCTCTTTTTTTTTTTTATGGGGCATCCTGAGTGTAAAAAATATGACTTGTCTTTATGGTGCTCCAACAGGAATGAAGCTATAAAATTATGAACAGTTTTTATGATGGCTATTCGGGGGATGCTTTTATATTGATGGTATACAGCCCGAATCTGTCTTTTTTTTTCTTTTTTTTTTTTGCATTCTGCCCCCTTCTCTGGGTGGGGAGGGGGGTAAGTCTGTGTAACTATTTTTCATGCATTTAATATATTAATTATTCTGTAAATACTCCCCAGGCTGTGCTCGGGACATTGGAGACTGACAGGTTCTCAGTGAGCCTCCGAAGGCAGCGCATCAGCCTGCAGTGTATTATGTCGGCGAGGTCAGGGTGGGGTTAATGTAACTTTTTATTTGCTGATTTTTCATAGGCGGGAGCAAAGCTGGGATGGAGAGGAGGGCGGGGGAGGAAGGGATGGAGGGAGGGGGAGCAGAGGGTGCCACAAGAGCAGAGATAATGGTGAGGCAGAGCTCTCCACCCCCAGTTCACCTCTGTCAGTGCTGGGAGGTTTGATTAGGTAAGAGAGGAACAGTGTGGTCTTTCTCTCTGGCTCCAGTACCCAATGCCACACATCCGGTGACACCCCTGAGCATGAGGCTTTCCATGGCCAGCTGCATCCTTATCATCTGACTACTTCTTATTGTCTGAAAAGGAACTCAGGGTCTTGGACTGGGGGAGAAAACCCACAGTCACCTGGGGATGAGGTGGCCAACTTCCTTTTATGCATTTCTAGTGGGCACGAGCATGCAGCCTTGTGGGCATGTGCGCTCTTGTCCCTGGATCTCACACATCATGTCCTCAAGGATACTCCGGCTCGTTCACATAGCACAGCTTCTGGCAGCAAATAAGGGGAATGGTGAGTGGGTCCCACTGGCTCTGATTTCTCTTCTCTGTCAATAGCCTTTACCTGGAGCTGGGGAAAGAAAGAAAGAAAGAAAGAAAGAAAGAAAGAAAGAAAGAAAGAA
>NW_021604658.1:1452707-1472908 GCF_004785775.1 Grammomys surdaster | reverse complement strand
GAAAGAAAGAAAGAAAGAAAGAAAGAAAGAAAGAAAGAAAGAAAGAAAGAAAGAGAGAGAGAGAGAGAGAGAGAGAGAAAGAAAGAAAGAAAGAAAGAGAGAGAGAAAGAAAGAAAGAAGAAAGTCCATCAATCTACTCCTCGTGGAAATCCCAGGGGAGACAGGGTGTTCAACGTGCCACTTGGTCATCACTGGGCCTGAATGAGCTCCAAGTCTGAAGAGGATAAGTGCTGTTGCTTAGGTCACTCTGGGACCTTCTGTTTCTGGCCTCCTGCCCCCACCCCGCCATCTGCTGGCCCCAAGATGGCAGCACAGGTGTTTCTTCTCATTGGCCTAGGGACCTAAATGGTGAATCCCTTTGGAGATTTTAGTTTTGTATCGTTCTGTATGTATGTGCATATTTGTATGTTTTTGAGAACAGGAATTCTTATAGTACAGAAAAGTAGAAATATTTTTATTGCTTTTTGATGGTAAAGACATAGTGTGTGTGCATGTTTTAAAACCTGTGTGCATATGTGTGTGTACTTGTGTATCCTGGGGATTGAACTCAGGGCCTTAGTCAAGCATTCTACCACCAAGTACATAGAGACAGGACAAGGGTTATCTATGCGGAACCAGGAGCCCCAGCACGGGTTCAGGGCCCCAGTTCTGCCCAGGACTGCTGTGCAATGTCCCTCATTTTCCTTCATTTGACAAAGTTAAGTGTATGTGTTTGGGAAGGGGGAAATCTGAGGCTTTGCAGACCTATGCACTTTGCTCATAGATGATACTGAGGCCTTTATAAAGTGTGTGTGTGTGTGTGTGTGTTATACACACACACACACACACACACACACACAGATTCATGCTGCTCCAAGGAGAACAATGAACAGCTTGCGTTCAAGAATAAATACAGGCTTCATGTCCTTGCTTTGTCATTTCCTGCTCTGTGACCTTAGGAGAGTTCCTTCCCTGCTTTCAGACTCAGTTTCCCCATCTGTGAATTAAGGCCAATTACATGGGGGAAAGAAATCAACAGTATTATAAAGGATAAAAATGTGGTACGTGTAAGATTCTGAGGGCAGCCCCTGACATGCATAGGTAGATTATACAGCCAGACTCAGTGGGTACTTTCCATTGCCATCTCTGTTAAGCCAGCAGGGGGAGTCCCATCCAGGAGTCAACTCTGTTGGCCTCTACTGGAGTCTGGTGTCCCCACTTGCTACCTTGTTCGATCTGGTCAATGTCCTTATGAGGTTCATAAGTGTTATCAGACTATCACACTATCGAGGAAGCTAAATCTCAGAGGCTTCAGTAGATGGTGTCCCAGCCTGAGATCAGCTGGGGAGTAAGAGAGAGCCAAGATTGGGATTCAAGGTCATGACACTCAAAAGCTACCCTTCCTCCTCCTCTCCCTCCTCCTCTTCTTCCTCATCCTCTTCCCCCTCTTCTTGTTCTTTTTTCTTTTTCCCCTCTCTTTCTCTCTCTCCTTTTCTTTCTTTTTTGGACAGGGTCTCATGTATTCCAGGGTAGCCTCAGACTCCATATGTTTCTGAGGCTTCCCATGATTTCCTGATTCTTCTGCCTCCACCCTCTGAGTGCTGGGACTATCACTATGCACTACCACAGCTAGTTTATATGGTTCCTGCTGGGGATCAAACCCAGAGCTTTGTGTATGATAAGCAAGCATTCTACTAACTGTGATGCAGTGTGGCAAAACTCTGGACAATTATTCTGTGCTGAGCCCTGGGGAGGGACTCTCATTGGTCACAGAGGGCATTGCTGCTGCCTTTGAGAAGGGTGGAGCTCACTTAGAGGAGACCAGATACTTTAGAAAGTTCAGGGTGGTTATAGGAGAAGGGACCACTACTGACTTGAGCAGTATTAACCCCCCTCTTCTTGCCTCCCTTCCTCTCTCCTTTCCCCCCTCCCTCCATCCCTCCCTCCCACTTTCCCTTCCTCTCTTCCTTCCTCCTTCCCTCTCTCTCACTCTGTCTTATTTCATTTCTTTCTTTTGAGATACGGTCTCCTTATGTAGCTCAGGCTGGCCTGGAACTCACAGAAATCTGCCTGCCTTATCCTCTGGAGTTCTCGGCTTATAGATGTGAGCCATCAGGCCTAGAGGTCCTAGTTCATGCTTGTTCTGTGCAGGCTACTCTACCTGAAACACTGCTATAGAGTCCATTCTCCACAGTCAGCCTGTGGTTGAGGGACAGACAACTCACACGAGCAGAGCAGCTAGTGGAGACTCTGCCCTTGCAGCAAGGTGACTGTGTGTGTGTGTGTGTGTGTGTGTGTGTGTGTGTGTGTGTGATACTCAAGGCTGTAACAGCCTTCAGTAGGTGCCTACCCTTGCTGTTTACTTCCAGTGGGACCTGCTTGCCTATTTACATGTCAGCTCTTTTGTTTTATTTTGCTTTTCTAGACAGGGTTTCTCTGTGTAGCCCTGGCTGTCCTGAAACTACCTCTGAAGACCAGGCTGGCCTTGAACTCAGAGATCGGCCCGCCTCTGCCTCCCAAGTGCTGGGATTAAAGGCGTGTACCACCTCAGTCTGGCTATGCATCCATTCTTTTACATGCATTATTTATTATTTTGCACAGCTGTTAACAATAATATTTATGTGTGGAGTTACTGATTGTAATCATGGTAACAGAAGTGACATTTGAAGGCCTACTGTGCACTGGACTCAGAATGTAGGGAGTTCTCCACATAACTTCATCACATCTTCTCAACAACCTGATAAGGTATATAGAGTTGCAGTTAGCTCTGTTTTATAGATGAGGAAACTGAGGTTTGGAAGAATTAAGCAATTTGCTCCAAGTTACACAGTGTCTTAGTTAGGGTTTTATTTCTGTGAGGAGACATCATGACCAAGATAACTCTTATAAAGGAAAAAACATTTAACTGGGGCTGGCTTGCAGCTTCATCAGTGTAGTCCATTATCATCACGGCAGGAAGCATGGAGGCACGCAGGCAGACATGGTGCTAGAGAAGCAGCTGAGAGTTCTGCATCCAGATCAGAAGGCAGCAGGAAGAGGCTGACACACTACCTCCCACAAAGCCACACCTACTCCAGGAAGAAGACACCTCCTAATAGTGCCACTCCTTATGAGCTTCTGGGGACCATTTTCTATCAAAACCACCACACACAGTAAGTGCCAGAGTGTCCTCTTAGTTTGAACTCTTTTTTATTTTAGTTTTTTCTTTATTTATTAACACATTTGTGTGTGTGTGTGTGTGTGTGTGTGTGTATGCCACAGTTTGCATGTGGAAGTCAAAGGGCAACTTATAAGAGTCTGTTTTCTCCTTCCACCATGTGGGCTCTGGGTCATCAAGTCATCAGGCTTGGTGGCAAGAGCCCTTACCTGCTGAGCCCTGAGTTTAAACCCTTAATAGTGATGGACCCACAGAAAAAATCTCCTACCACCTCCCTCCACTCCAGTCACACTCTTTGTCCTTCAGAGACCTATGAGGGAAAAATTTCCCAAATCCACATGTGTAAGTACACACATACATAGACACTTTTTTTTCTCTTAAATTTAACCACCCTGCAGCACTGGTCTGGCTGTTCCTCTCCCTCATTTTATGGCAGAAAATACAGTTCTATTCCATTCTTGTATCAGTTACCTAATACTCCACAGAATGAATTCACAGATGGAATTTGGCTTGTTTCCAATATTTTGATATTACATGCAATAAGCAATGCTTCCCCTAAGCACACTAATACAGGCCTCTTAGAATGTGAGCTCAGACCTGAAAGTCGAATTACCAAATGGAGGAGAGTGTGCCTTTAACAGTTTCTCAGTTGTCACCTAACTGTTCTCCCCAAAGATGACTCTCCCCAAAGCATGGGAGACTATTTTCTTTCATCGCTTCTCTCTCTCTCTCTTTCTCTCTCTCTCTCTCTCTCTCAAACTGGTATCTCAGTAAAAAAAAAATCTCTTTGTTATTTTAATTTCCCAGATTACTACTGAGACTGGGGATTTTTATATTTATAGACCATTTTTCTGCTGTATTCACTGTCTTTCTGTATCATACATGCATATGCTTTGCCTATTTTTTTATTGGATCTGAGAATTTAAGGTTTTTATAATATTAATTTCTTCATTATAAAAGTAATGCATGGTAAATTAAGGACAGTAGAAAACAGAAAATTGTAAAGAAAGTGTATATTGTGTATAATCGCATACAAAGAAAAAACATTTAGTAACATATTTTTGCATTTTTACATTTTTGTGCAAATCTATATGTGTGTCTCAAGCCATTCATAGCATAGCATGAAATAGACTTTCTCGGGTGCTTTTCCCACTGGACATTATAAAAAGCACCTTAACCTTTGTTGTTAAAGATCCTAAATACAATTTTTACATTTAGCATGATCAAATTGGCATGTAAAATTTTATTTGAACATTACTCTAATTGTTAGGTATATTTCACTATCACAAATAAAAATCTGTACCCAGGACAGGCGTGGTGGTACACATATTTGATTCTAGCACTCAGGAGGCAAAGGCAGATTTCTGAGTTCAAGGCTATCCTGGTCCACATAGTGAATTCCAAGCTAGCCATAGCTATACAGTGAGACCTTGTCTCAAAAAAACAAAACAAAACAAAACAAAACAAAACAAAACACCCGTCCCCGTCATTGATTATTTCCTAGGAGAAAATTACTTCACGTATTGTGAGGTAATAGGTGAAAGGATATGCAGTTTCAAGGCATTTTAAAATCTCACTGGACAGTGGTGATACATGCCTTTAATCCCAGCACTTGGGAGGCTTAGGCAGATGTATCTCTGAGTTCAAGACCAGTCTGGTCTACAGAGTGAGTTCCAGGACACCCAGGACTACACAGAAAAACCCTGTCTTGAAACATTCCTACCAATCCTGCATGACATACACATTTAAATTCTTAATAATTAAAAAACAAACAAGGGGCCAGCAAGATGTCTCAGCAGATCTTACCAAACATGAGGATCTGTGTTCGATTCCCAGAGCCTACATGGTGGAAAAAGAGAATCAACTCCCACAAGGTGTCTTCCGATCTCCCAGTGTGTGCCCACATATATGCACACAAAATAAACAATAAAATAAAATGTTAAAAGAAAGAGCAGAAGACCCTTGCCACCAAGTCTGACAACTGTGTTGGAGCCTTGGGATTGACATGATGGGGGAGAGAGCTGCCTCCTGTGACTCACCCTCTGACCTTCACACAGGTGCTGTGGCACACCAAATAAATACATAACAAATAAAAAATGCAAAATAAATAAGTAAAAAAATGTTTTATTTTTTTAAGAGAGAGAAAATGACCAAGGGGTTAGGCATGTAGCTCAGTAGTAAACGTATATTTAACATGTGGGGGGGGGGGGGCTCTGAGGTCAGTCTAAAAAGTGTGCCAAGAACAAGCAGCACATCTTAATCAGGATGTACGCACTTGTTTGCTTGTTTGCTTGTTTATTAGTTTGTTTGTTTGTTTAGATACAGGGTATTATGTGTTCCAGGCTTAAACTCTGTGTAGCCTGGAGTAAGCAGCATGGCAGAACCAAGAGAGGCTCTGCCTCAACAGGTGGAAAGAGAAAATTGACGCCTCAAAGGTGTCATATGACCTCCGCAGATGTGCTCTGGCATGTTTATGTCTGCACTTACACACACATACACACACACACACACGCACACACCCCAATAATAAAAAGTAATAATAACCATAACAACAATAATAATAATGATTTTTGTTTGGAGACAATAGGGTTTCTCTGTGTAGCCCTGGATGTCCTGAAACTCATTCTGTAGACAAGACTGGTCTGGATCTCAGAGATCCACATGCCTTCTAAGTGCTGGGTTTAAAGGTGTGTGCCATTACACCTGGCTCATTACAGTAATTTTTAAAGAATGTATTTTATTTAACTCAATAAAACTAAGACATTATCATTTCAACATTCTATCAATAGAAGATGATTAAGGAGGCATTTTGCATTCTTTGTATATTTTGTACTTACAGGACACATCTCAATTTGTACTAACCAAAATCAGAATATGATAGCTACATATAGCTAACAGCTGACCATAAGGGACAGAGTAGCTGAAGAGCTCTAATGTTGCCCTCTGGGACATGGGGACCATGCTGCATTGTTTCTTTCACAGGCTGATACAAGAATGGAACTGACGGTTATACTGTCTGTAGTTTGTAAGGTGCTGGGTCCATGTAATTGCACAGGAGCTGGGATGCAGTGTGACTTGGCTTATACCATGAGGCCAAGTAACAGTAGGATGGATTGTTGTTGCTGAGGATAACTGATCCCATCCTGCTGGCCCAGCATCTTCTAAACAGTACTCAGTCTCTGAGTATTCACAGGGTGCTCTTTCTCCCTTGGTCCAGAAGAGACTGGCTATAGTTTGGAGGTTGAATGGCCCCAAAGGCTCATGTGTTAAAGGGTGATGCTATTTGGGGCCGGTAGAACCTTTAAGACATGCAGCCTAGGGAGGGATCATGACCACTAGAAACAGATTGTGATGTTCCAGACCTTTCCTTTTCTTCTCTTTGATTCCTGGACATAGAGTGAGCTCGCTTTCTCTGCCACATGATCCTGTCTTGGTGTTTAAACCTGACCTAAAATTATGAAGCCAGTTGATCATAGCCTAGAACCACCAACTTTGAGCTAAAAAGAATTAATTTTTTAAGAATTGTGATGTATGGTGTATGTGCATATCTGTGTGTGCCCTAACTCCTGTGTAGAGGCCGAAGGATGACTTTATATAGTCAGTTTTCTCCTTTCACCTTTAAATGGTGTCTGAGGATTGTACTCAAATTACCAGCCTTCTGCAACAATTGCCTTCACCCACTGAGCCATCTTGCAGACCCCAAAACCTTTTTCTTGATAAACAAGTTGTCTTGGGTATTTCATTATAGCAATGCAAAGCTGACTAATAAAAGTCCATTCTGATAATTCCTTACCTGTCCCATATTGGGCTGGAGGTGTAGTTCACTTGGTAGAGGACTTGTGAGTAGCATGCACAAAGTTTCAAGTTCCACCTCTATCATACCATAAAAGTGGGCATGATAGCGTATACCTATACCCTGGGAGTGGATAAATGAGGACCGAGTTCAAGGCCAGCCTTCTTGGCTGCATGAGACCCTATCTCGAAAAAAATAATCCCCACTCATTGTTTTGTGGGTTGTACTCTGGCACTAGAAGTGTCTGCCATACCTGGCTGCCAACCAGAATTAAAATTTGGCCTTTCAATTTACTACTTCATTCATTCACCAAGTACTTATTGAATACCTTTTGTACACCAGCCTCTGAGATGGGAATCCTTTTCATAAAAGCTTTTCTCAAAGGACACATTTACAAGAGTTATTGAAATTAAAATGGAAAGGCGACGAGAAGGAGGGACGTGTGTTTAGGCATAGAGCCGATGCGACATGAAATGAGAAGCTATGAGCTTCAGGGCAACCCGGGTAAAAAGGGAAAGATATTGGACTGCAGGATCTCCACTATCTGGGAGAAAAAGCATGTCGCTCCCCCTTCACCCCTAATAGAAACAGACCTTTCTACAGTCTGCAGTGCTTTGTCCAATCAGGCAGGCATCACACAAGGCACTGCTCAGGGCCTCTGCCAGCATAATGGACAAAGCCTCCAGCTGCAGGTTTATAGCCGGTGTAGCCGTGATCTTCCTGTGGCCGTTTCATGTGTCTGCCCTCAATAAAAGCCGAGGGCACGGTGATAAAGCCCAGACTCAATGAAGGCGACCCTGCCACAGTCTAACCCATGTAGTGCTGCCAGGAGGCTTTCCAGGGATTTAGCTTGAAGCCAGGAGAGAGGTTAAAATGCAGCTGGGAAGGTATTCCCTAGTGGTCTCTCAAGCTCCACCCACCTTCTTCTCTCCCACTGGCACCACCTTTAGCAAGGAGCCCCAAGTCTTTCCTGATCCGCCCTCAACCTGACTTACCACTGAGTAGCCAGTGATCTTTTAAAGATAGGAAACCCCATCACCCACCCCACTCTCAATCTGTCAGGAATCTAAGTAGCATTTAGGGTGATTTGTTCTCAGCTTGGAGTTGTAACCATTTCTTGAATTCTTTATAACATGTGTGGACCACACTTGCCAAAAACAGACAAACAAAAATAACCAGGGATTTTACTTAAGGGGAAAAAAATGAAAGCTAGGATAAAATGCAGAAATGTGTTAAGATCCTTAGTAGTGGTTGATCCTGGCTGGCAGATCTAGGGCTCATTGTGGCTTTCTTCCATGCTCAAGTCTTTCTTTCTTGTAAGCATGTTTTTAAATTAAAAGACAAGCAAATCAATCAATCAATCAATCAATAAATAAATAAAGGAAGGAAGGAAGGAAGGAAGAGAAAGAAAAAAAGGAAAAGAAAAGAAAAAGAAAAAATCCTCAACAAACAAACAAACAAACAAACAAACAAACAAACAAAAACCACTTCCTTGTAGCCAGACACCCACCTGGTCTCTTCTGAGCTCTCTTAGCTTCTTTTGCTAGAGAATACACCTGTTAGGCCCTGTGTCAGGCAATGTGCTGGACATTTTAAAAAGAACACCCATTAAATCACATGTTTAATCTATTCTACTACTGAAGAAACTAAAGTTAGAGAGGTTGTGGGACTTGCCCAGGGTCTTAGGGCCAGGCAGACCTGTAGTTGGAACTACAGCAATCTGGAGCCAGGGTTTTGTGGTTTCCTTTGTTTAGTGTGTCTTTGCTTTCTCTCTCTCTCTCTCTGTGTCTCTCTCTGTCTGTCTCTCTCTGTCTCTCTCTGTCTCTGTCTCTCTCTCTGTCTTTCTCTGTCTCTGTCTCTATCTCTCTTTCTCCTTCTCTCCCTCCCTTTCCCCTTTTCTTCCTTCCCTCCCTCATTGTTTTCTTCCTTCCTTATTTCTGCCACCTTCTTTTTGAGACAAGAGCTCACTATATAGCCCAGGCTAGCCTCAAATTCTCAATCCTCCTGCCTCAGTCTCCCCAGTGCTGGAATTTACAAATGTGTAATAGCACACCCAGCAATCATTTAGTCCTTTTCTAGCTTGATTCTTACTATAGTCTGGGTGTTTAAAAAAATGTTTATTACCAAGTAAAGGTGATTTTGTTGAGGGATTGTTTTGAAATGCACATCGATTCCCCCATCCTTCCTACTTCCCTCCCATCTCTGACCACCCCCTGCCTTTATGGAGGAACAGGGTGAATAGAAAGTTAAGAATCTTGATTTTTTTTTGGGGGGGGGGGTTGGTCTTTAAAAGCCAGGGCCTCAACGGGTTTCCAAGTCCAGAATTGAGACCTGCTGGATCTTAGTGGAGCCTAGAGCCAGGCTGGAGAGTCACAGAGACCTGGCTCTCCAGAGACATTGAGAGGGAGAAGGAACAATCACTAATGAGCCCTCCATCAGGTCCTGAAGGCAGGAGCTACAGGTGCTAGCTACATAGGCAAGAATGAGGTTGTCTAGGGTGCTCCAGGCAGACAGAGAGTGTAAAGGATCCTTTGGCACTCTGCCCAAGCAAGCCCCACTCCACTCCTTGAAACAGATACAAGTATGGGGACAGGGCAAGAACTTGGGGGAATTTCAGCAGTGATTGGGTTTGAACTTTCCTCCACTTCTAGCCTGTATGTGCATCCAGAATGGAAATTAAGTAACTTTACAGATTAAAGTGTTACCTTATTCCCGAAGTCTTCCAGTGGAGATTCTTGCTACATTGCCCTTGGCTGAGTTTTTGTTCTGTGTAGTTAGGGTTCATCTCAAAGCTTCACTGTCCTGTGAGCAAACAGAATTCCAGCCACCGGCTGAGGGCAGATTTTTGATGGACCTCTTCTGAGACAGTAGTTACAGCTTGGTAAAAGGTCTCTCCATTGGGAAATCCTCCCTACTGTGTGGGGAGGTGCAGTGTAGGGGTTCTACCAACAAACTCGGGGCTCCCTCAAAGCCTTTCGGGACACATTATGCTCTCAGGTAGGCACTCAGTTTAGACCCACAATTCCACCCCATCGACCACAACAAGAATGATCATGTCCCAAAAAACTTTCAGAGCAGTGATGACTGGTGACTCCATGGACTGGCTCCTTCTAAGTAGCATTGCTCCCTAGGGGATCCTCAAGAGGAGTGAGCCATGAAATAAACCGTCCCCCCTCTGGGGGTGGGATGTTAAAGAAGAGAAGCTCTGCCAAGGGAAGTTGTTTACCAGGGGCTTTGCTAGTCTGTGCCCATGCCTGCTGAGGCCAGGAGTCATAGTTTCGCCATGCCAGAGGCTATCAGGGACAACATGAGAGGACTGGCAGGGTAGCTGTGGCGTGTTCAAAATGGCTTGGGCTCCTTGCAAAGACTGAGCTCTCTCGAAGTTCTGGTGTCCTCAGTGAGAATGTCCACTTCACAGGGCTGTAAGAAGGGCACTTGGGAAGCTCTCTGTGGCTTCTCCTGAGTGCCTTTCTACCTAGTTTACCAGCAGTGGCCTCGTCTATTCTTGGTTACAACTACTCTCTGTCACCCGTGGAAATCCCATTATTCCGTGAAAATGGTGTGATTCAACACAATTAGAATAAAAAGGGACTCGGGGAAGGTCACCAGTGGTAATAGGGCAGCTGGAAGCAAGAGGCTTTTGACTAGTGGGAAACACTGTGCGTTCTCAAGCCTTGTTGGTTCTGAGGCTGGTCAAAGGCCTCCTGGTCAGTCCTGAAGTCTGTAAAACCACAGGGTACATCCTGCAGGCAAACATTTACTCTGCTCTTCCCAGGTGGTGAGAAGGGTCAGTTTTAGCTGTTGGGCTATTCTCAACTCTTTTTGTTTCCCTTGTGTACACAGAAGAAAGCCACTGTGAGGGAGGTGCTTGTCTCTCCGGTTCACCATCTCATTCAGTCCTCAACTGCATGGAAGCATGTCCACACCTGTGTCACCACCCATCAGAGCAAGACAGAAAAGCCTCTCGCCTTCCTGCAGGCTCCCATCCCTTAGTCATCGCTGTGCTCCAGTCTGGGGTTCCTAGGGATTTCTCTTGCCTGTTCCTTTGTTTGCTTCCTTGAGTTAGAGCCTCATGGAACCCAGCCTGATCTCAAGCTTGCTATGTAGCCAGAGCATATGTAACCCTGGTTCGGTTCCCCCTTCACCTCCCGTGGCCTGGAGTTACTGGAGTTACAGCCCAACCAATACTACCACTCTCATCCTACGTAGTCCCCGGGATTGAACTTGGGGCTTTAGGCACACTAGGCCACTAAATGTGCTACGTTTTCCCTGTTTCTGAACTCAAGAGTGAGAAGAACCATAGAATACACCCCCTTTTGGTATGAGATCTATGCACGTAGCACGTACTGTGAGCTGTTCCTTTTTTTTTTTTTTTTTTTTTTTTTTTTTTTTTTAGGTTTTTTGAGACAGGGTTTCTCTGTATAGCCCTGGCTGTCCTGGAACTCACTCTGTAGACCAGGCTGGCCCCGAACCCAGAAATCTGCCTGCCTCTGCCTCCCAAGTGCTGGGATTAAAAGTGTGCACCACCACTGCCCCGCTGAGCTGTTCCTTTTTAATGGCCGAATGTTCTTCCATGATGTGCCTGAGCATCATTTGTTTGCTGTCTCTACAATTATTAAATATTTCCTTCAGGTACAGACCTGGAAGCTGGATTTCCTGTCTATGTCAACCCGAAGCACAATTCTAGTGTTAGCATTGCTGGTGTGGGTATTTGCTATTTCCTGGTTTTGTCTAATATAAATAAAATTCATGTCTTTTGCTGGGCAGTGGTGGCGCACGCCTTTAATCCCAGCACTTGGGAGGCAGAGGCAGGCGGATTTCTGAGTTCGAGGCCAGCCTGGTCTACAGAGTAAGTTCCAGGACAGCCAGGGCTATACAGAGAAACCCTGTCTTGAAAAGAAAAAGTTCATGTCTTTTGGATGAAACTCAGGCAAGGTCATAAGATGCACTTACTCTTGGCTTCAGTAGAACTCCCAACCCCACCCCAGCCCCCCTCCAAGTGTTTGTACTGACTTACATTCCTCCAGCACAATGTGAGCACTCCCACCCCTCCATTCTCTCAGTCAGTCTCTTACATTTGTACCACTCTTACAGGTGCAGCATTGAGTAGCGTGGTGGCAGAACTTTCTGATGACAAATGATGTCAAGTGTCCTTTCGATTTGCTTACTGTAAACCACTGTGTATGCTTTCATTGAACACTGAGAAGGACTCCCAGCTGGCCTTTTCTGTTTCTGCATCTAGCCGCTGTGATCCAGTCTGCCTGGCTGTGGTAAGGAGGACTCCCAATGTAAAACCGGATCCTTCTGGTACAAACCCTCTCTGGCTGTATCTTGCAAGCTTGGATCAAGGGCCAGCTCTTGGCATGTCCCCAGCCACCCAGGACTTTTGTCTGCCTCTGCATCTTTATTTAAGGCCACTGGACTCCAGCATTCTGGCCCCTTTTGTGCATAGGAGTTGCTTCCAGGTTGTTATTACGGATAAGCTCATGCCTTTCCTTTTTCTGGCATTTATTACATTCTGTAATTGTACACGGCTATAGTTATTCAATGCCTGTCTCTCTCTGCAACTAGACTGGAAGCTCCTTACACATGAGCTCCATGCTCACGCCTACTGTTGCATCTCAGTGCAAACTGAGGTAGGTATCCAACACATACTAGGACTCTGGTATATATTTTTGGCATGAATAAATATGTCCCTTAGTCACACACTCAACTGGGACTCTATGCGAGAAAGTGCCCACAGGTGCAGGCCTGTAATCCAGGTTCCAGACTATCCCATGCTCTTTCAGCCCATGATCAGCTCCCAACAGGACATCAGCTCCATAAGGGCAGAGATGCTGCCTAGTTCACTGACCCGGGCCCTCAGCACTGTGCTTGGAATCTTGGAGACAGTTGACACTGGGTAAACTGACAATTACGGGTTTGGCTGGCTGACTGAGTTCTTTGCTTAGCATACACAAAGCCCTGGGTGCAACCTCCTGCCCAGTGACCAGGGTGGGGATGGGGTGAGGGAGGAGCTGGAAAGTGAATGAATGGACTCTTAGTTGAGTTGAAGTCTTCTCAGCTCCTACTGAAAGTGGTTCTAAGATCGTCTGCATGGATGTCTGCCTTATGTTTTATTGCTCAAATAGTCCCTGGAAATCTGTCCCAGGTTAGAGGCGAGCCCTGGAACCCACTCATCCAAACTTCTCTGTGCACCTGAGCAGAGCGACTTTCACGTGCCCTTTTAAGATAAAGTTAGCTTGCTCATGAAGGATGGAAACAGGAGGATGCTCGCAGAACCTACCAGAGAGAATTAGAACTTTGCTCATGGTTGGCAAGCAAATCGATGCTGCTGACTGCAAACGAGTCTTATTTGCCCACCATCAAGTCTCATCTGCTCTCCGAGCAGCTTCTGCCTCCATACTGCCTGGCAGCAGATGGCTTCCAGGGATGGAGGCGCGTGGAAGTAATAAAGTGGCATTTCTTTCCCAATTGTCTCTTGTTGAGACCTCTTGGTAATTCAGATTGATGGTCCTGCAGCCCGATGCAGGGACTGATTGAGTGAGGCTTGTCTAGGCCGGGAGCTTTTATTGCTGTTACAGGAGCTGAGTGATGAACCCAGTAGGAAGGGACCCTGACTGCCCAAGGCCTGAGGACAGGTGAGTGAAGGAAGCACCATCAAGTCAGGAACCAAGCTTTGTATTCCTGGTTCAGGGCTCCTATGAGACAACCAATAAGTCCCCAGGAATAGGCCCGAGGTGGATCTTTCCAGCAGAGAACATGGTGCCTCAGAAGCTCCTGTGGCACCAGTTTTCCCTGCAGTGGGAATGGGTTGTCTCCTCTGGCTCATCCACCTGAGAGCCACAAGATGTTTCTGGGGCGGAGAGCACTACAGGTTTCCTATGGGAAGGTGTGGGCGACGTTAGAATCATCATCTCCTCAGTTCCAGGATAATTATTAGTTTGTTTCAATGAGTAAGGTAAGTCAGATATTCTGGGATGCCGAGACCTGATAGGAGAGCCGGCTCCCCTCCTCCAGCCAGCAGCTCACCAGTCTGTCCAAAGTCCTATGTTTAAAGGGCCAAGCCCCTACTGCCCCGGGGACTAAGGCCAGTCTGCTACTCTCTCACTGCCTTCCCTTTCTGTTGATGTGATTTTTTAAAAAAAAAACCTCTCTCGGCCCTGGCCCGTCTCTCACCACTTTCCCCATCCCCATCCCTTCAGACCCATCTACCCCTCAACCCCATCTGACTGCCAATTGAAAAGGCCGGAAAATAATGTGAAATAATATAGTTTATCACCCAGAGGCTGCTGACAGGCAGCGCGGCCACCTCTGAAAACAGGCAGGGAGGCAGGGAGGGCGAGGAAATTATAGGCTGCACAAAGGAGAAAAAGTTAAAGTGAGCGCTCCATAAAAGAAAGTGGAACTATTATGCCGCAAAATGCCAACTCATTACAAAGCGCCCAAATAAGAGAGAAATACGGCGCTGCCTGTAATAGCGGTTTACAAGGCAACATTGTACCGCAACAGAAGAAACGCTGCTATAATTTGCTCTAACAACTCCAATTATCCCTTTTATTGATTTGGCAACACATTTAATAGGAGTAGCCACACCTCTTCTGTTACAAATCATTAAAGGTGTTGAACGGTGTAATTTTAAAATTGTCCTCCTACAGTTGTCAGTATGACAGCATAATTCTCCCTGATTTCGGCTATGTAAACACCCAGGCGCAGTCCTTTCCCCCTTACAAGGCCAGAGATGTTGTCAGCCTGGGGTTTTTGTGCAGAAACATCCATTTAATGTGTGTCTTTTTTCCCTAGCTGTAATTGCACTACAGTTTGGTTTAGTGCAGGTTTTTTTTCTTCTCTCTCTCTCTCTCTCCCTTCTTTCACCCTCTCTTCCTCTTTTTCTTGCAACTAGGAGGTACACACGATCAGGGAGAGATGGAAAACAGGCTGTTTGGCCTTCTCTTTCTTCCTCTGTAGCGTTAATTGCTACTCAAGCCTGGACCTTACACTTAACATCTTTGGGGCAGACTAGGACTGCCCCCGACAGTGGCTCAGGGCGCGCAGGCGCATTACGCTATGGAGCGCAACAAAACCAGGCACTCCTGCTGAGTCTGGTGGGTCCGGGTCAGGTGGGACTGGCAGGGGACAGCCAGGCAGGCACCAGGCAGAGGCTCAGGTGAACAGAGTCCTTCTGTGAGGTGTGCTCTGGATCAGCCTTTCCTGCCTCATCTCCATCCTCGACAACCTGCTGGCTCCTTAAGGGTTTTTGTTTTGTTTTTGCCCCAGCTGTGGACAGATACATCTAGACTGGAGGGAACCGGCATGGGAGGAAGCTGAGGAAAGTCTGTGACCCAGGGTCACTTAGGGGAAAGGACTGAGCAGAGAAGGGGCCAATGTATTGCCATGGGACTTGGGTGTCTGGCCTTGGGCTGTTAAGTGGGGATCCGGTTGTGTGGCATGCCGGAGGCAAGTTCATGTCCCCCTACCTGGGCCCTCAAGACACAAATCTCGCACTCCAATTAGAAATTTCGGCAGGTCCCACACCCAGAATCTTCCTCTATGTGACTCAGCAGGGAGGCTCCTTTAGACAACGCTAGCAGGCCAGGCTGCTGAGCAGGGAATCTGAATGAAGCCGGCATCCTGTAACATCTGTTCTTTGCTTCTTTGCTCCACCCCACTGACCACCTACAGACCGCTGGAATTAGATTTAAGCTGCAGCAGAAGGGATTTAAATTAGACCGGAAGGAAGAACCAGTGTTCTGGGGATTGCAAGGCTCCAGATTAGCCAGACAGCTGAGGACTCTCTGGAGATCATCAGAGAGCCTTACTGTGCTCTAGTTGGTGCAGAGGCTGCTGACCCAAGCATAGTTTTCCTGGTGGCATCTGCCTCTGCACAGTGCTGTGCCCCTGTCTACAGCGGTTGAGCCTTGGCCTTGGGTTCCAGGACAGGTGCTCTGACACACTTGCAGATGGTTTTTTGTTTTTTGTTTTTGTTTTTGTTTTTTGTTTGTTTTTGCCATTTGGCAGAGTCTAGTGCTTTCCTACTCGAGCCTGTGGTGCTCCACAAGGAGCTTAGCGCTCTGTGTTTCTACAGAGGAAAGCTGCAGTCTACCTCCAGGCCCTCCAGAGTTCCTGCATAGCAGAGGTGTTGGATCTCCTACCGCTCAGCCACTGGGGGTGGGGGGCAGCACCTAACAAAAGAGCCTCTACTGGATAGTCGCCAAGCACACTACCGCTGAGCTCCAGCCTGTTTCTTGCTTTGTCTGGCTGTCTTTGGCTCTGTTCATCTGCTTGGATGTCTGTGAAGTCCTGCATGTCTCTCCAGGCCTGCCGGTCTCAGATCGGGAGCAGAAAGGGGTACAGCGTTCAGATTAGTGTCATGGGGTAGTGGTGGTAGTGAGCTGGCTTCAAAACCTGCCTCTCTCCCCACATGGACAACCTTCTCCCAGACTTCATTACAGGCTGTGAGTGCTTGAGACGGATCACCTCTTTCTCAGCTGAGGCTGGGGGTGAGCTGTGGCCCTCTCCATCTCTTCCTCTCACTGTGACCCCAATCACAGCACCTGCCCTTGTCTAATTGGCCAGTGTCAGTGGAAGGGGGAAGGGAAGGCTGATGTCCAAGGAGGAAATCCCATTAGGGGAGCGTGAGCCAAGTTATTAGTGGTGAAGATGTAATTGGGGTTGGTGAATAATCTCAGCAGATCCATCACCTATTTATGGTACACCCAGCTGTGTGACCTTGGCTGAAGTGCTTCACTTCTCTGGTGAAATAGGACCTCCATGGTTGCCAAGGATCTCTAGATTCGGGGGATTGGAATTTGAGGAACTCTGAGTCACCCTAGCTCCATCCCTGAGGTGCTCACTCAGGTTTTACCTCTGAGTCATTTGTACAACTATGTGAATTCTTCCTAAGCTCCACACTCCTCAAAGTCAGCTCTTATCTACCTGCCACTCCCAGCTGAGTATCTTGCATATAGTGGTCATGTATCAGTTTTATGAATGGCCGGCTGAATGATAATTGGATGTGATTAATGATAAGCAGGAAGAATTCTAAGGCCCTTTGCTTAGACAGTGCATAATCGCTTGGGGGAAAAGCCCTAACCACCTGCTGGGTTATGAGCTTCAGCGAGCACCTACCTGCCTGACCTCAGTAGCAACCCTCAGAGCAAAGGCTGCCGCAGACACATTCGGTGAGGACTGGGGCCGTATGGACATCAGATCTTCGCTGCAGAGCAGGATGCTCAGTTGAATTTTAATATGTGTGGCTTGTCTTTGTTTTGTTTTGAGGCAGGATCTCACTATGATTTCCTGACTGGCTTGGAACTCACTGTGTAGACCAGGCTGACCTTTATCTCACAGAGATCCACCATCTGTAGGGGGATGTGACACCCTCTTCAGGCAGGCAGGTGTAAGTGCAGCAGAGCACTCATACATTAAATAAATTAAAAAAAAAAAAAAAAGCCCACGCCATTTCCAGTTAGCTCTCTCTGCCTAGAGCTTACGAGTCTAGACGTGAGTTCTCAGCTCCTGCTCCGGCATCACACCCACTGCTGCTGCCGTGCTCCTCACATGACGGTCATGGACTCTAACCCTCTGAAACAGCAAGCCCCTAACAAACTCTTCTATAGGTTGCCTTGATCATGATGTCTTACCACAGAAGTAGAAAAGTAACTAAGACAGTTGTCTACCTAGGAAGCTTGACATAGCTTGGGTTACATGAACCTGTCTCAAAAAAAAAAAGTGTTTGGCACAGTAGCCACATGCCTTTGATTCCAGTACTTGGTAGGCTTTCTGTGAGTTTGAGGCTAGCCTGGTCTACCTAATGAGTTCCAGGTTAGATAGGGGTATGCAGTGAGATTGTCTTATGTTTTTGTTTTAAATGTACATTTGATTAAGAATGCAAGGGTATGAAAGACTACACAGTGAGTTCAAGACCAGCCTGCCCCCCCACACCCACACACACACAAAAGTAGTGACTGAAGCTGGATGGGGTGGCACACACCTTTAACCCAGCTCTCTGGAGACAGATTCAGGTGGATCTCTGAGTTCAAGGCTAGCCTGGTCTACAGAATGAAACAAAACAAAACAAAACAAAACAAACAAAAAAAGAGAGGAGTGATTGGTATCTGGATATAAACACCAAACATTAAACTCAGCACCACGTATAAAAATCCATGTTTGTGCCGATGATTTGCTCCTATGTCTCTTGGAACATACGGGGGCCGTTTTCAGAGGAATATCAGGGTGGGAAGTGGAAAGGACAGAGGTGGGCACGACTTGGAAAGGGAAGTGGGAGAGGGTGCGACTCTGTCGAAAGTGTGAGCACAGAGCCTCTGAACAAACTCATAGCTGCTGCGTCACCTCCTTTGACAGAACTCTACCCCCATGAGGGTCTCTAAACTCTCCAGCTTGCAGGGATACGGGGGGAGCTGGGGGAAGCAGCTGTCTCCCTCACGACATGGTCAGTCCAGCTTCTCTTTACCACGAAGACAAGGGCAATGGTAGGATGGATAACTAAGGAAATAATAAGCTGAAGTCTCTCAGAAGTTCCGGGGAGTATCCTTGGCTCATAATGCCTGCTACTCCTGTCATCACAAGGTATTACCTCTATGTAGTGGAGCAAGTTCCTAGATTCCTACTATGTGCTAACACAAACTTCTCAGTCATTATCATCTTGCAGAGGATGTGGTTGGTGGTCAGAAAAATGGACCTACTCAAATTTATACAGCCAACAAGGAAGAGCTGGCAGGTAAGCCCAGCTCACAGGGCTCCAGGCTCCTGATTTTCCCTGTACCTTCCTGGGAAGGATGCCATGCCTAGGCTTGAAGGTTTCATGGTGATGTGATTATGGCTGTGTGTCCGCTGACGTGCAACCAGCCGAGCCGTGATCTCTGCTGTGATTTCCGCCCCAATTATTAACTCAGGGTCTCGATTAACTAACCAATTAACTAGCTGGTGGAGCTAGTAGCAGAGGAAAGGACCAACTCTCTAGGCTATCCTCCATCCTCTGATCTCCCATCCCTTCTTCTAGTGCTTCCTCCTCTCCATCCTTTTCCTCAGTGTGTCTCTCTCACACCTACCTTCTTCCCTTGCCTTGACTTCACTTATTCATTCGGATTCTCATCTACCTACTCACCTAGCCAGCAGTCAGCAGGCTTTGCCAGATTTTCTACTGGACCTGGTCCTCTAGAAGTGAGGAAGACTGTTGGGAACTCTCAAGCAAGAAAGGGCAGTACACTTAAGGCTAATACTCAAGAGCCATCTCCTCACAGACAGTACCAGGGTGAAGAGGGGAGATGCCAGCTTCCAACGTGGCCCTAGAAAGAACTAGTTTTCCTATGTTGTTGCATGCCGCAAGGGGCCTGCTGGAATGGCTACAGACGACCACAGTGTGGGGGTAGAGTGAACACTTAGAACACTGGCTGCTCTGAGCATGCCCAGGCTTGAGGGTCTCCTCTTTAACTTTATTGTTAAGGGTCCCTGAGCAGGCTTCCTTAATCTGGTGAATTTTCAGTTTTGTCAAAATGATCTGATCTTGCGGAAGGGTTCCTTTTCTAGGTGGTGTTCTTCCTTTCATTAAGAGAGAGTGAGAGAGAGCGCGAGAGAGAGCGAGAGAGCGAGAGAGCGAGAGAGCGAGAGAGAGAGAGAGAGAGAGAGAGAGCGAGAGAGAGAGAGAGAGAGAGAGAGCGAGAGAGAGAGAGAGAGAGAGAGAGAGCGAGAGAGAGAGAGAGAGAGAGAGAAAGAGAGATCTTACACATATGCTTTACTCTCACTGATGTCAGCTACAACAAGCTGGAAGGCTGGAGCTTCCATTCTCAGCCGGGAGCCCTGCCCTTGCTCGCCCCCACCTTACCCCAGAGCATGGCCATTCCCACCCTGGAAACTTGCTGTCTGGTAGGAAATAAAAGCTGTGCTCCTTTTATATGACTTGAGCCCTGCTCTCAGGAGAAGAAGGAATAAGCAGGAAAGGAGGGAAGAGGAGGAATGTGACCAGGCCGTGACAATGCATACCCTAGGAAGAGGCTTCCTATGAGCAGACAACTGCCACCTCCCAGGATCAGGAACAAAACCCTGACACCAATGACTACACCTTTAGCCCTTAGCAGGGCCAAATAAGGTCTGGACTGTGTGTGTTCCCTACCGAGCTGGTAAGGGGGACACTATTAAGATCTCAAGGGTCAAGAGACTAAACCTGCAGCAAAGTTGGTGTCAGCCCTTTCTCTCTCTCTCTCTCTCTCTCTCTCTCTCTCTCTCTCTCTCTCTCTCTCTCTCTCTCCCAAA
>NW_021604658.1:1398940-1452607 GCF_004785775.1 Grammomys surdaster | reverse complement strand
CCCCCCCCCCCAGCCTCCTCTCATCCCGCACCTCCTCCCTTTTCCATTTGGAAGGAGGCTTGCTGCCTTTGTATTTTAACTGTAGCAAAAAGATTAAATTGTTTACGAGCCGGGAGCCTGGGCTGGCTGGATGAGCCGGAAGAGACAAAGATAGACATTCTAATTCTCCCCTGTTCTCTGGGCCTCCGTCCCCCTGGCTGCTGCTAATTCTTTTATCTGCCCCCAACACTCCAGGCATTATGTGCATTCATAAAAAAAGGTGGGGGGGGGATGGAGAGAGCCCTCGCCGAAGCCAGCAAAATTACTGTTCTCTGCGCAGCTTCTCCGATAGCAATCTCTTGAATGCTGATTACTTCACCCCCTCTCCTGTGCCCCCTCCCCCCTTCCCCAGCACCCAACATAAGTTGGTCTTTAACCCTTTATCTTTAGCAAGCAGAAAGACACGGAAAACATCTCACTCAGTGGGTGGAAAAAAAAAGCGCGGGGGGTGGGGGGGGGGCGTTGTGGATAGGGGGGAGAAAAACTAGCACAGAGAAGAATTACTGTTATCTTCCCACCAGAAGAGGGACAGCAGAGATAAGGGAAGCCTGAAGAATTAAAAGAAACGTAGCGTTGGGGGCTCTAAATTCACGCCGAAGCTGGTTGTATTTGTCTGTCACGGGGGTTCATAATTTTCCGAGGTTGTTTTGATAGACTTATTGTGCGGACTGCATAGAAAACTCATCAGCATTTGTTGCCTGTGAGCATTATTGTCAGAGGTAACTGCGTGTCTATAGACTGGGGGAGATAATGGCTGAAGTCGAAAGCAGATAAAGCCGGGCTCTTCTCATTAAGGACTATCTCGGCCTCCGCAGACCGGCTGGGATTGAGTGACTGGGGCCTGGTGCGGGGCATACATTATGCCCGCCGAAGCAGGAGCAGAAGGCAGCCTCATTCCATCGGCAGCCTGCTGCACGGTGGCCCCTGATGAATGGCCCGACAAGGACTGTGTGGTCAGGGCACCCTGGCTAGGCTTTTGGAAGGAGCCTGCCGCGTGCTCATCGTGAGGGTGGAAGCGGGGGCTTCCCTTCCGGTTGCTGAGCTCCAGGGGTTTGTGGTAGAGCCACAATGAGGGCTGGTTTTTGGATCCATTCTGACCTTGTTACAGATGAGGAAAATTGAGGTCCAAAGAAAGGACTGGTTAACCCAATAAGGGAGGAGAGTGGGGGTCCTGTGGTCCTGGGGTCTTTCAAGGGTATTTCAGATGTGTCAGAGTTGCTGAGAGATGCTAGCACACCATGTTCTAGGACAAGGTCTATATAGAGCTGTGATCACGCCTGGGACCCATGTGTCCTGTCTTCTCCCTTCCTTTAGCATTCTTCAAAACTTTTTATAACCCTCGTTTATTTGTGTGTGTACACATGCAAGCATGTATATATGTATCTCTCTGTGTATGTATGCATGTATGTGCACATATCATAGCATCCATGTGAGAGATGTGGGGGAGACAACAGATGCCAACTTGTTGGGGGTGTGTTGTTGTTGTTGTTTGGGTTTTTCATTTGTTTGGTTTTGTCTAGAGAGTGAACAGTGTGTGAGGCGAGCTGATGCAGGGCTTTACAATGTAGCTGGGTGCATGCAGCACAGGGGACAGAGAGGTCCCCAATGTAGCACACTTGTCTGCTTCAAGCTTCAGATCCAGTCTCAGCCTTCTGACTGCTAGGATTACTGGTGAGGACCTTGGTCCTCAGTCACCATTTCTTTGAGTGTCCATGAAGAGCCACTCTGGGCCACTATGAGCACACACGTGAGAACTGGGTACAGACCATCTGGCTTCTTCCTCTCTCTGTTGCCCAGGGTACCCCCTCCTCCTCCTGTCCTACTTCCCACCCTACATGAAACCAGCCAAAGGAAGTGGGTAAACAGAGGCAGAGAGACTCACTGCATTCCGAAGACAGGGACCAAGCTATTGAGTAGAAGCAAGGCCAGGCTCTGGGCTCTAGGTGGCTTGGGAAGACGGCCTTTTCTGGCCCTCTGTGAAATGGGGCTGATACTCTGGTTCACAGAGAGGCCACAAAACCTCATGCGATGGCGTACCTGGGGATTTTGTGAGCTCAGGGTCTGCACAGTCTCAGTGCTCAGCATCCCTGCCACCCTTTTTTCAGTAACCGTTCCTTAGGGCCTTTTAGGTTGAGCATTCTCTTGTTCATCTAACTCAGTAGTTCTGAGCCTTCCTGATGCTGTGATCCTTTTAATATAGTTCCTCATGTTATGGTGACCCCCCCCACACACTGCAAAATTATTTTCATTGCTACCTCATAATTGTAATTTTGCTACTGTGATGAATTGTAACATAAATATTTTTGGAGATAGAGGTTTGCCACTGGGGTTGCGACCCACAGGTTGTGAAACTGCTGATTTAATTCAAGGTGGGGGCTCCAGGGAATGGTGACTAAGTTATAAATGGATGTTTTAGTTTGGACTTTGCTCCCACAGGATGAGGTCTTGGCACTGCTGGGACACCCTCTTGGTTGACTTGCAAGAAACTGAGGCCCAGGGAAGGAGCCTGCGTAGGTCCAGGTGAACTTTAAAAAGCTGTCTACCCAGCTGCAGGGAGGTGCTTTCCTTCACAGCACTTCTTTCCAGGCTGCTGTGGCCTGGGAGGCTGCCAGGCAGGGGAAAGCACTGGTGCATGCAGCACAGGGGACAGAGAGGTCCCCAAGCCCTGCCACTGGGCTAGGAGGCCCTGAGCTCATAGCGGAGGCCATTCCGGTCTACAGCTCCCTCAAAACTGCCTTGGTAAACCTAGGCAATGAGGGTGCTTTTAGCCAGTGACGGATGTCCTCCATTTGGATTGATGGAAAGATCCCCAGCGTGGAGACATATTGATGGGGAGGATCAGGGTGGAAGAATGCCCCTGGCATATTAGGAACTATGGAGGGTCTCCCTGGGGGTCACTGGCACGGAGGGTGCTTTAACGCTTGGGAGCCACTCTGGCCCTTGAGGACTGGTGAGGAAAGTCAGTTCAATGTAAATGCTGGCAAACAGCTAGGTGGACGGGGAGAAGGATGGAATTCTAGGGTGCAGAGGAAAGGACATTTGAATCAAGCCTTGGAGCTCAGAAAGCAGATGGAGCGGGAAGAGCAAGAGGAGAGGCCTAGAGACTAACCAGCAGGGCAGGGTGTGTACAGGGTGGAGGGGGCTGCAGACTGAGATTGGGTTGGGACCATCTTGGGAGGGGCTTAAAGGGCAGAAGTTGATGGTGGGGCTGTGACCAGTGTACCGGAAGGGATCCCCAAGTGAGAAACTCACTTCCTGAAACACCCCTCAATGTTTGTCAACTCAGAGAACCCCCTTCCCCCCACCCATTTCTCCCTTCTGTTATCAGCAGCTCTGTGCATTGACACCTGATGGCAGTATTTGGTAGGAGTGGCAGAGGAAAGAGCATAAACTCTGGAAAACCTGTGACCTGTGGTTTTAGCATTAAATCGCCCCAGTAAGATGTGTGGCCTTGGCGGCCAGGCTCACGATTCCCCTCAACTCAGTTTTCTAATCCATAAAGTAGGGAAGACTTTAGCCTCAGAATTCCGAAGAGAATTCCCCAAGGCGGTACAGAAAACCTGGCAATTTGGAGTCCTTCCCTGTTCCTATACCTCGGGTTTAGACACCCTGGCCCCAGTCACTCGTTCTCTCTCAATATAACCTCTCTCCTTACCTTTGTGACCAATAAGATGGGTCCTGGATGGCCTCCTTGGAGAAACACTTGACATTTGCCCCCTACCCTGCTCTTGACCAGTACTAGATGTCAGCCTGACCTTGCTTTGGCCAATCTTTCTTGATATCACCCATCCTAGAACACGACAGTCTGTCCTCTTGGTCCTTCTAGTTTTCCAGGCCACTGTTTCCTGTCTACACTTCAGTCCTCTGTCACAGAGCTAAGGGAATGAGAGGCTGGTCCTGGGACACCCCAGACTCACTTTGCAGCTGAGAGTAGATCGAAGAGTGTGCTCAGGCCATGTGGGAGGCCAGGTGTCTCTGTATGGGGTTTATAGCAAGAACAGCTCAGCCTATGGGGAAAGATATGGCAGAGAGGAGGGAGGCTCAGCTGAGTCCTGACACAGGGTACTGTCCCCCCTGTGCCTCAGATGATTAGCCAATCATGAGAGAAGATCCATAAGTGAGGCCTGTTCTAGTCCTTACCAAGGGTCTGTCCAATGCAAGGGTCTGAGATGTTGCCTTGATGTCATTAAAGGGAGCATCAGGGAAGCCATTCTTAGGCAACTCCACCCCTAAGGCTCGGGACTCTTACCACCCTTTTTGAAGGATTTACAATGGACTGATTTCATTTGCATGACAAAATTGGCTCGGGCATCCAAGTGTTGCAGGACTAGTGTAACATTGCAGAGAACAAGCAGCCAGGAGGAAGGTTACAGCTGACAAAGAAGGAGAAGATCACCGCCCACCCGCTGCCTCTGCCGACCACCCCTCTGCAGGAGTGGGATGGGATGCTAGGAGTGTGTGTTGGGGTTAGGGGGCAGCAATGCCAGTGCCTAGGAAGTGGCAGCCTGCCGGAGAGGTGGGTGAGATCCTGTTTCTGCTATCTTTTCTCTATGGGGGTTAGAAGTCCTTTACTATTTCAGAACACCTCCCTGCTTGCCTTACTCAGTCCTGCTTACTCTTGGGACTTGATAACATGGGAGTTCCAGAGCTACTGTCTGTACACCCATCAATTCGCTCACCTATCCACAGATCTATCATCAATCTACCAACCTGACATCCATCCATCCATTCGCCCACCCACTCATCAGTCTGCTCACACACTCATCTGTCTACCTGCTCACGCACCCCACCTACTTGCCGTCCGTTTACCAGACTATCTGCCCACCCATGCATTCATTCTTTCTCCCATATACCCACCCATCCAGCAGTCTGCTCATTAATCTACCCATGTACCCTTCCATCTAGCTAGCAGAAACACACTGGACACTTTTGATGTACTGGTGCAGAGCCAGGCGTGTCTCTGTGTGGCAGCTTCATTCTCTATAAGGATCACAGGGTGTATCTCCCCGGATTGACTCTGGTCCAGAGAAGCGCTGGGAGAGTGTTTTCTGCAGTTTATTCGATTAGGCAGCAGGGAGTGTGAGGGTCAATAAAGCAGAGTTATTGCCCCCAAAGAAATTACAGTTGTAAGAGAACTGGTGCTGTGGTCCCGCAGAGCCCGTGTCACGTTATGGAGAAGTGTGTAGGGCTCTGCTTGAGATGCAAGTACAGTTAAGTCTGTCTTGCCTCTCCCTGGGCATCACACTGAAGAAGCTGAGGCTTGGGAAGGTTAGAGGATTGTCCAAGGCCATATTGCAGCACAGACAAGAGGACTGAGGGCTGAGCCTTCCAATTTGGGAAGTTTCCAAAGGCTTGGAACTTGATTTCTTACCATTCCCTGCCACTGGAGGCAAGGCTACTGCCTAGTTCCATGTATGTATGGGAGAGGTCAAGGTACACAGCTCTTGGAGGGAGATAGGCTCAACTCCAGGTGGCTTCCCCAGAGCCTTGGGCTGTTCTGACTGTCTCACTTAAGGCCATTGGTGAGTAGGCACAGGCTCAGTCAATCTACCAACCTGACATCCATCCATCCATTCGCCCACCCACTCATCAATGGACCTCTCAGGGGATAGTGCAGGGAAGAGATACCCACGTGGCTTTGGACGGAAGCTTGAGCAGAGCATTCCTGGCTATGCTGTGGGAGACACCAAGGGTATTCAGCCTTAGAACAGAAGGATGGCTCCTCTGGATGTACCTGGGGGCTACTGGAGCCCAGGATAGAAATGGCTTCCTGTGGTCCTATGCTTTGGGCAGGAGTCAAGATCTACTTCGGATGCCATAGGGAAGCACATTTGGTCACTTCTCATTATGGTGGCCAGTTCCATAGTCTAAGCACTTTACTGGTGGCAATCCATGACATTAAAGGTACGAAGAGCCTGGTGTGGTGGTATAGGGGGAGGGGATAAAAGGTTCAGAAGAGGGGTTAGAGGAAGGGTGAGAGATGGCAGCAAGCCTAGTGCAGTGGAGGGCTTTGGAACATTTCAGGGCTGTGTCTGAATCCAGGTGCTGGCTATCCCACTCCGTATGACCACAGAGGAGTCACCTCACATCTCAGAGGCTGGCCTGAAAACCCATAGGAACAGAAACCTCTTTTACACTGTCATTATTTAATTTTTTCCTTTTCAAAATGTTTTTGACTGTGAAATCAAGGCCAGCCTTGGCTACATAGTAAGACCCTCTCAAATTGAAAAAAAAAATTCCAGGGAAAACAGTTTGATTTTAAATTGAAAATTAAATTATAATCGCCAATACCTATCACACACGACTGGTAAGTGTTCCTAACAGCAAACCCATGAGGCAGGCCTCTTCACTTTTTAAAATAACCTTTATCTAGGAATGATTTTAGACTTCAGGAAAGATGCAAACATAGCCGAGAGTTCCCATCTCCCTGTGTTTCCTTGGGCTATCATAGTACATTTGTCAAACCAGACACCAGCCCTGACTCACTAGGTCCTTTAACTCACTGACACCCCCACCTCCTAGATGAGGCTTTGAAGGACCTGAATTCAACTCCCACCACCCACATCTGGGAGCTCACAACTGCCTGTGACTCCAGCTGCAGAGGATCTGACAGTCCTCTGTCCTCCTCACTCACACGCAGACATATGCATGTATCCAGAAGTAAATAATAATACCATATTTTAAAAAGAATGCTGGCTGAGTATGGATGCTTATCTCAGTCTAGAAAACCCGGGCAGGACTTAGGCCACAGCCTCTGACCTGTGTCCCACTGCCTGAGGGGGTATCGGCTGGAAGTGGCATCAAATGACAAAGATTGCTTCTCATCAGTGCTGACTAGCTACACATAGTAGGTGATCAACAAAGCACCCTGCTTTGAGTAGGACGTTAGTTCAGATTCCAGTCTGTGTCCTGTGTTCAGTAGGTCTTCAGTGGATGACGCAGTGTTAATAGCTCTGCCCACACTCCCCGTCTTGATTTTGCTTCCACTTATTATGCTTTTATTTTGCTATGTTTTTTTCTAGTTGTCTCAGATCCTTGAGGGCTGTACGCGTGTGTGTATGTACATGTGTTTGTGTTCATGTGTATGCATGAGTGTACATATATGTGTGTATGTGTTTATGGGTGTCTTGTGTGAACACTGTGCTTACGCATATGGGTGTGTGAATGGTGGTACTTATGGTCCATCACTGATGGTGCCATGATTTAGGGAGTGGTCCCCTGGTTGCCTGGGGATCTCTCTTACGCTTCCCCTTTTAGAGAAGTCCTATGTTTCTCTGGGCATGTGCTGATTTAAATACTTAACCTATGCTGTCAGACTGGCTGAAGGCTTGACCAAGGACTCAGCCTGAGAGGCCTTAGGTTAGTAGTAAGAGTCTCCTGGGACCAGACTCAGAATCTCCTCCCTAATTCTTTCTACTAAATCTACATACTGTTAAGTTAGCACCTGCCAGGCAGGCCCCTGGCCTCCGTGGATGCAGGTATGGCCCCTTGGAGACACCAAGGGCTTCTGAATCAGAAACGCAGCTCCTCATTTGGCTCCTTGCAAGTCTCGAGCACACCTGGAAGAGCCCACAGAACTGCTGCAGAACCCAGCATTCTCTTACACTTCTGGCTTGGTCCCTGATGGCCAGCAGCAAGTGTGGGACCTGAATCTACTTTGCTGTGTGGCTCAGCCCCTGATGGCCAGCAGAGGGAGGAATGGCTGAGGTCTGTTCCAAGGAGGGTCACACCCAGGGCTGACTAAAGAAGTTCTTGTAACCAGTTGAACTGTGGTCCTTAAAAGATAAGTCCAAAAGTCAGTGCCTGCGAATGAGACCTTGTATAGACAACAGTCTTTGTGAATTTAGTTAAGACCCTTGAGATGACATCATACTGAAGAACTCTGAATCCAGTGAGCTGCTTCCTTTGTAGGAGATATGGGAGAGGGAAGCATTGTGACACCTCAGGCGGAGAGTGGAGGTATGCAGCTATGAATTAGAGACACTGAGTTCAGGCGTCAGTTGTGGTAGAAGCCACGTCTGTCCCATGCTTGTGGAAATTTGGTGTAGCAGCCCCAGGACATCTATGTTTGTCAGTTTTTGTCATTGTGACAAAGTATCTTCGAGAAAACAGCTTAAGGGAGGAAGGCTGTCCATGGTCACGTGGTCCATTGTTTCTGGGCCCACACATAGTGAGTGAGGCAGGATATAGTTGGGAACACAGGTTATCTTATCGTAGACAGGGGCAGAGAGTGATCAAAGGAGCCTGGGGACAAGGTATGCCTTTCTAGGGTGGTCCCCACTATGCACAGTCACCTGATTCCTCCGACTGAACCCCTGGTGTTCTCCACCTTCCTCATCTCATTAAATCACAAAGCACCAGTGGACTAACCAGTCCAATTACTCTTCTCAAAAGTCTAGCAGCTGGCCTTTGACCTTGAGACTTTCAGCTGATACTTCTGTTTAACCACAGTGCCACCATGTCTTCATCCCCTGCTACCAGCAGGAGTTTTGGCAACCTCATAGAACAAGACCCCATCCAGCCCTGCATCTCCACCCAGAGAAATCTCCCTGGCACACTGCCACTTTGATGCTAGCCAGTCTAGCTAGCCTAGCTATTCTGCTATCCTTGATCCTCAGCTTCCATCTGTAGAATGAGAAGTTGGGATGCTTTTTTTTGAGACAAAGTCTCATTAAGTAGTTCTGGCTGGAACTCTCTAAGTAGAGCAGGCTGGCCCCAAACTCACAGAGCTCACAGAAATCTGCCTGTCTTTGTCTCTTCCCAAGTGCTGAGAAAGCTGGCTTTGGAAAGCTGAATTTGAAGGGTTCAGGGATGGACAGTTAGCTCAGAGTGCCTGTCTAGCATATATAAAACCCCATGTCAGATCTCCAACACCTCATATCTAGGTATGTTGGCATCCCCTGGCATCTCTACACCAGACTGCACCCCAACCTCACTGCATCAGAATATCTGGGTTGGAGCTCTGGCAGGCGTGTGCTTTTAAATCCTCTGTGGCTGAGAATCACATGCTCCTTCCTTACAGAAGGTCCAAAATTCAAGGTTATCCTTAGCTACACAGTGAGTTTGAGGCCAGCCTGGGCTACACAAGATACTGTCTTAATACAGCAACAACATTCTCCTCAGACCTTTCAGGCTCCTAGTCTGGAGCTGTGGAAGCTCCTGACCCTTCCTAACAGCCTGCTGGGCTCCACCTCCTCAAAGAGACCTGGACTGTGAACAGGAGCCCTATGGGACAATGGGATTCGTTTTCACTCCATCAAGACGCCATTTCCTCAGATACTTAGTTATATGGATGGGGGTACGTGGGGGCATTCCTTGCTGCCAGTAGACGAGGGTTGCTTGCAGGAGGGTCTTGGCTCTGCAGAGCTCTAACCTTTGCCCTCCTCTCAGCCACCCTCCTTCACATCCTATCATCCTGTCCTTTCCTTCTGCGTGAGGTGCGAGGGTGACTGACGGGACTCAGGCTGTACACAGTGGGCTGTCCTACTGCGGTCTGCTCTGGGAGCCTTGCACCTCACTCAGGCTCAGGCAGCAAGGTTTATCCGAGCAGTGATTCTCAACCCCAGAGGACTTAAGAACACACCCCTGCCAGAGCTCCACCCCAGATATTCTGATGCAGTAGGGCTGGGGTACACCTTTGGGCTGTCTATGGGGCCCTCAGTGTATCTCTCTTTCCCATGCTGGGATGCTCACTTTTCGTTCTTGCCCGGTGAGATGCCTTCCTGGAGGGCAGGCAGGTCCTTTCAACACTACATCCCTGGCACCCGGCCAAGCCTCCGTGGACTCTCAAGGTAGCGCTCATCCTTTGAAGAGCAAAGCAAAGAGAGCCAGAGATCAGAGGCAGGATATGCCACAAGCCGCCTGAGGGCTCTTGGGAGACAAGTGATTGGATGGTAAAAGTCAGGGGTGTCAGGCAGCAACTGAGGTCTCCCCAAATTCTGCCCAAGCCTCTTACAGCAGTCCATTGTGCCGCTGGAGCCAAATGGAGGCCACAGAGAGGGACAGGGCAAGGCACAGTCTTGTCATAGTAAGAGGTTGTTCACAAGGTACTGAAAATTGAACTGGCTCAAACTTTTTTTTTTTTATTTTTTTTTTATTTTATTTTTATTTATTTATTTATTTATTTTATTGATGAGTACACTGTAGCTGTCTTCAGACACACCAGAAGAGGGCATCCAATCTCATTACGGATGGTTGTGAGCCACCATGTGGTTGCTGGGATTTGAACTCAGGACCTCTGTAAGAACAGTCAGTGCTCTTAACCACTAAGCCATCTCTCCAGCCCCTGGCTCAAACTTTTATCTATCTATCTATCTATCTATCTATCTATCTATCTAGTCAGAATACTGTAATTTATTTTTTAATAATTTTGTTTTATATATGTATGTATATACAGTTATATATATACATACAGTTATATATACATACAGTTATATACATGCATATATACAGTTTAGGTGCATGACGGTGACTTGTGAGAGTGGGTTCTCTCCACTGCTTGGATTCTGGGGCTCAGACTTAGGTCCTGGCTTTTGGTGGCTGGTACCTTTATTGGCTGAGCCTCAACAACTGGTGAATCAGAAAGTTTCATCTCCTTCATAACTGAGTACATGCCTTAAGAGAGCTGGGCTGGAGAGAGCGCTCAGCAATTAAGAGCACTGGCTGCTGTAGCAGAGGGCTTGGGGTCGATTCCCAGCACCCACATGGCAACACACAACTGTCTGTAACTCGAGTTCCAGGGGATCCAGTGCCAACTTCTGACTTCCATAGGTACCATGAATTTATGTGGTATTTATGCGGTGTGCAAACATACGTGCAGGCAAAACACTCATATACATAAAATAAAAATAATCTTAAAAAAAAAAGATCCACACTTAATGCTGGCGGCGAGCTCATCACCACCAGCGGCTCTTCCTCCCCAGATTAAGTACAGCAGTAACAAGAAGTGCTTTACTAATGCTCTGCTAATTCATTTCACTCCCGCAGCCTCCCAGAGACAAGAGACCAGTACTGTATTATCCCACTCCCAAAGCAACCTACCCCAAGCTCAGCTACTGTACTGTACTGTATTGTACTGTACTGTACTGTCGTACTGTCTCTCTCTCTCTCTCTCTCTCTCTCTCTCTCTCTCTCTCTCTCTCTCTCTGTGTGTGTGTGTGTGTGTGTGTTTATGTGGTGGGGGAGCAGGAGAGAGTGGTATGTGTGAGAGCAGTATATAAAAGATGTTTGTGTCTGTGTGTGTGTAAGAGAGAGAGAGGTGGGGGAGGCCTTTGTCCCCTGAGCTCCTGAGCTCGGGAGGAGAATGTTATGGGGGAATGGATGGGAGTCCCCAGGAGGCCTGGGGGCTGGAGTAGGGAGGGAGACAGGGCCCATTAATGCTGCTCTCCTGGGAGGTGCAGATAAGTGGCCCCAGGGGGCTGTGCTGAGGACCCTCTAACTAGCTTGTTGCCATGGGGATGCTGGCTGTGACTATAGGCCTAGAAGTCCAGCATGGACCTGCTCCTCCTGGCAGGTGGAGACCTCCAACTGGGGCATATTCATTAATGCGGGAAGGGAACTGAGAAGCCCCGCCACCATTGACTGACTGTCTGTCTGTCTCTCTGTCCTTATTTAAACCAAAGCCCTTGCTTTCTTTCTCATCCTTTTAGAAAGGCTCTGCAAGTCCATAAAAACAGTGTCTCCATTTCTAGACACTAGAGGGGACAGGAGGTCTCGGCCAGAAGGTACCCAGGCCCAGAAACACACGTGGCCACGCAGCCTTACCCTGTTCCAGACAATACTGCCACCTCACCTAGCGGCCTGAGCTGTTTTGGTTCTGCAGACACTGAGCACTTTGGCCCTGAGGAACAGCAATGCCCAGGAGTCAGGATACTGAGATTTGAGCTGATATTTTATTTTGAAACTTTTTATTTTTCAAACACTACCTACTAAGGAGAGGCCTGGACAAACCCCAGGGACTTCATCACCCAGTAGCAATCCTTTGCCACTTGTCAACGTTGTTTCTTCTGTCCCCACCCCCCCAGCCCCAT
The DNA here is from genome assembly GCF_004785775.1 of Grammomys surdaster. Classification (NCBI taxonomy): domain Eukaryota; kingdom Metazoa; phylum Chordata; class Mammalia; order Rodentia; family Muridae; genus Grammomys; species Grammomys surdaster. The sequence continues at coordinate 1,440,539 of NW_021604658.1, read as the reverse complement.
TTGCTGAGAGCCACTGGAGGCTCTCCTTAGGCTATCAGGAAGTTTCATCCAGAAACACCTAGACACAAACCTGTCACCTTCACCCAGCAAACAGTGACAGAATCCCTGTGACCTCTGTCAATCTGACACTCAGTCCATCCTTACCTCTTCCTGCCCCATCACTAAATATGTGGACGTGGAAAAGCACACCCTGGGAGAACAGGGGCGACATGGCAGGGCCCTTTTCTGGGCTATAGCTTTAGAGCCGGTAAAGTGATGGTCGTTGAATGCCTGCACCCTGGGCTAAGGTATTTTACTTAACTAGCCTTAGTTTCCTTCTATGCCAGGGAGCTTACCTCTCCCAAGGCTGTTGGAAGGACTAACTAAAAGTCTAGCAGTGCAGCATTGGGTCCCTAGTAGGGACTCAGAAAGTGGTGACAGTGACCGTGAGGTTTTCTCTTTTGTGTATGAAGAAACTGAAAGTCAGAAAGAGAAAGGGACTTACCTAAAGTCACAGCTCAAGTCCTGTGAAGACGCAGGATGGGAGCATAAATATTGACATGAACTCCGCCCTCCTCTTCCTGTCCACCTCTGCTCATCACCAACGGGACACTGCAGATGGAAACGTCACAGTGGGGCGCCACAGCCAACACAACTGGTCCCTGGAAACCTGACTGGGGTGACAAGGGCATGAAGAAAGGACAGAAACACAGACAACATTCAGCAAGGTTGGCATCAGGTGGGCAGGCTGTGCTTGCTCTGATGGAGCGGCAGCAACGACAGACAGGGAGTCTCAGAGCATTTATTATCTACTGCAGGCCCACACAGAGGAGGGGGAGTCTCGGTAGGAGGTCTCTGTAGGCAGGCAGCCTCAGGCTGTAAACATCAGGAAGAATCTGAAGTAGATGCTTTCTGTATTGTCAACCTTTCAACATGGACCAAAGAAGGCTTTGCCAATTCCCACGGGTCAATAAGACACATTCTCTCAGGACTTCATCCACTCCTGACACATGCACTCAAGGCTTCCTCTGCTACCACAGTGGCAGAGTCCCCCTTTCCTTGAAACCAGAGATTGAGTCATGATATCATGGGTTCAGCTCACCCCGGGACAAGAACCCTGGGAAAGTCAAGGGGACACTTGAAGCTGATAGGACATCACACTGAGCTTGAGATTCCAGGCTTCAGGGTGAGGGGTGACAGTGTTGTGCTGTCCTTCATTGGAGACCAGCATTGGAGGCCCTGAAAATGAGACTGCGATTTGTACATTATAAACACTAATCAGAGGAGATACAAAATCCCACTAGCGTCAAGCCCAAAGACTATGGCAGGAGGTCCTGGGTTCCATCTCCCACACCAAATAAACCAGTATGGTGGTACACACTTATAATTTCAGCACTCATGGGGTGGGAAGATCAGATGTTTAAGGTCAGATGCTAAAGAAATGGCTCAGTGGTTAAGAGTGCTTGCTCCATAATCCTGACAATGGAGTTCAGATCCCAGCACCCTTGCAACAAGCTGGGCATTCCTGCAAATGCCTGTCACCCTGGCTCAGTGTTGGGGCATAGACAGGAGTTCTAGGGCTTGCTGACTTACCAGCCTGGATGAGAAAATGTGAGCCAGATTTATCCAGATTCAGGGAGAGACCCTGCCTCAAAGGAATGGATAGAAAGTGGTAGAGGAAGACATCTGATGTCTTCCCCTTCCCCCCACCATGCACACAGGCAGGCACCTCCCCCCCCACGCACATACCCTCTCCCACACATAAATAATTTAAAAATTAAAGCTCAAGGTCATTCTTAGCAATATAAGGATTTGGAGGCCAACCTAAAGGAGACAGTCAGTCAGACAGAGACAGAGAGAATGAGAATGGAAGGAAAGAAGATTTATTTAAAAGGTAATTGTAGTCTAATAATTGGTTTCCCTAAGCACTAACAGAACATCTCTTCTCTAGTGCAAATGGATCATTCTCCAGAACAGATTGTGTCTTAGGCTGTAAATTAGATGCTAATAAATCTATTTAATCTATCTATCTATCTATCTATCTATCTATCTATCTATCTATCTATCATCTATCTGTATGTCTAGGCAAGGTTTCTCTGTGTAGCCCTGGCTGTCCTGGAACTTACTCTATAGACCAAGCTGGCCGTGAACTCAGAGACTTGCCTGCCTCTGCCTCCTAAGTGCTGGGATTAAAGGTGGACGCCACCACTTCCTGGTGCTAATGAATTTAAAAACATTGAAATCCCATAAGGCAAGCTCTCTGATGACGGCATAGAATGAAACCAGAAATCAAAAGCAGAAAGAAATTTGGAAAATTATAAATATGTGGAAATTAAACAACACAAATATGGGCCAAATAACCAGGTGTGAGAGGTGTGATAGACTACATTGAGATAAAAGAGCCCTGCAGGGCATGTGGGGTGCAGCCAAAGCAGCCCTCCAAGGGACACTCATTGCTGTGGTGTCCACATCAAACTAGACGTAAGTCAGTAACCCAACGTTCCACTCTACAAAGAAAAAAAGAGTGGATTAAGCCCAAAGCAAGGAAAGGAAGGAAGGAAGGAAGGAAGGAAGGAAGGAAGAAAGAAAGAAAGAAAGAAAGAAAGAAGACACACAGGGTATGCTGGGGACATAGCTCCATGACAGAACAGTTGCCTCAGAGTATGTAAGACCCACAGGTCCAGCCCTAATACTGTGAGGAGGAAAAAAGAAAAACTATACAAAAACTGACAAAACAAATTCTAGTTTTTTGAAAGCTCAACGGAAACATTTCTCTAGACTAGCAAGAAGCAGCACTGAATAACAAAACAGCCACTCGCTTTCGGGCTCTATATTAATTATATACAATAATGCCTTTTGTTCACATATATGCATACAGTGTCTTCTTGACATTCACCTCTCATGGAGTTTATTTTAGCACGCGCCATACGGCATAGGTTCGGTCTCTCTCTCTCTCTCTCTCTCTCTCTCTCTCTCTCTCTTTCTCTTTCTCTCTCTTTCTTTTCCTTTCTTTCTTTTCTTCTTTTTTCTATTTTTCAGTTTGTTCTTTAAATATCTTTTTAAAAAGATTTATTTCATTTTATTTTATGTGTATGAATGTTTTACCTGTATGAGTGCATGTGTACCCGGTGTGCGCCCATGGAGATCAAAAGAAGATGTTTGATCCCCTGGAATTGGACCAACTGACAGTTGTGTGAGCTGCCACATGGGGGCTAGGAATCAATCCAAGTCCTTTACAAGAGCGACAAGTGCTCTTAACTGCTGAGCCATGTGTATAGCCCTATTTTTATTATATTTGTTCATTTATTTACTGTGTGTCCGCACACATATGCTCATGTGTGTGTGTACTGTGGAGCCTGTGGAAAGGTCAGAGGGCAGCTTGCAGGAGTGGGTTCTTTTCTTCCACCCTGTGGCTCCCTGGTTTAAACTCAGATTGTCAGCCTTGATGGCAAGTGTCTTTACCCACTGAGCCATCTTGTCAGCCCTCATTTAAACCAAGGCTGCTGCTCAAACCCAGAGGCTTGTGTGTGTTAGGAAGGCACTCTCCCCTGGTGCTGTGTCCCAACCCCACTTCACTTTATTGTGTGAGATTCCTCATATTGTTTTACGTAGCAAAATTTGGCTCATTTGCTTTGCTGTATTGTATTCCATTTTGTTCACCACAATGTATGTGTCCATTTGCTTAGTGACAGAATGAGCATTTTATAATAAGAAGCAACATACACAGAGATAAATTGATAAAAATATCTTAAAACAGAATAACTCAATACATTACTTTTCCAATCATAGTTGGATGGGAAGCCAATCTGAGTCCGAGTCTATTTTGGTCGAATCCCAAAGGAGCTGAACCTGAGAGATGACCATTTCCCTATTGGGTCCCCACATTAGTGACTCTTTCATATGCTCAGTCTCTAAGAGAAAGGTCACCCTGAGGGAGGACATCCACCCTGTTCCTTCTGCCCAAGGTCTGGAGCCTCTCAGAATACAGACATGTGCACACATGGGCAGCTGGGCAGAGTGTGTGTCCCACCTACTTGGGCACCTGTGCATGTCCTAGAGGTGGCAATACCTACAGACCTGACCAACAGACAAGGTCTGTGCTGGAGAAGTTGGTGGGAAAAGGGGAGGGAAAGGAGGGGGGAAGTCCCCTCATTTCTGAAGAAATGTCCCAGATTAGATTTGTAAATCAAAAACCAATATATAACATGCAAGAATTGATCTGTTTTATATTCCTCAGTTACATTTTTGTGAAGCACATTTAGAAGATTTAGAACGCATTTGCGCCTGCTGGTTGGGCCATTATATGCTTGAGTTCATACATCTATTTGTGAGGCTATAAAACAGGCATCGACTACCATGTAAATTGTGTTCTCCACAATAAATTATATGCATACTTGCAAAAATACATAACTGCCGTGGCTGGGCCCACGCGGCCAGAATACTAATAAGGGCGAAAGTTGCTTTGTCCCTCTTCTCTGGCCTAATTTAGCCTCTACATCAAAAATTATGTAGGAAAAATCACTTTATCCTCTCACTGAGAAATAAAATAGCACTCATGGGCACCCTCATCTCTTCCCACCCCCCTTCCTTTTAACCGAACATGACCATTTTCATACTAATTTTAGCGGCCCCAGGTTTCCAGGGAAGAAACCCGACTGAGCTGAAGCCAGAGAGTCACTGAGCTATGTGCACGCATGATAGGGTGGCTGAAGCTGCCGAATGCACACACATGCACACACATTCCTTTCTTGTGGCAGGAATTAGTTTATGCCAGGGCATGTCTACATGCACAGACACATATGTAAATAGAGACTCACCCCAGTCATGTATGCACGGACCTTCCATGAGCTTGGAGATTCCTTACATCCCCTGCTGTGTTTGTTGAGACACATCAGGAAAGTGAAGTCAATTCAGTCTGGCAAACATTGACTGAGCACCTATTGAATGCCATGGGCTATACTTGGCAATATTGAAGTTTAAAAAATAAAAAAGACAAAAATCTCTGCTCACAGTTGAGGGAAGGAAGCTTTAGGAGCAGACATGGGTGAGTCAGGATGCTGAGGGCTGTGACAGAGATAGGGAGCATGTGACAGGTACTTACAACCCACAGGGTGTTGTGAGCACAAATGTTCTCCAGTGTTCACAAACACACATACAGACACAAACAAGTCCTAGTTAGCTTTATTTGTTGGCTTGACGCAGGTTAGAATCATTTGAAAAGGAAGTCTCAGCAGAAGGACTGCCCAAATCAGCTTGACCTGTGGGCATGTCTGGGGAGGGGGTGTCTTAATTGCTAATTGATGTAGGAGGGTCCAGCCCACTGTGGGAGGTACTATTCCCTAGGCAGATGGTCCTGGGCTGTGTAATAACATGCTCTAGCTAAGCATGCTCTAGAGGGAAGTAGCAAGGAGGGTTCCTTCATAGTTTCTGCTTCAAGCTCCTCCTCAAGCTCCTGCCCTGACTTCCCTCGATAATGGATTGTGACCACGAAGTGTAAATGAAATACTCTTTCCTCCTCTAAGTGACTTTTGATCATGGTGTTTGTCACAGCAACAGAATAAAAACTAGGACAACACCTGTGTGGACATTCATGCAAACATACTGGTTCACGTATGCTTGCATAACTCACACACTTGTATGCACACACACACACACAGCACACACACACACTTGCATGCACATATACACAGCACACACACACTTGCATGCACACACACTTGTATGCACATATACATATAGCACACACTTGCACACACAAATACACACACTTGCATGCACACACACAGCACACACAAACATACTTGCATGCACACACACAGTATACACACTTACATGCACATACACACACAGCATGCACGCACACACACACATCAGTAAATTATCTTTCTATTCTTACCACACTGCATGCTGAGGCTGCCCCACTCCCATCTCTTCTGCAAGTTGTCTTCATTCCTGCCTGTCCTGCTTGACTCACAGGCTCTCTTGCTTTCCAACTATTCTGCTAGCACACCCAATGCCAATGTCTAGAGCTGCTTTGCCTATGCCCACCATTCTCCCACAAACTTCCTATCCCACTGTGAGCTCCGAGAGTTCACTGTAGGGAGACATACACTGGAAGACCATCTTACTTCCATGACCTCAGGCCAGTCTGTCTCCCCTTGGGGCTCAGTTTACTCATCTGAACAAGCTCTAAGATGGTGTTTACAGTTTGTGGCTGAACAGCTTCAGGCCTCGGTCCAAGTTGGAAGACAGCGACAAGGATGTGACAGACACAGCTCTTAATGGAGGAGGCATTGCATGGTCCCAAAAGTGAGAGAGCCAGAGGGTGGGGCTTGAGAGAGGAGGAAGAACCATACCCTGGGGCACAGGAGACAAGGCTGGATGGGCAGCAGCATGAACTCATGTGGTCCAGCTCTGGGGTACATTTGCCAGTCAGGATTCTAGTGGAGTGCTATCTCCAAATGCCTGAAGAGGAGCCAAGGGCACAGGGAGGGGACTTCCTTTGTATGACCCAGTGGGTAGAACTAGGCAGTAAGAAAGTGGGCAGAAGCTCCAGGGGGCACAGTTTTGGTTCAGTATATAGATCCGCAGGATTCCTTTCTGTGCTTGTGAGTGTGCAGGTGTGTGAACTCTGCTCATGAGTGTATAGATCTGCAGGATTCTTTCATGTGCATGTGAGTGTGCAGGAGTATGAATTCTGCGCATGTGTGTTTCTGTCCCCATTGCCTTTCCCCACCAGCCCCTGAAGTCTTCCTCCTACTGTTCTTCATGCCAAACCATGTCATCTTTATCTTAACCTGTTCTTTGGCTAGAAGACATTTTCTTTTTAAAAAAGAAAAAAATCTTGCTATAGTGGCACATCTTTGTAATGCTAGAACTCAGGAGACAGAGGCAAGAGGGAGCAGTTTAAAACCTAGCTGGGGCATGTAATGAAACCCTATCTTAAAAAGATAAAACACAAACAAACAAAAAACAAAAACAAGGCAAGCAAACAACACAACCCAACACAAACAAATAAAACCAAACAAACCAAGTGAAGCCAGCTGTGGTGGTTGACATGGCGACACACACCTCTGATCGCATCAGTCAGAAGCTGACCTGGAGGATCAGAAGGTTAAGGCCTGGATGATGGAGTGAGTTCAAGATCAACTTTGTGCAGCCCAGTAAGACCCTGTCTCAAAACAAAATGTAGAAAGAGAGTTGGAGATATAGCTCAACGGTACTTTCCAGGCTCCTTTAAGGCTCTGGGTTCAATTCCTAGGACCATTATTGTCACTAAGAAAAACAAAACAAAACAACAAGTAAAACAAAAACAGTTCTTGCATATGATGAAAGACTCAAATTGGACAAAGTTGAGATCAAACCAGCTCTCCCGTCCTTCCAGATTCCTCGGGTTCCTGGATCTAGACACATTACAGCTACCGTTGTTCATGCAGTCATACAAACACACTGTGCTTGGAAGTATCTACTTTACATCTTTTATCTGTAAATTATTGTGTTTGTTTATTTTCAAACTTTATTATATTTATGTATTTCTTTATTTGCAAGTGTCTGTTTCACAGTGCCAGTGTGGAAGTCAGGGGACAGCTTCTGGAAGTCACTTCTCTCCACTTCTGTCCTTGAACATATAGAACCCAGGGATTGAACTCAGGTCCTCAGACTTGTTAGCAGGCACCTTTTTCCACTAAGCCATTTTGTAAGCTCTGTTTGCTTTTTGAGACATGGTCTCGTTTTATAGACTAGGCTGGCCTGGAATTTAAGGTGATCCTCCTACCCGAGCATCCCCTGTAATGGGTTTATAGGCCAATCCCTTCTCTCTCTCTTCCTCTCTCTGTCCTTTTTTTGGAGCTCACACGTGAGCCTCCTGTTTGACCTGATCCCTGACACCTCTCCCCTCGTTCTATGCAGCCTAAAAACTGTAAGGAGTTTTCTATCAGCCAGTGTCCGACTTGGAGTAGGCTGCACTTCCACTATGGAGGTACAGACTGGCTGGCGAGAGGAGGAAAGGAGAAGGGAGAAGTTTGTTCTGGCTGAAGGAGGCAAGGTAACCTGTGCATGCTAAGCTCTTTCCACCAATCAGATTCGTACCTACAGAGAGATCTGCTTTCTTTCACATTGCTCCTATCTCTTCTCACACCACCTTACCCCGAAGCCACTGCTGCCTCAAGCTGCTCGACTTTGGCTCCCAGCCCTGGCATAATTGACACTAACCCCAGAGATGGCCACTCTCGGTGCCAGCCACATGCCTCTAAACTCCAAATTAAGAGGCCCAGCCGAGATTTCCATCTTACTCCCCCCAGTCCCCCGGGGGCCAATCCTGTCTCATTTCAGGAGGGGAATGGAACTAGAAGTTTGGATTTGGGAAGGGGGGTAGAGGGGACTCGCCACCAAAGCTGGTGCTGCTATGCTCCAGAGAGATGAGCGTGTCCTACCATGCAGCTTAAGACTTCTCCAAAACACCGTCCCCCCACCAATCCAATAAAATTGCAAATTTCACTGTATTTCACAATATCCTAAATAAACATGAACAGCATGCGTTTCTCCTCCTTGCATCAAATATTAATCTGCCGGTGGCCAGCACCCGCTCCCCGGCGTGCGTGCGCACGCTGGGTAAACACAGGGAGATTGCAATGCCGGATTTTCCCTTCACTCCCCCAAGTCGAGAGCAGGACAAATTTTTCTCCTAATTACACCTGCCACTGTTTGCCTTCTAATACTGTAAAGCCTCTATCACATAGTATTTCAGATTTGGGATTAGGTTCTCTTCCTGTAGTACAAATGACTGGTGGGGGCGGGGATGAGGGAGCTCAAGTGTGTGTGTGTGTGTGTGTGTGTGTGTGTGTGTGTGTGTGTGTGCGTGCACTGCTTCTCACAGCTTTCCCCTAAGGTTCTCTGGATTGGGCCCAGCAATGTCCCCAGGCTGCTGACCCTCCCTGTGGGAGGGGATTGTAAAGGGTGGTATGGAGGAGGAGCAAGTGGTGACTAGACAGTGATGTTTGGGGGTGTACTGAATCGCTCACCTAAGCTTTATCAGCCCCAAGTCACCCAGGAATTCAGGACATGGGAAAGAGCAGATGAGTGGGGTGTGTTCAGTGTCATATCCAGAGTCCCTTGCCCTTTGTCTGACACCACCATAATCTCTCTCATACCATAAAAATATCTCCTCACTAGTTTCCCATCTACCCCCACCCTCAGAAAATTCGTGATTCCCAGGTGCCATGGTGCCCTTGCAAAAGCCCAGAGGTCTCCATTCGTGACAGGCCAGGAAACAAATCCCAGCTGGCATTCCAGTGTGTGGGGGCCAGCTCCATCCCTGCCTCTAAGGCCTTCTGCTACCAGCACACCTGCACCGTCTGATCTAACCCAGCATTCCCCTGTCCCCCATCATTCACTCTGCTGGGGTGGTGTGCTCAGCGTCTCACCCGTCTCGAGTGTTCTGTGCCAGATGTCACCTCTGTTTTTTTCACTCTGGCTGTATGACATGTCCACTGAAATGACAGTTTTCTTTCTTCAGGAGGACACCACCTTCTTGAAGCCTTTCTGGATCCCTTGCGCTTTGTGCTGTCATGGGTTTTTCCTCCCATTTGTGGATGTTGCAGGAAACAATCAGGGGGGGTTCCGACCTTTTGATATCGTGATACAGTGTTGTCATCTACACATTCCCACTTAAGAACCATGCCACTGAGTTACCAAAACAAAAGAACAACAAAAAACGACAACAAACACACACACACACAAAATAATATTTTAAATAAAATCATACTTTTGTGTTAGAGTCTTCTTGTGGCTCTCCACATGCTCCCTGTGGGCTGTGGGATGGATACATCTACACGGGTGGAAACCTTCCAGATGGTTCAGCAAGAGGGAGTTCCTGGTTCCCATAATCTCATGACCAAGCTGCCTGCCTGCTCTGGCTATGGGTGAGAATAGGCACCTCCCTGATGGCCTCTCTGGATGGCTCCCTAGGCTGGAGGATCACTTGAAGTCCCTGGCAGCCCAAGAGAACCACTCTCCCAACCTCCAACCAAGACCACAACGGCAGAGGAGAACAGGGGACTGTAGAAACCAAAGATGCCCATCGCTGCCTTCATCATTTTCCCTCCCTGAGCAGGTGCTGTTCTGACAGAGTTCCTTCCTTCTCAGGTACCTGCATGCCCGACGGAGCTGTGCAGACACCACAATGGCTCCCATGGGACTGAGAGGCATGCACTCTGACTGGCCACTTTCATTTGAGGAGGGGATGCAAGTATCAGCTTTGCCCTTCTGATTCCTTTGGGCTCACAGAGATCTGTTTAGGTGAGCTCCAATCATGGCAAAGTCGGGAGGCCAGGAATAGGGCTCAGGAAAGCAACCTTGGGCTCTGAGACAGACCCTGGTGAGGCCTCCACCCTTCCTAAACTGCCCTGCATGCCTCTCGACGTCTTCTCTTGGACTCAGCCTGTTCAGCTTGACTAATAACTGTCCCTGGTCCCATCCCCTCCCCACACATTTCACCTTCAAAGGACTGGAAGAAATTTCCCTAATTAATTAACTCCTCTGCAGCCTGCCCTCCATGTCATCAGGTGATTAATGTCACTGTGACTTTAAATCCAGGGGCGGAGTGAAGTTGGCAGTGGTGGACTGGGGACAGGCACAGCCTAAGGGCCTTTTCTGGGGTTGGAAACCCCCCACCTCGTCCCCATCTCTGCCCTTGCCCAGGGCCTGACTGAGTGGCGCCAGAGCCAGACCGCAGATTCGCCCATCAATAATCAATCGATGAGTCTCAAATCCCAGACTGTGAGAACTGGGGTGTCGGGGAGCAGTGGGTGGCTCATGCCAGCCAGTCTTAAAGTCTACAGAATAGGACAGTAGACAGACAGACATATGCTTGGCAATAAGATTCTAATCTTGACCCAGTCTCTTGGCAGCCGTGTGACTGTGGCTGGTCCTTATACCCAGGTCTCAATATTCTTACCTATAAAGTAGGGCTGATAATAGAACCTGCTCCCAGCAAGTTGGGGACATGTCTTGGTGTGGGTAGGGTACATATCAAGTGCTTAGGGATGGTGGTGATGCTGCTGCTGCTACCCCATGAAGAGACTGGAAGTACCCAGCTGTGACCCTGGTCTGCTAATGCTACTCAGGCCAGCCCAGCAGCATGGCTCTGGGCAACATATTTTTCTCCCATTCATTTCATTGCCTGGCCTGGAAAGCAGAAGTAAAGCTGCCAGCCCCTCATGTCTTCAGGGCGCTGGAGGCAAACAGGCTCAGGTCTTCTTCCAGAGTCCCAGAAGCAAGAAAGCCAGGTGGGAAGTACCTGCAACCCTGGGACCACAAGGGGATGTAGTGTAGGCATGGCCTCGCAGGCCTGAGTGTGGGGTGGAGGGGGGTGAGGAGGAAGTAAGTAACTCTTCGCACCACAGTTGCTTAAGAAATATCCATTTTCTTCCCCAACTTCCCCTTCCCTACATGGCCTAACTTTAGACTGGATTGCTTTTCAATTCTAAACCTCAGATCGGTTCCTTCTGATGAGTCTGCAAGGCCCTGGAAAAGGGAGAAAAGACAGGTGCCTTTAAAAGCCTCTCCCCCAGCTTCATGTGCCCATCCTCCCCATCACCAAGGTTCCTGGCAAAGGCTTCATGTGGGGAATTGAATCCAATCCTCCCAACAGCCCATGTGACAGACAGGCTTAAGGGAAACAGATGAAGGGATGGGTCATTGACTGATGTTGACTCTGAGCACAGAACCCCAAAAGTGAGTGGACCACAGATGAGCAGTCCAGTCTGAAAAGGCAGACGACTTAAAGAGGGAAGGGTTGATTTTTGGCTCCTAGTTGGATGGTACAGGCCGGAAGCCACCGTGGCGGGAGCTAGAGGCAGCTGGCCACACTGCATCTGGAGTCAGGAAGCAGAGAGAGGTGAATGGTGGTGCTGACCTCAGTTTCTCCTTTATATTCATTCAACCCAGGACCTCAGCCCAGGGACCAGTACCGTCCACAGTTAGAAAGCATCTTCAGAACTCAGTTAGCATAATCTGGTTAATCCTCCCGTGACACACCCTTGAGAGAGGCTGTCTCTTCATCGACTCCATAGACTCTGGGGAGTTGACACTAGTGATGACTATCACGTGCGTGGACCGACTGAGTGTTGCGGTGAAGCCAGGGAGGAGGTGGGATTTCAAGAGGACTAAAGTTGGGGATAGAAGTGTGGAGGTGGCTGGTATAGAGGTGTGAGGGTGGTTCTGGGGGTGCAGATGGGATGGCAGGGCACAGCAGCGGTGCCCCAGGAGCCCTAGGGAGAGCTGGGGGATGGAGATGGAGGTATTAGCTAAGTGCTGGTGGGTAGGTGCGGAGTGCCACGGGGCCTGTGCTGGGTGAAGTAGCAGAGCCTTCTTTGTAGGCCCCCTTCTCTTCTCCCACCTCAGAGCCTTTGCACGCCTTTCTTCATGTACTTCTGTTTACTGTGTTTATTCTTCCATTAGAACCTGTTCTCCATAAGGGCAGGTGATCACCGTGGTGAGATAGAGTTATCGTTTCAGTAAGCGTCCAACTCAGCGACATTAAGCACATTTTCAGGCTGGAAATATAGCTCAGTGGTTAAGTACTTGCTTAATATGTGTAAGGTTATGAGTTCAATTCTCTTTACTGCGAAGGAGGAGGAGGGAAAAAAAGGAGTTTCTTTCAAAATGTTTTTTTCTTTTTTTTTTAAATGAAGAGCACAGTATAATAGCTCACATCCATTTGGGAAGAGGCAAGAGTTCGCGGCCAGCCTGGGCTAACAAAGTAAGTTCCAGATAGTGTGGCTACACAGTAAGTCCCTATTCACAGAACCAACCAAAACAGCAAACACTCCCAATGGTGTGACAATCACCACTGTCCATGATCTATACCTTTTCATTGTCCCCTAAATAAACTCCTCACTCGTTAAACAATACCTTCCTGCCCTGCTTCCCCCCAGCCCCTGGTGGCCCCTGTTCCACTTCCTGTCTCTGAATTTGTTACTCTAGGTGCCTTGTAGAAATCGGAGCACACAATATCTGTCCTTGCGTGTATGGCTTATTTTATCTAGATTTCAAATTCCATATTGTGGTATATATCAAAACTCCATCCCTTTTTATGGCCAGAGAGTATTTCATTTTATGTAGATGCCGCATTCTGGTGACAGCTGCATGCCTGGTGCCCAGCGCCTAACACAAAGCCTGAAGCCAGAGCCCCAGGAATCTGTTTGCTGAATGAATGAATGACGGAAGTACATCTTTCTGATCTTGCCTTGTAAGGACATTTGCCTTTGAGATCCTGTGGAATACTCACGGAGAGAAGGCAGTGAGTGGAGAAGGCAGTGAGTGGCAGGGAGGATGGTAAGGGGGGGTGGGGGAGTGGCTAGAAAACAGGTGAAGGTAGCAAGCGGGGTTCCTTCCTGCCCGGGCATAAGAACTCTGTCCTCTCAATCTCATTACAGGGGAGGCTGGGTGGGAGTCTTCTGTGGGAGTACAGTTTCAGGGTCCGGAGTCTCCTGGTCTGACTTCTCCTTACCTTTTAGGGTCCTCAGAATGTGGGATGCTGTGTACTAACGTAAGTGTCCCAGGTCCAGAAGGATGGAGATGTCCCTTTGGGCACCTGTTCCCATCCTGTGAGTCCTGAGGGTCTAGGCTCCCCTGTGAGAGGTCCAGATGTTCAGCTTCATCCTTGCTAATTAGCACAATTAATTAGCAAGTGGCTTCATGGCTCTGGGAGCCCTGAGCTCCCTTGGTGGGCTGGGGCAACACTGTGAACAGGTGGTGTGTGTGTGTGTGTGTGTGTAATATCAAGGTCGGTGAAGAAGATGGGCTTCAAGTTGACCCTTCCCCAGTCAGAGAGCCCCTCTCCCCCACCTAAGAGCAATTGTACTAACTTCTCTTTCTTCTGTTTAGCTTAGCCCAGGAGAACTCGACAAAGGAAGAGGTCATAGTCCCGCTCACAGACCTATAGAAGGACCAGGAGACAGTGTTATCTTTTCCAGGATGGAGACTTGGGGTGTCCAAAGAGGATGCTATGGACTGAAACAGCCCCTAGCTGGAGGTCCCCCTGATCTGACATGGGATGTAGACACAGGACTCTGAGATTCCCTGAGAATAAGCCCCGAGTTTGATGGTCGGGTGTTACAGCTTGGAACTGGAACGCTATCCACAGGTCTGTTTCCACCTGTAATCTTCAGGTTACTGAGAGCAGGTCCTCAAAACAAATAAGCAAAACAAACAAACAAAAAACTCCCACACAACTGTGAGACTCCAGTTCCTTATCCCCTCTCTTGTCCTTTCCATCAGTAGGATGAATTTTGTTCAGTCACACAACTTCCTTGAGGTGTTTCAATAAAGGCCTAGAGTAATTGTTCTCAACCAGCGGGATGCAAACTTTAGTGGAGGGGTTGCCTAAGAGCATTGGAAATCACAGCCATTTACATTACAATTCATAGCAGTAGCAAAAATACAGTTATAAAGTAGCAACAAAAATTATTTTATGGTTGGGGGTCACAACAACATGAGGAACTGTGTTAAAGGGTCTCAGCATTCAGAAGGTTGGGAGCCACTGCCTAGGACAACAGGACCAGTCAGCGCCTGGAACCGTCAAAACTGTAAGCCAAAGTGAAGCTTTCTCTCCAAGTTGTTCCCGTCCAGGATGTGTTATACTGGAATGCATGGAAACCTGAGGAAGAGCTGTGGAAGAGTACCCTCGGGGGTGTGGCATTGTGACACTGTCCATATGAAGGGCACATGAGAGTGGACATGAGTGTGTGGAGAGAAATGCCAAGTGCATATGTGGGTGCGGGACACGGGGTGTACAGTGTGGACGTGAGGGTGTGGTATGTCTCAGCTCCGAGGGCAGTAAGGGTGGACATGGTACACTGCACACCATCGTACACAGTGGTGCTGTGTGGAAGGAGTGTACACCAGCAGTAAGGGCATGACAACACAGTGATGTCTGTCTGTCCTTCTGCCTCCTCAACTTCCCCTCTCTGTGGTCTTTGCAGCCCTACCCCCTTACCGCAAGCCAGGATGCCCTCTCATCAGGATCTGGTGGCCGCAGCCCCTCTCGAGAGCTGGATTAGCCAGGGAGTGTCACAATAGGCACATATGGCCTGAGCGCTGGGTGGCCAGGGCCCCTTACTCAGCGCTGCCGGGATTAGGCCTAATGAATTGGAAGGAGTTAACAATGCTTAGAGCCCAGCGGAGGCCCAAGAGGCCGCACAGGCCCTTGGCGCCCGCCTTTCACCGAGAGGTGTAATCCGCTTTGAAATCAAAGGTGGTACAAAGTATGAATTTAAATTCGACATTTAGGGCTCCGGTGAGATGATGGGTTCTGGAAAGGTCTCTTCTTCTTCAAGGGGCCTGGAGTGAGGGAGGACCCAGAGGGAAAGAGCAAAGCCATCTGCTTTAGATGGAGGCCCTGGCTGGCCTGGGCTGGCCACTTTCCCTCAATGACTAAGGAAGGGCTGGGAGGAGGCTTGGGGTAGCTGGGCTAAAGGGACTGGGTGGAGGGGAGAAGTAGGGGGGCATGCACCTGGAGGTGCCTTCCTCAATTCAGAAGGTGTCCCCAGGGCAGGACTTCTTGATCCCCTGGAAAATCCAACCTTGTTGCTTTTCATTTTCAAATTGCTAATTTTTTCAATTGTGATAGAAGTATATAACATTAAATTTCCATTTGACCATTTTGAAATTATATTAATTAGATGCCACAAATGCCATGCAGCCCTGACCACACTGTATGTCTACAACTTCTTCAGGACTCTAAACACTCTACCTACTAAGTGGCAACTCTCAGTCTCTCTCAGAAACCTCTAGACAGTTCTAACCTGCTTTCTGGCTCTATGAGTTCCCCTCTTTCACAGGTTTAACACCACTGGAATCAACACAATAGCTCTGTTTTGGTGTCTGGCTTATTTTGCTTCGTATGTTTTCAAGGTTTGACCATGTGGACGCATATGTCATAATGTCACTCCTGTTGGTGGCTGAATAATATTCTATCATGTGTATAGACCATATTATTTCTGTCCATTTACTTTTTGTTGATGGACACTTGTGATGTTTTGATGAATGTTGGAGTCTGTTTTCATTGTTTGTTTCTTTGAGATGGTGTCTCATGTATCCCAGGTTAGCCCTGAACTCATTATGCAACTGGTGGTGGTCTTGAACTCCCGACCTTCCTGCTATCGTCTCCTAAATGCTAGTATTTTAAATAGACACCACCATACCTGGCTTTGTTAGTGCAGGTTGCTCAAACTGAAATCCTCCTGCTTCTGGAGTGCTGGGACTACAGGTTTATGTCATAGTACACCGCTTTCTGAGGGACTTCTACACTGTTCTCTACCACAGATGCACATTGTATACTTCAGCAGGAGTATCCAGGGCTCTGGCCAGACTTGTATGTGTGCCTTGTTTACAGCCATCCCCAAAGGGAGAAAGGATACCTCCTTGCAATGTTGATCTACTTTCCCAAGGACTCATGATGGACATCTTGCCCTGTTCATCCTCTAATAGATCTCCTTTGACATCATTTCACAGATAGGTAAGCTGAGGCCCCATGCTCCCTGATGTGAGGTGGCATTCCAGCTGGCTCCATTCAACCCAGTACCTCTAGGCTCCTGTCCTGACCTACTCTTACCCCTGATCCCAGAAGCCACAGGTGACTCCCAGGACCCCAGACACCCCCTAGTACTCAGCCTAGCTCTGCCTGATAGAGGACAGTTGGGACTGCATTCACTGTAGGCAGGTGTGTGGACTGCTTTGTTCCTGCTTTTGTGGACCTCCTGCATCATGACTACCTGCTGGGCAGAACTCTAACTTCAACCTCTGGCCTCTTGGGGAGCTCTGTCCTCTTGCTAACATGAGCTCACTGCAGTGGGTGGAAACCTGCTGCAACTCACCTGCAGATTCTTCACCAAGAACAGGAGCCTGATTTCTCTGTCCCTCAGGGGCCTGAGCAGTGAGCCTGGGTCGGGGTGTTGCCTCATCTACACCCTCAGCTTGCATTTGATTGGAAGGATTGAGGGCATAGAAAAACAGTAGTGCTTCTAAGAGAACCTACCATGTGCCAGGCTATAGTCACTCTACGTGAAAGAACGTGTGTATGTGTGTGTGCGTGCTTGTGTGTGTTTGTGTGTGTGTGTTTGTGTGTGCGTACTTGTGTGAGATTGTGTGTGTGTTTGTGTGTGTGTATATATGTGTGTGTTTGTGTGTGTGATGTTGAAGACTGAACTCAGGTCATTCTTTACAAGTGATCTACCTCTGACCCTATATCCCAGGCTTATTTGATATTAAAATGGTCTTCTGTTCTCTCTCTCTCTTTCTCTGTCTCTCTGTCTCTCTGTCTCTCTGTCTCTCTCTCTCTGTCTCTGTCTCTCTCTGTCTTTCTCTCTCTCTCTGTGTGCGTGTGTGTGTGTGTGTGTGTGTGTGTGTGAATCAAACCCAAGGCCTCAAGTACTCTAAGAAGATGGCTCTATAACTGAGTGTAACCCCCTAGACCTATTATTTCCAATTTTTGGAACACAAATGCTGAAGTCCCCTCAGCCAGGCTCTTGCTCTTCGGTGGCCACCCTTGCCCCGTCCACAGCCAGGCCCTGGCTCTTCAGTGGCCACCCTTGCCTCATCCACAGGCTTCTCGCCAGCATTGCTCCTCATCCCATCTTATCTGCTGTCACCCAGAACTGGGTGGCATGATAGGCAAGGTCGCTGGTGTGAAAATCATGTTTGCTCGTTCACCTGTGCTCATCGGCAAGGATGGAGAGATGGAGCCCTCTCCGCAGTGGAGGGGATGGCGGTCGTTCAATCTTCGCTGTAGACAAGGAAACTAAGGCTCAAATAAATCAGGCAACTTGTCTGATGTTACAGTAGCAACAGGGATGAAGATTGGTCTCAGCCGCCCCCCTCTCCTCTGCATGTGTGTGTGTGTGTCTATGCCTGTCTGTCTCTCTCTCTGTGTATGTCTATGTCTGTCTCTCCCCATCTTTCTGTCTCTGTCTCTCTCTTCCTCTGTGTGTGTGTGTGCATGCTCATGTGTGTGTGTGTGTGCAGGTGCAGGTGTATACCACATGAATGTGTTGAGGTCAGAAGACAACTCTTTTTTGTTTGTTTGTTTTTTGTTTTTTGAGACAGGGTTTCTCTGTGTAGCCCTTGCTGTCCTGGAACTCACTCTGTAGACCAGACTGGTCTCGAACTCAGAAATCCACCTGCCTCTGCCTCCCAAGTGCTGGGATTAAAGGCAGGCACCACCACTGCCTGGCCAGAGGACAACTTTTAAGAGTTGGTTCTTCTGTCCCACAACATGGGTTCTGGAGATAGATCTCAGCACATCAGGCTTTCCCAAGGAGCCCTCTAACTAACCTTGGTTTCAGACCTTTTGCTCTCACAAATCCAGTTCTTTCCTTCTTTCATCGGCCACAGTAGGCATATAAAAACAGCCCCAATGTTAGCCAAAGTTAAGCCAACTGTTTGATTGTCTCATCTCTGAGGTGAGGCTAGGAAATCTACCTTTCCCTGTTGCCACTAGGCCTTTAAAGCATGAGGAACATCCAGCACCATGTCTGCACATAGTAGGTCTTCCTTAAAGTACCTTTCTTTCATTGACTCTTCAGGTGCAACCCTCACCCTTTTCTCTTCAGGGTCTGCCACAGTGGGAAATGAGAATTTCTAGCTTGGAAGGTAGTCGATGGCCTTTGAAGTGACAGAGACAGATGGGGGCGGTGGCTCTCCCAGGCGCTGGGCCAGCCCCACGGTGCGTGTCCACCAGTCCCCGGACATTTCCTCCCTCCTCTTGGCCCACGATGAGGTGTCATTTGCTGCCTGTCCCTCCTCGTCATCGATTTCCAAGTCGTTAATTAACGGGGCTTGTCAGTTGGGAAGATGAATTCTGTCCTCGGCTCTCAGGGGCTTTTGTTTGGGGATTGTAAATGTTATAGATCCCCCATGATGGAAGGCCGAGGGGTCAGGGGGCGCTGGGCTGCCCAGTGGGGGTGGCAGTCAGGGGGAGGAAAATTGTGGGTCTTGCTGGTCTAAGACAGGCCCCCAGTTGGAGATGGGGTGAAGGGGTAGAGGGAGTTCCCCTGTCACCCAAAGCTTCATTCTAGGAAGACTGAATCCACTGTACCCAGGGTCAGGGCAGTCTGGATGGGGACATGGGAGCCCGACTCAGTGTGAAGGAGGAGACATGTTCTTAGGGAGTAGCTAGTCTGTTGAGGGGTATGTTCTTGGAAACAGCTATCTTAATAACAGCCACTCCCCACTGGTCTTGGGGGAGCCCCAGTCACATGAAAGAAACACAGTTCCCATACTAGGAGAACTTATATCCAGGTGAGGGCCACCAGCTCTGGCCTGAGAGAATCTTCCAGACTGATAGAAGAAACTAGACCCGGTCCTGGAGAGTATAGATTTTTAAAAGACAAAGTATCATCTGCAGACAGAAAGCCACTCGTAGCATGAGGGGATGAATGTGGTTTGAGTCCTATTTGTTTTCTAGGATTCAGACCATTGAAAACCCGAGTTCACCATTATTGACCCGTTGGAACCTAGACCTCTGGCTCCTAGTCGTGGAGCTGCTTCCTAGAGTGGGGTGGCCATGGCTTCTCCCAGGCAGAGTTGAGATCAAGGTGGGGAGAAGGGCAAGGTCCCTGTTCTGCTGTGTGGCTCTGTGTGGAATGACTGGATGTAGTCTAGAGCCCAGGAAAGCCCCCTGGAAACCCAACTGGAGCAACAAGATGGCTTCCATCTTGCTGTGTGACTGGTGGGGAGCGTGTCTCCACTCTGCCTCAGGGCCTCTTTTTTTCATGTGAGTAGTGGAACAAAGATTCAATCCCTCCTAATACCAAGAACCAGCGTGGATAGAGGCTTGAAGCTATACCCTATCTCCTGGCTAAGCCTTTTAGTCCCTTTGAACTGCCGTTTCTTCTCTATGGTCCTGAGGGAGGGCCACAGCTCTGAAGGCCTGTGTGGTGAGGAACCAAAGGGCTATGGGAAGAATGCTTGTCTTGGACAGGGCCTGGCTTAGCAGCTAAGCCTTCATGATTATCTCATGATGAGATCACTAGAAAAACAGAGGCCTTGGGACTCCTGGAGAAAAGCCGTACTTGGCACAGGAAGATGCACAGGCCCCAGTGTGCTGCACACAGCTGCGGCCCACATCTGTCCAGTCAGGCAGAACTGCTTCAGCTCCAGAGGCAATTTCTTGGAGCTATGACAGTTGTTCCTTTAGTTCCAATGTTTCTTCACCCTTCTCACTGTATGAGAGGGCAGCCTGACACTTATATGTTACCAGGTGGACAAGAAGTACAGCCCCTGACCTTCTCCTCTTAGAGGCTGCTGGCTCCTCAGTCCTGCTGGAGCTGAGGGTGCAGGATGAATTGGGCATCTGGGCCAGGGAGGCTCTGGGCATAAGAAGTCCCCATCAATGAAGACCTTAATCTTTGGGGACAATGGATCAGAGAGGAGGAGGAGTCTCCACACTACTGGTTATGGGGCTGGGGACCTTTAAGTGACAGCCCTGAGGTGAGGTGACTGCAGAAACAGCAGATGTACCCCTTCACAAACAAGGGCCTCACATGTCCCCTCTTTTGGAATGGGATTGCTTAGGTCAGGGGGCAACATAAATTTAGTGCAGAAGGATTATGGGGCCAGTTCTGTGAGCACTATCTTAGGACCTGAAATTGATTCTTACCTTCATGCTCCCCCAAAGCCTTAGACACCCCTGATATAGCCTTCCCCACCACCCCACCCTCCGTTTCACAAGTGAAGAAACTGACAAAGGGCCGAACCTTCATCCAAGGGAATGTCTGGAGCCCAGAGCAGCAGGGTCAAGTCCAATCCCCCAGATTTGCAGCTCAGTGCTGTTTTCCAGCGCTGTCTAGTGGCCCGAGGCCAGGGAGTGCATCTGGGATTTCCAGCTTATTCCATGGAGGACTTTCATGGATGCCCTCTGTGCAGTCTGGGAGCCACTGGTTGTGAATGAATGAGTGAGTGAGCACTCAATCCAGCCAATGAGTGGAAAAGAATGCAGGCTGGATTGTTCTCTTCAGTTCTAGCAGGCCCTGGAGGAGCCATCCTTCCTCCAGCAGCACCCCTCACCCCTGCATCATCTCAGCCAAACAGATGGAAAACTGTGGTTGAAACCAGTGGCTAGGTCCTGAGTGTTTATGGGAGCCTGCATTTCCTGGCTTCCTCCCCTGGAGTCTCTGGAAGCAGATAGCCTGGGGGGTGAATAGGGCAGGTGAAGGACCACGGTTTAGCATGGATTAGGCAATCCGAGGCAGAAGAGCCATGCTTGCACATAGAGGAGTGTTGGTGGATGCCTTGGGTCTCTGCCTGATCTGGGTAGAGCATTCCCTCTCTGTGATGCAGCTTCCAACTCCTGAAGCTGAGCTTTTCTGTCTCTGTAAATCGCCAGCTAAGGGCCTGGAATCTGGATATAAAAGTGGGGTGGGGCTCTGGTAGGGTAATTGACAACAGTAATGTTCTCCTCCATCCTGGGAGCTTGGAGAGGGGCTGTGGGAACTTCACTGTGTCTCTTAGTCATCTTCACCACCTCCCAACACAATCTGTCACTCCATTGACAGAACAAGGAGGATGCAGGCTAGACTCAAGCGAGAACTTCCCAGACACTGGGATGGTCCAAGTACACAGGAACAGAGGAGTCGTGGAGGCAGCAGTGTGCAGAGATTAAAATGGGCAGGATGACCTTTCAGCCACCTCTACCTGGACAGATATTCAATGGCCGGCTTGCATGGGCTGGGCTTTATCTGGACCAGATGCTACTGAGTATGGCTGATGTCTGTTGAGCCATTTGGAGTCTGAGGAGGTTGGCTAGACTGGAGTATCCCACAATCCCATCTTCCCTGGGGTTGGAGCCTCTGTGCTGATGTCTCTAGAGCCAGAGGAGTGTGAAGACTAGAGTTGTAGTCTCAGAAGCATCCCACATATTAATTAGCCTCCGTGTGCACCTTCAAAAGGTGAAGGTGGGTGACCTCGGAGAGCTAAGGGACCCCTTCCCCTGTCCCCAGCCCCCATGACTCCTACTGGGAGCAATGATTAGGGGATTGTCTTACCATGCAGCCTTCCAGAAAGACCGTGTCAACGCATGCTGGGTATGTTTATATTTATATAAATATGTACACATTTCCATATGTTTAGATAAACTGGTGTAAGAGGTTTTTTGATGTTCTGTTTGTTTGTTTATGTGTGTGTGTGTGTGTGTGTGTGTGTGACATGCTCATATGTGTACCATGGCTCACTTGTACAGATCAGAGAACAAACTAGTGCGAATTAGTTCTCTTCTACCATGTGGGTCCCAGGGATCGAACTCAGGTCATCAGACTTAGCTGCAAGTACACTTACCAGATAAGCCAAAAAACAGTCCTAGAGTAGATGCTCTGTCCTAGACAGCCTTGCCTCCCTCCCTCTGCTGCTCAGATGCTCTACCCCTCCCCAGCTGCTCTTTCTAACATCTATGGCATGAGCTCCCCATTACAGGAGGGGTTTGCATAAAGGTTACTAGTGAATAGGTCAAGGCAGATAACTCCTCTTCCTTGCAGAAGTAGGGATGAGTTGTGGAAAGGTGAGAAGATGGAGTCTGTAACAATGAATGTGTTGACAAGTCAGTGAGGACCAGACGGATGCAATGTCCTTGGGAAGATGCCTGCTGGTATCCAGATCCAAGATATGGACAAGCAAGGGGATACTCAGAAGAAAAATCATCATGCTACAGGGTAGGGGAGTGAGCAGGCAGGGGCAGGTCACACATGCACCCTATGGCTCCCTTAAGCCTTGCCTCCTGTTTGTTTGGATTCAGGCAGGAATCTACCCTTCTGACCCTGTGGCCTCAGGTTGCAGGGCTCAGAGCTGCCCTGGGGACATGGAGGGGGGCATCTGGTAAATGACCCCCTAAGCCTGATGCCCCCTGATCCTAAGGCTAGATAAGGGTGGGTCACCAGCTGACCTTGGGGCCTCAGGCCATTGGTAATGGGAAGGCGCTGACACTCAGGAGCCGGCCTCTAGGGCAGGAGGCCCTGGAAGGAGCCTCCCATCTAACGGGGAGACTCCTTGCCTCTCACTTCCAAATGCTGGCCAAAACTGAGTTACTTTTGTTTGTTTGGTTGTTTGTTTGTTTGTTTGTTTGTTTGATTGGTTGTTTTGTTTCTTTTTTGTTTGTTTGTTTGTTTTTGTTTTGTTTTCTTTTTTCCAGACAGAATCTCACTATGTAGCTCAGGCTGACCTAGAACTCACAATCTTCCTACCTCAGTCTCTGGAGATCTAGAATTTCAGATGTGCGCCACCAAGCCCAGAGACCCCGAAAACTTAAGTATGTGCATCTTAAGAATGCAGCCTAATGGATTTTCATGAGCACACTTACCCATATCGTCACACCTTCCTACACACATATTCACCCGTGGGTCACCAATATCTGAATGCACATTAACCCACGTGGTCACTGTTCTCCCATGCACCCATGGGTCACCCAACCTCATCTGCACACTCACCCGTGTGATCATGCCTTCACAATACATACTTACACCTATGCTCTCATGCACACTCACCACTGTGCAAGCCTCTTTGCAGCATGAAATGTTGCTAGCACCAGACTTCTTCATAACTCTTTCCCCAGCAGTCCTCAAACGTGACCACAAACTCATCTTATGAACTCTTGCAGTGGGGATCCCTGTACGTCTCGAACTCTTCACACTGGGTTGTGTCTGTGAATTCCACAGTGCTAATGGATGAAGCCGTGGTTTGCTATCTTAACATGTTGCATAGGTTTGAATTGTATGAATATACTCAATTTATGTCCACCATCATTCCTGGTTTATGCAGAGCTGGGAATAGAACCCAGGGCCTCATGCACACTAGGCAAGTGCTCTACCAACTGATCCACACCCCCAGTTCAAGACCTGCTTTCACACAAAAATGTATTCTACAGGCAAAGAAAAGTACACAGGAGTAAGCATCCAGATGAGGCTTCATAACACGAGCACACTGCACATCCTGCATGCAGAAGAGGAAACAACTTTATCTGAAGCCCCCACATCCTATTTGACATGTCAAACTGCCTTCACAGATAAACGTCTTCCTGATTCTCAGAAGCATAGCTCAATCTTGAGATTTTACAAACTTGAAAAACATGGAATCGAATAGGACTGGCTTGCGTTTGTCGAGTTCAGCGTGAGGTTTGTAAGATTCGTTCGAAGTGTGTGTGGCTCAGTGTGTGCTTTATTAGTGCTGCATAGTATTTAATGAATATGTGGATGAGTTTATCTGCTGGTGTCTGTTACACACAGTCCTTTTCTGAAGTTTCCGAGTGTGTCTTTGACATACACAACATGTCTATGCTTTTTACTTAAAGTATCATTGGTGGACTTTAAGAGACAAACCTCTTAAAGTACATCAAGTCAGTTTTTAACTGAAGGACTATTCTCAAAGAGGGAAGTTTGCACATACTTGCTGGATTCTGCCCAATTTGTCCACATTACTCAAGTCTTGCTTTAGTGTGGTCCATCTTCTGCAATAGTGAGTCAATGTTATTAGTAACTCAATCCAGTTTACTGTGCAGCCTTATAAGTTTTGATGAATGCATAGCTTCATGGTCACATTACACAGAATTATTTCATTGCTATAAAAAACCTTGGCCCCAGATCTTCATTCTTCTGCTACCCTAACCTCTGCTTTTAAACGGTTTTTAAAAATGTATTCTTTTGATATTTTTGAGACAGGGTTTCTCTGTGTAGTCATGGTTGTCCTGGAACTTTCTCTGTAGACCAGGATGGACTCGAACTCAGGGATCCACCTGCCTCTACCTCCCAAGTGCTGGGATTAAATGTGTCTGCCACCATTATCTGGCTTTGTGTGTGTGTGTGTGTGTGTGTGTGTGTGTGTGTATGCTCATAGTTTTGCTTTTTCCTGAATGCTGTCTAGTTGAAATCAGACAATATAATTATAATTATAGGAATAATAATAATTACTATTATTATTCCTTTTGCTTAGCAGTATACATTTAAACTTGTTGACACCCTCCCTCTCTCTTTTAGATAGGGTCTGTCTATGTAGCTTAGAACTATATGTGTAGACCAGGCTGGCCTTGAACTCACAAAGATAACCTGTCTCTGCCACCTGAGGGCTGGAATCAAAGATGTGTGCCACCACGCATCCCTATTTCTTCTTAACTCCGAATAATATTCAATCGTATGGATTTGCCATAGTTTATCCATTCACTGAGTGCAGGGCATCTGGTCGCTTTTGAGTTTGGTCAGTTTTGAACACAGCTGCTATGAGCTCCCTTGGGCGGTGTTTTAGTGTGGACACAGGTCTCTACTCTGTTGGGTAAGCACTCCAGGGTGCCACCTCTAGGTATATCATGTTGAGTTTGTCTTTGTAAGACAGTGCCAAACTGCTCCAAAGTAGAGGTGCCACTTCATATCTCCCCATCAGCAATGAAGAAAGGATCCTGCTCTTCTCTGCCCTCATTTGCATTTAGCATGGCTGGTGGTTCTTACTTTGCTTACACTTGAGGGGTGTGTGGCCTCTCCTGATTGCCTTTGATTCGTAGGTCTTTAATGAAATAGGAGGTAGGGCCTCTTTCCATCTGTGTAGCCTGTAACAAGAAGATTGTTCAAATCTTTTGCTTACTGTTTCATCAGGTTGTTTTTTCTTATTGTTGACTTTTAGAGTTCTTTGTTTTTTGGATACAAGTCTTTTAATAAACTAGTATTATACAAACTCTTTCAGTAATTCACTTGAGATGGGGAAGAGGCAGGAAGATCAGGAGTTCAAGGCCAGTCTTAGCTACATAATGACTTCAAGATGAGCCTGAGCTACATAAGACTTAATTTTAAAAGAGAAAAGGGGGACTGGTAGTGGTGGTGGCACACGCCTTTAATCCCAGCACTCAGGGGGCAGAGGCAGGCAGATCTCTGCAAGTTCAAGGCCAGCCATGTACATGATTCACAGAGTTCACACAATACTACACAGAGAAATACTGTTTCAATAAAAACAAAACAAAAAATAAAAAGGAGGGAGCATATTAAGCTGAAGTTTCACATCATGTAACAATAGGGAAAACAGATTAATTTGTCATGATAGAAGGTAACCATAAAAATAAATAAAACAGTTGAATGTGGTGGCACATAACCATAATCTCAGGCCTCAAGAAACTGAAGAAGGCAGATTAAGAGTTCAAGGTCAGCCTGGATTACATAATGACCCTGACTCATAAAGACAAATGCTTTCACAGCACACACAGGCGAGAGGCCTCATGTTACTCTATCTCCACTGAGTCTTCTCCCCTGCTTCTTGGTCTAAGCCCAAGGCTTGATCTCCAATATTAAAAGGGCACTTGCAGGCTCAGTGGGTAAAGGCACTTGCCACCAAGCCTGACAACCTGAGTCCTGTCTCCAGGACCCACAAGGTAAAAAGAAAGAAGCCACTCCTACAAGTCATCCTTTGACCTCCAGACCAGCACCAAAATGAGATTCCTATTTAGTCAAAACCAGAAAGTGTGAAATCTGAATAGTAACACTCTGCTTCTCTCTCTGTTGAGTAGATGCATCTCCGAATCATCTGAGCGCCACCGATGTGGTTCACCTACTGGCCACACCCTTACTCACTGACCGTTAAAACCCTTTGATCGTCCACCCAGTATGAGTTCCAGCTCGCTCCCTCTGTACAGCCCTTTGACGCGTTAAGCGTCAAATCTTCTGAGAATGTCTTCCTTCTCTGCTTCCACTTCCGGACTTTGGGACTCCAAGGATCAAAGAGAATCTGTCTGTCTCACATGGCCATCAACCTCAGTTGTTTATTCATCTTAAAAAATAAGGAGGAAGCCAGATGAGGTGATACGTGTCTTTAGCAGGCAGATCTCTGAGTGTGAGGCCAGCCTGGTCTACACAGTGAGTTCTAGGACAATCAGGGGTATATAGAGAAACTATAAATGAATGAATGAATGAATGAATGAATGAATATGAGGAGGGGCTCAAGAGATGCCTCAGCAGTTAAAGAGTGCTTGTTGTTCTTGCAGAGAACCTGGTTTTAAATTTCAGCGTTCACACAGCACCTCAAATCTGTCTCTAACTTCAGTTCCAGGTAATCCAACAACCCTCTCTAACCTCTGATGGTACCAGGTATACACATAATTCACAGATATACATGCAAGTAAAACAAACACATAAGATATAATAATACCATTTTTAAAATACAATCTTTAAAAATTTGTTTTTTATTTCTTGTTTTTTTTTGTTTTTTTTGTTTTGTTTTTGGTTTGGCTTGGTTTTTTGGTTTTTTTTGGAGTTTTTTGGTTTTTTTTGTTTTTGGTTGGTTTTTTGTTTTTTTCGAGACAGGTTTCTCTGTGTATCCCTGGTTGTTCTGGAACTCACTTTGTAGAGCAGGCTGACCTTGAACTCAGAGAGATATGCCTGTTTTTTTCTCCCTCATGCTGGGATTAAAGGCATATGCCATCATGCTCAGCCAAAAGAAAATATTTATTTTTAAAAGTAAAGGGAATAATACCACCTTCTAGGTCTTAGATCATCTGGTGTCTTGTAATAAAGAGAGGCCATTGTAGTCAGGGTTACTATTGCTGTGAGGAAACACCATGACCAAAAATCAAGTTGGGAAGGAAAGGATGTGTTTATCTTATACTTCCACATTCCTGTTCAGCATTGAAGGAAGTCAGGACAGGGACTCAAACAGGACAGGAACCTGGATTCACGAGCTAATGCAGAGGCCATGGAGAGATGCTGCTTATTGCTTTGCTCTTATGACCTGCTCAGCCTGCTTTCTTATAGAACCCCGGACCACTAGCTCAGGGATGGTACTGCACACAGTGGGTTGTGCCCTCCTCCATCAATCCTTAATTAAGAAAATGCTCTACAAGCTTGCCTATGGCTTGTAGGCTTAATTGAGGTTCTCTTCTTTCAGATGACTTTAGTTCTTACCAAGTTGACATAAAACTATCCAGCACAGAGGCAGAGCAGGGTGAGGAATCAGCACCATGCCTGGTCCCCAGGGAAGTATAGCGAAGGGGGATCTCTAAGAAACACCTGTGAATCGCCCTCCCACAGAAATGAGTGGGAGGCTCTGAGGTCTTGTCTAGCTTCTCAGATTACTGAAGAAGGGCCCTGGTCTGAGAGGCTGGAAGGCTTTTCCATAAACAAGCCACGTTTACATCCTGAGAGAGACTTAGAATAATCCTTTTTGGAGACAGCATCTCACGTGGTCCAAGCTAGTTTCAAGCTCACTCTGTATTTGAGACTGCCCTTGAACTCTGATCCTCCTGCCTGTACCTTTCAAGTGCAGAGATTACAGGTATGCGCTACCACACATACTGCCTTAGGATGCTCTGATCCAACCTCTTCATTTCATAGACTAAGAATCTGGAGACTGGATTTGCCAGAGACAGAGCAGAATCCTGTGGGTCAGGCAGGGAGTCCTTGGTGCTATGACTGAGCATTAGTTATAGATGCCTAATATCTGAGCTATGGGCTACCTGACTAAGGAGAAACCTTACTGTGTGACTCCGGGCATGTATCCTTTTCATTCTGGGCTTTAGCTCCCAGGAATGATTAGCCTCCAACTTCTTTGTGGGGTTATCTGGTCCCAAAGTTTGACAATCAAGGAGGTGGTTCTTGAGCTTGAAGGAAATTTAAGTCTGACTCAGTCCAAATGACTAAGGTGTGTCAGAGAGGAGAAGAGCAGAAGCAGAGAGTGGGAAGTGACTGAATGAGCCTAGGCAGGGACAGATAAGACCCCAGGGCATTAGAGTACTCAGGGAAGCACTTTGCATGGACCCAACGGGATAAATTCCCTTCCCTTGGGAAAATTTCCCATTTCTGTTCTGTACGCTATCCACTAAATGGAGAATGACATTTATGGTGGACTTGTTGAACCCAAAGCTTCTCTCCTATTAGTACAGCTAGGGCCAGCAAGCTGGTCTGTGGGAGAAAGTGCTTGCTGGGCAAGCTGACAGCCTGGTTCAGTCCTAGAACCCAATCTTTGGTAGAAGGGAAGGAACCAACTTAAAAATCAACTTACAAACATTGTCCTCTGACCTCCACGCATGCACCAGCATCTACATACTCTCCCCCTTTCTTCCCCCACAAAATTAAAAATTTATTTCAAAATGTGAAAGCATCCCAGCTAGGAGTATTTGACTCAGCTAGTAGAGTGCTTTGCCCAGCATGCACAAAGCCTTGGGTTCAGTTCCTAGCATCATAAGAAGTCTCAAGATTCAGATAGAAGCAGTAGGATCAGCGGTTCAAGGCTATTCTTGTCTCTTTAGCAAGACTGAGGCTAGCCTGGGCTACATGAGTCACATGGAATAGTATGCTTTTACTTCTGAATTTTGTACTTTAAATATTACTTATGTGCTCCTGGTAGCTTTTGGCCCTTCCTGAAGATTTTATATGTATGGGTCCATCTGTGACGCTGTGTCATGCTTGAGGGACATGATAGCAAGGCTCTTAGATCAAGCTTGGCTATCATACAACAGCATGGAGCAAGGCAGCCCTCCCCCCATTGTGAAAGACTCCAGACTCTTAGATATATCAGCTCAGCCTTGTGCCAGTCGCTATTCATTAACTCTAGGTAACCAGAGACATTGGGGCAGCTCAAGTGACTACTCAGAGTCAAAGTTCCTATAGTTTCTGGGCTATTTGCTGTTCCAGTCACTAGAAACTTGGTCTTTGGAAGTTCCTTATCAAGAAAAGAAACAGGAAGGAAGCAAAAGAGGAAGGAAGGGATAGAGAGAGGAAAGCAAAGGAAGGTGACTTGAAACTACAGGCTATAAGAGCTCTCAAAGATGGCCTTGTTCACCTCTAGTCCTCTCTGCTGTTTCCTTCTCTCACAGAACAAATGGAGCCTCGAGAAGGGAAGCTACAAGGTTCAGGAAGCTGTGGGTGTCGCTGTCCCCGGTGCTGAAACATCTCAGCCGGGTCATGGTCCTTTATCTTGCTCTGAGATACTGAAGATTTCCTGTTTGTTCTCTTCCAGGAACTCTTAACCAAGGAAAAGAAAAGGCAGATCCTGAGGCAGAAGAGAGGTCACCGAAGGAGAAGGACATTGGGACAGAGGCTTCAGAGAGGCATGGCAGCAGCAGCCTGCCAGAGAGAAGAGACTCTGACATTGTTTTCAAACAAAGGCAGTTATCTGGAAAAGAACCAACCACCATACAACTGAAGCCTAAATACAAAATGACTAAAGAAGAATAAGAAATGTGTGTCTCAAGCGAGGCAAGGCTGAGCGTGTGTCAACACGAGCAAACTAATTCAGGCGGGCATGCAAACACAAAGGGAGGAGTGATGGGCTGAGGATGGTGACTCTTTGTTTTTCTTTTCTTGCCTGATGAAAAATTTGCAAATTTTTATACTGCCACAGAGCAATCAAAACTGTGATTATGTTTCACAATTTTGACAGCTAGTTTCATGTACTTTAAGTAGTTCTGTTCTGTGTTAGACAATTCAAACAATTTGCCTTTCCTCGGGAAGCTGAGGAAGGACCACACGTACCTCCCTTCTCACTAAGCCTGTAACTATAACATGTATAAAAACTTATTTATTTCTCCTCAGAGTGACCCTGGAGGTAGGTATTGCTTGAACTGATGAGAAATGGAGTGTCAGACCGGCAGGTGCCTGTCAGAGACTAGGATTGCAGTGGGAATTCTGGTTCTGTATCCTGCATTCTAAGCCCCTCGACCCCTTGATATCTTCCTTGACCACAGCACAGCCACCCAGGCTCCATGATTCTTCTGTGGACCCCTCCCTTCCCATCATCACCATGAGGTCCAGCACATTTGAAGGGATGGAGGAGAGAGAGTGAGCCTCTGCTGAGACGCAGGCTCCAGCCTTCCTTCATGCTCCACAGTTCTGATGGGGAGGAAGATCCAGTTTCCAGGCCTGACTGAAATCTGAGCCAGGTGCCCCCCACTGGCCCACTGCGTTTCTCTGCCCGGTGTGGGGAGATGGAAGGGCCGAGGGTACAAGGAGAAGCATTGTTCCCTACTTTGCCTTGTGTAGCTGTGGTGGCCCAGCTGTCAGCAGAGCGTGGAGGAGTTTGTGTAACTTTGCTGGGGGTTAAGAGCAGGTCAGTGTGGGGCTGCAACCCAGGCCACTCTCCCAAGCCAGGCAGCCCCGTGGGAACAGGAATGCATACCTGCTGCCCATGCCCTGAAACTTAGAGGGCAGCCTGAGCCTCGGGGCATGAAGCATAGACCCCAAATTCCCCACTACCCTCCCCTAACCTTCAGCTTTGGTACAAGCAGATCAGAGAAGCTTGACCAGACAAAGGGCCAGGAACCAGGCTCTCCAGAACATACATTTGACAGGAAATACACTCAGGCCCAGAACTTGTGGATCTTACTGAATATCATTCATTCATTCATTCATTCATTCATCTATCCATGAAATAGGTGGAATGCTATGCTCAGACAGACATTATCCTTGAAGTCTATGATAGTTTTCATTCAGACTGCTATTCAGGAGGTAAATGAGAGGCTCAGGGAGAGCATGAAAGACATTTTTTCATCAGCTCAAATGGTGCCTAACTCCAAGGTTGCATAGCTGGTTTGAAGCGGTACATACCCACCATAGGCCCTGTCCCTTCCACCAAAGATGATAACCAACGTATGGAGCATAGGAAGTCAGATAGATGAGGGTATCCTAGCAAGTCATCTGATCCTTTCCCCTGTCTGCTGACAAACTGTATGACAGAGTCGTATCAATTTCATGCAACAATGTATTTGAACAAAGCTCTTAATGGATTATCTTCTGGGAAGACTTCCAGGAGCCTACGAGCCTACCACCTTGGGAAGTTAGTCTTGATAAATTCCTTCCTCCCTTGATTCATTTCCCCATTGGTCACACAGAGGATGTGAATGTAGTCTGTGCTTCCTGCAAAGCTTTTCCCACTGCAGGGTGTGAGCAGCCTGGGAACAGAGTCACAGATGTGGGAGGCCAGAGGTGTGTTCACACCCGAGGATTTTGTCAGAGCTCCACAGAGCTGGGTGGGTGAAGAAAAACACACAGTTGAAGCAGTGTTTCAAGGGCTTATAGACATCCTCATAACTGTCAGGTTCATCCCTGGGGGTGGGGCAAGCAATTTATCCCTGATTCACCCAGCAGAGAAAGAGACACTCTGAAGACGAGGTTCCTTAGGGCCACCAGGTTTGTGAGCAGAAGACCCCAAAGCAACACTCAGGTCTCTGGCCTCCTAGCAGAGCCTCTTTCTCAAAAAGGCCATGTGATTTGGGTGCCTGGGTACGTGCTGGGGCCTGAGGCCTAGAATGGCAGTGGCAGGTGTGTTCCTCCAAGGGAGAGAAATGCTTAGCTGGGCAGAGGCCCAGAGGCTGGGGAGTGGATGTGGAGGAGGGGCTTCTGTACGGTCGATGTATGGGAGGCAGAGTGAGTTCATGGTTTGAGTTAATGATCCCTGCTGTTCATATCGCCCATTGGTGGGAACAGGTGGCCAACATGGAGCTGACCATCTGTGGAAGGGGGCTGGCTAAGTGGGGAGGCACCCTCTGAGGTTCAAGCGGAGACAACTTTTTAGACACTCTATCCCTAGGGAGACAGAACCATGAACATATCCCACGGTCCCCACAGTCATTCTTATCTTCCTCCAGATCCCAGTGGGCACTCCCCCATACCGTTGCACCTGCCTCCCGCAGGTCTCCCTCTCAGTCTCCTCAGCCGTGGCAGAGTTCCGCTGTACACAGAAGTTCACTTCTACCACTTCTTCTCACCTCCACCCCTCCCCATCCCACCCCGAGCCTGACCTCTACACAGGCTTTCTCTACAGCCTGATTCACAGTTTTAATCCTAATCACAGACTCTTTATGCAATTCCCAGGGGTCCACACCTTGGTCCTTGGGACACACCCCCTCACTCCCTGACATTGATCTTCCCTTCTCAAGACACAGCTGGTTTTCTCTCGGGCATTCATCTCCTTTGCACCTGACAAGGGTGAGCTCCATGTCTGAGGCCCACAGTGGGCAGGCTGGGATCTTGGCCAAAAGATGAAATTGGCTGTTGTTTCCTGATGCATGCTGGCTTCTGGCCACTCGGTGCCTGGTGCACACCTGCATTGGCGGAGTTAACTGACACTCCGTGGGGATCCGGGCCAGGCAGGGCCTGGGCTTCTGTGTATGTTGTCTCCTGTTGAGGAACACAAACTCCTCTTATGTCACACCAGTTCCCTCTGGCCCCAGGGTGACACTTGCTCCTGGGCAAGGCACAGAAGCTATCAATGGCTTAGGAAGAGGACAGGACAGAGGCAAAAAGCTCCTAGTCCCCCACAATGCCCCCTCAAGGAGGTAGGCTAGGCCCTGAGACTTTGCACTGGGGAGCCCTGAGACTTGCTTTGTAGACTTTGTGCACTGGGGTTCCTGTAAGATGTCAGGTTTTATCCAGACTATGGATGGAGGACTGGTACCCTAAAGAGTTGAACATTCAGGCCACCCAGTGGCAAATATCAAGATTTCTTTTTTTCAAGACCCATATTTCTACTTGTCTCTAAATCCTGAGGAACAGCAAAGCAAAATCTCTTACCCCTACATAGACGTGGACTTGAGAGGGCCCTGTTCCTTCATCCTAGAATAGATGTTCTTTGCTCCATCCCAGAGAAAAGAAGTGAATTCCTCAGGGCTGCAAAGCTTTAAGAATATCTGAAGAGCTCAGAGAACTGGCTACTGACCCAGATGTTCACAGCAGCATAAGTCTGTCCCCATAGTGAGCACCTCACTCTGGCAGATACTGGTGACAGGGCATAACTGGACAGTACCTAGCACAGCAGTAGAGAGGGCAGAGTCGGGTGCACTTTTGGTTGTGACTGGGGCAGGCTTACTGGGCTCCTCCAGGTCATGTCTGCTAAGACTCATGGAACTCACAAAGGGCTGAAAAGGCTTCTTTAAACTGTCTTCAGAAAACAGTGAATTTGCTGGTTCTGCTAATGTGCTAGCTCAGGTGTCAGTCATTTGAGTAAGGCCCAAATGTCAGGAGCATCCTTTTCTCAGTCCAGATGCTCACAGCTGCCACAAGAAACAAAAACAGCTGTGATGTCCTAATTCCCCACCTGCTTGGTGGGAAAAACATCAGCTTCCCTTCCCAGCAGCCTTTGTGGTGGTTTGAATGAGAATGGCCTCCATAGACTCATAGGTTTGAACAGTTGGTCCCCTGTTGATAGAACTGTTTGGGAAGGATTAGGAGGTGTGCTCTTGTTGGAGGAGGTCTGTCACTGGGGGTGATCTTTGAGGTTTCAAAAGCCTATTTCCAGTGTGCTCCTCTCTCTCCTTCTCTTCCCCCCTCTCTCCCCCTCCCCTTCTCCCTCCCCCCTCCTCTCTCCCCCCCCCCCATTTGCTGACCAAGATGTGAGCTCTCAGCTGTTTCTGCTTCTATGTCTTTGTTTGGCCAACATGGACTCTGACTCTCTGGAACTGTAAGCCCAATTAAACACTTTCTTTTACAAGCTCATAGTGTTTGTCACAGCAATGGAAGTTACTAAGACAACCTTGAATCAGTGACTATGGCAACAATGGGTGACAAGTAACAGATTGAATAAATCCATCAAACCCTCAGGGAACATGAGAGAAGTGTCCTTAGGGAATAGGGGTATCAGTTTGTGGTAGAACGGCAACCAAGGGCAACACCTCACCCCTCTCCCTCAGCAAAGAGAACATTGTCCCCATTCGCAGCCTGACTTTGGAAGGAACCGTCTTCCCTTCTTCCCCTTTGGTCTCTTCCCATCCTGCTCCTGACTGTAGAGTTCTGACTCCTATATACGGTCCCCAGAAGCAAAGTCTGGTGATCAGAAGAGTGTTTTTTTCTACAGAGTGGGGTACATGTCTGGCTGTGACTGGAGCAGGCTTGCTAGGCTCTTCCAGGTCTCCATGCAAGCCACTGAATCAGAAGAGCTAAGCAGGGGTTGCCTCTAGGGCACTCAGCAAGGTCTCAGGGAGTCACTGGAGCACCCCCTGAACCTGAGCGTCTTTCCTTGAGTTGAGGGGCTGGGCTTTTTAATCCCCTCCTACCACTTAGCCACTGGTGGCAGGCCTCCTAGGAGTATATAACCTCCGGGGAAGTCAGCTCCTGCTCCTCAAGGGCAGTTCTCCAGAGATGAGGCTGCTGGGAGGCAGTAGCAGCTGCCATTCATAGCCTCTTCCCAGCTATGGGCAGTTTTGTCAGCCTCTCTATCCTCTTGAGTCTGGGCTCTCTCTGTGTAGCTACCCTAGTTAAATTCTAATTAAATTCTCTTGCCGGTTTCCGCCTGCATTTGAGGGTCAACACTGTGCCTTCTTGAGGCCTTTGCTCATCTGATTTGAGTGCCCCTATGTAAACCTAGATACAAAAGATGTCTGTAAGATGTGTGACCAGCAAAAGATTAGCCCTCTCATATATAAAAGGTTTCATAAGATCAATAATAAAATATACAAATGCTGCAATATAAAAATTGGCCAAAGGGTATGATTAGGCAATATTGCAAAAAAGAGAAAAGAAATAAGGATCGTCAATATAGATATGAGAAGGTCCCTGACCCCACTAGTAATCAAAGAAATTCAAATTAAAGCAGTAACTGGAAATCATTTTTCCCCCTTGTAGTTGGTAAGTGTTCCATGCTGATGACAGTGTGAAGAAAGGGCTGCCCTGCGCACTGTGGATAGACAGCAGGAGTCTAAAGAAAATTCTGGAAGGTAGTTTTAAAAATCTCAGTAACCTTACTATAAATGTACACGGCCTTAGGCGCTACAGTTCAGCCTCCTGATAGTTATCCAAGTAAGGAAACCATGAAACTGAAGAGATGGCTCCGTGGGTAACGTGCTTGCCATGCAAACATGAGTTCAGTCCCCAGCACCCACATAAAAGCCAGGCACAGCAGCACAGGCCTGTGACCTCAGCACTAGGAAAGAAGAGAGAGGCTTACTGACCAGAAAATCTATCCAATCAGCCAGCTCCAGCCAGGCTCAATGAGATCAAAAACATAAGGTAGTGTTAGGGTTTTATTGTCATGAAGAGACACTGTGACCATGGTAATTCTTATAAAGGAAGACATTTCATCGGGGCTGGCTTACAGTTCAGAGTTTTAGTCCGTTATCCTCAAGGCAGGAGTATAACAGTGTTCTGGTAGACATGATGTTGGAGAAGAGGCTGAGAGGTCTACATCCAGATCAAGCAGGCAGCAGGAAGACACTGAAACACACTTCCTCCAACAAGGTCACACCCCCTAATAGCGTCACTCCCTATGGACCTATGGAGGCCGTTTTTATTCAAACCTCCACAGGTGGACACCTACCACCACCAGAAGGATGGAACTGTTAGCCACAGCATATAGACACACAGGGAATGAGACTCCACCTTTTGAGA
Source organism: Grammomys surdaster (assembly GCF_004785775.1). Classification (NCBI taxonomy): domain Eukaryota; kingdom Metazoa; phylum Chordata; class Mammalia; order Rodentia; family Muridae; genus Grammomys; species Grammomys surdaster. The sequence continues at coordinate 1,404,231 of NW_021604658.1, read as the reverse complement.
CAGTGACAAGATCTCATGGCAGAAAGGCAGGTAAGGTGGGAGCTACTGATGTTGCCTTCTGCGGAAGACGGTCTGCCAGAGTCTCCCACGCTGAACTAGAATCCGGGAGGAGAGAGACTTAGAAATGCTAGTCTTGCCTTGAAATCTCAAAGATTTCTGTGCATAAAGCTACTTAGAAGAGAGCCAAGAGACAAGGCGAGGGGAAAACAGAAAAAATGAAAGAAGGGAAGGGAAGAGGAAGGGAGGGGAGGGGAAGAGAGGAGAGGGGAGGAAAAAGAGAAGAAGAGAGGTCCAGTTTAGATCATATTATTTGAGCCTGACCAGGCATCCTCTGTTGAAACCAACTTCACCCCTTCCTTATCCGTCCTAATCAGCAACAATCTCCTTTCGCTTAAGCCAGTTTGTACTGTTTTGTTTTTGTCTCTTGAGGCAGGGTCTCCGGGCTGGCCTAGACCTTGCTATGTAGCCAGTGCTGACCTTGAATTCCCGATCGTCCTGCTTCTCCCTCTCAAGCGCCACGATTACAGATGCACACCGCCACGCCTGGCTCTTGTTCTCATTTTTTAATCACTTGGAGAAACACTCTAATCAATACAAGAGACTTTCGTAAGGAGTTTCCTCCTTTTAAAACACTCTGCCACATTGCTTGAATGTTGCTGCGATGAGTTTGTTGTATTTTCAGTGTTTAAACATGCTAAGCAGAATAGGGATATAGCCCAGTTTGTAGAATACTCACAGAGCAAGCATGATGTCCAGGGTTTGATACCCCAAATCTCATAAACTGGACACGGTGATATACTTCTATGGTCCCAGTGCTTGAGAAGTAGAGGGAGTAAGAAGTCCAAAGTCACCCACAGCTGTGTAATAAGTGACAGACCAGTCTAGGAAGTAGGAGACCCTGTCTCCTCCTCCAGCATCATCCTCATCCTCATCATCATCACCATCACCATCATCACCATCATCATCTTTCCAGGCTTGGTGACTCAGACCATAGTCCTGTGGATCAGTTATTTTTCTTGTTGATTTGACAAAACAGAACCTAAGGAAAGAAAGGTTGTTTTGACACAGTTGGATGGTACAGTCCATCAGAGTGAGAAGATATAGTATAAGGAGCTTGAGGCAACTGATCGATTTGTATCCATAGTCAGAAAACAGAGAGGTGAATACTGGTTTTCAGCTTACTTTCTCTTATTCAACCAGGGACTCCATCCCATGTAATCTTGGCACCCATGTTCAGGGTGAAACTTCCCTCTTCAGTAAACCTTTCTGGAAACAGCTGGGTGGTGGTGGTGCAGGCCTTTAATCCCAGCACACGGGAGGCAGAGAAGGGTGAATCTCTTGAGTTTGAGGCCAGACTGGTCTATAGAGTAAATTCTAGGATAGCCAAGGTTACACAGAGAAGCCATCTTGAAGAACCAAACCAAAAAACACTCTTTCTGGAAACATCCTCATAGTACACCCAGATATGGGCGTCCATGATTCTAGATCTAGTAAGGCTGCCGATGGAGATTACCCGTCACAGATCTGTTCCGTATCAAGCGTGTCCCTTTAGACTGTGATGCTCCACCACCTCCCATAAAGGCCCGTCTTCATCTCATAACGCAGAATGAGATGCATCTACTCCATCTCTAAAAGGCTTCATAACCTTAACGCTCTTCAAAAGCTGGGAGTCCAAAAGGTCTTCTGAGACTCCTGGCAATCTTTCTACTGTGAGCCTCTATAAAATCAAAACACAGGACACATATGTCCAGTACACAGTGGTGTAGAGCAAATACCCCTACTCCAAAAGGGAACAATGGGTACATGGTATGATAAGAGTGACCAAAGCAAGACCCAAATCAGCAAGGCAATGCTCACTGTCCATACCCAGCAGCTCCTGGCCCAGCTTATGCTCCACTCCATAGCTGCAGCTTTCCTTGGTGCACATCCCATGGCCCTGGCATCTCCCAGCACGCTGGGCTCTTCACCGCAACCTAGGCTTCACCTTCCCAGTCTTTCTAGAACCTTGGTGGAATCATTCACTATCCACTTGCTCTCATATCTGTCATGCTTACAGAGCTACTATCCTGTGGATGATGCCAAGTTCTGCTACCAGGTCAAGATGCAGCCTAAGGCCACAGTTACAGAGGTCTCCATGTACCCTTGAGATTGTACCTGATAGTTATTTTCGAGCAAGGAACCTCTTCAACTGCATTCTTAATTCAAGCTTTCTCCTTTCAACAAATTTGGATTTTCACAAATTGGGGGCCTTCTAATTGGCTGGGGTCTTACCCTCAGGGTACCTTTCCTATTGCTCCAAAAAAGAGTCAAAAGTTTCTCTTTGGGCTGAAGAGATGGCTCAGTGGTTAAGAACACTGACTGCTCTTCCAGAGGTCCTGAGTTCAGCTCCCAGCAACCACATGGTGCCTCACAACCATCTGTAATGGGATCTGGTGCCCTCTTTTGGTGTGTCTGAAGACAGTGATTGTGTGTGTGTGTGTGTGTGTGTGTGTGTGTGTAAAATAAATAAATCTTTAGAAAGAAAGAAAGAGAGAGAGAGAAAGAAAGAAAGAAGGAAGGAAGGCAGGCAGGCATGTGACTCAATTATAAGTGATTGAGTGGCATAGGTATAACCCTATGTTCAGCAGGCACAGTAATATGAGTCACCAGCATAAGAGCCAGGGCTGTAATAACCTTTATTCTTGTGTATGTATGTATGTATGTATGTATGTATGTATGTATGTATGTGTGTATGTGTGTATGTGTGTATGTGTGTATGTGTGTATGTGTGTATGTGTGTATGTGTGTATGTGTGTATGTGTGTATGTGTATGTATGTGTGTATGTATGTATGTATGTATGTATGTATGTATGTATGTATGTAGAGACAGGGTTTCTCTGTGTAGCTCTGGCTGTGCTGAAACTCACTCTGCAGACCAGGCTGTCCTTGAAATCAGAGATCCTCCTGAGTGCTGGGATTAAAGACATGGACCACCAGCACACAGCTTTGATAGGTGACCTTTTTCCTACCGTTATCATTTGGTTGTCAGTGGAGCACCTCCACCTGGATGCAAAGTCCTCACTAGTTCCCAAACTTTCTAAGAAGTTCAAGCACATTCCATCCACACTAAGCAGCACCCTGGTGTCACAGCGTGGTTTCTGCACCAAAAGACTGCAATGCAGGCAAAAGAGTGGTATAGGCAGAATCTTTCTGTAGGAAGACCAGCTGGTAGGCTGGGGGTGAGGTGGGGAATGGAGTGAGAGTTATGACTAAAATGGAAGTAAAGGGGTTTTCTAGGTAAGGAGCCACACAGGAGATGTGCTTGGCATGATCCAAAGGAGGTGACTGCAAGACAAGGCCATGGCCTGAGGGATAGTGGGATATGGAGGTGACAGGCAAGAGCCTACCTGGAAGAGCCCGGAATACCAGGATAAGGAATTAGGTTTTATCCTGAAGACAGAGGAGCCATGATGAGGGGGATACAAATAGAAATATCAGGGCAGATTTGAGAAGAGAAGGGAGCTCTGGTGAGGATGTGGAGGATGGATGGGAGAAACCTGAGTAGGGGAGGTAGCTATGCAGTAGTCCAAGTATTCAGTAGTAAGGACCTAAATCACCTTATATCCTTCCTGTGGCTTCTGTGTCTGAGTTCACTGAAGAGCAGGCATTCCTGCTGCTTATGCCCAGGGCCTGTGGTTGGACAGAGAGGACATCATCCTGCCAGAGCTCCCCTCATTCAGTTCTGTGACCTCCACCACACCCAGGTCCTGGCTTTGGATAGGTGTGTCTCTATCTGGCCATGTGCCATCAATATGCTGGGAAATCTCAAGTCTTCAAATACTAGTGGTTAAAGTAATCTTAAAACCAAGACCTGACCTCAGACGCCACACAAGAGAGTCCAAACACGCTACCTGGATTATCCAAATGAATCTTAGCACTTTGTGAGGGTGAGTCAGTTGGACATCCCTCTCACAGATGGAAAAACTGAGTCTCTGCATCATACCTGCAAAGCCACTTGCCCTCTGGCTTCTGAATCATCCGAAGATTCCATTCCCAGGAAGGCCCTTGGCTTCTGTCCATACTCAACAAATGCATCCTACAGTTAGCAGCCTCAACCCCCTCCACTATAACCACCAAGCTGGGTGAGTTAATCTGAACCCTCTCTGCCCCAGAGCATCCTGAGGTACAAGTTCTCTGACTGGAGGTTGAGCTTCCCAGGGACCAGCAACTGGTTTTGCTCTCAGTGAATATGTCTCTTTTTAAAATACAAATCCAAAGTCCGAAGGACATTTATATCTCTAACCACAGGCTTGGTATTGGATCAAGGCCACACGCTAGGGTTCCAGTCTGTGCTTAACCAGGAAAACAAGAGGAAGGGGTTGGGAGGCAGAAATTGTTCCTGAGCTGGAGGTAGACGGGGAAGAAAGAGAGGCACAACGCCTTTTCTGGAGCCCTCTCAAGTCTGGGCTGCTGGGAATGGATAAGAAATTGGTCCAGCCTTTGGCAGACCAAATTGAGCAGTTGTGGTGTGCAGGGCGTGCAGTGCTTAAACGCAATAGCTGATCTAATCACCAGGCTTGTTCTCTGGGAGGCTTTTTGCTGCATTTTAGCACAGAAAAGTGTTGTCTTTCTCTCTTTTGTGGCTTGGGCTGCTATTTAAGAAAGCAAAAAAAATCAATATGCCTTCTCTGGCTTTCAGTCTTTCTCCCCCAAAAGGTGTTTCTTTGGGGAGGGGAGAAAGGTGGAGTGGGGGGTCGAGGAACGTTTTTGTCATTCATAAGCCACGGTGACAAATCCTTGACATCATTCGCGGGTTCTATCGATCAGCTCCATCCGCGGCACCAGAGGACAAATAGAAATCATTTGTCTGTCCAGGCTCCCAAACAGCCCGAGACAAAGGGCTGCAGCAGCAATCAGCAGCTGGAGGTATTAGCAGCGGGTCAAGTTCGGAGGTCAAAGGTCAAACAGGTTGTCATCAGTTTCTCACAGCTATCAGAGCAAGGACAGGGGAGGGGTAGAGTGAAACCCACCACTACCACAGCTGGTTCTTATTAGCCCAATCCTGCCTCTTTGTAAAGAGAGATGGACCACCCTCCCCCAGGGACACCCCGGGGTGCTGGGTTTCATGGGATGGCTGCAGGGCTGGGGTTGGTGAGGGGGACAGAGAAATAAGGGAGCAAGGTGGGAGCTCTACCTCCTGCTAGCTGTCCAGCCCCTCCCAGGGGAGGAAAGAGGGAGAGGGAGGGGGAGGGGAAGGGTGTGTGGGAGAGAGAGAGAGAGAGAGAGAGAGAGAGAGAGAGAGAGAGAGAGAG